>NC_140987.1:141061442-141622017 GCF_052327205.1 Somniosus microcephalus | reverse complement strand
CTGGAAAAATGGGGAAAGGTAGGAAAATTAATGAGATTAGATAAGTTAATTCGTTTCTAAATCATTTTTTTTTAAAACAATATGTGTTTTAAAAGCAACGTTTTTTTTAAAGACGCAGAAAGCGGGAAAAAGAAAGGAAAAGTTTGGAATCAAGATGGCGGCGACTCACCTCGGTTCAGAAGGATAAGGCCCGGCCACACACGCACCGATTGGCCCGGCGGCACACGCCAGCAACCCGGCGTACGATTGGTCGAGCTCGAGGTCACTCTGTCGCTAATGAGCGGATAATGAGATGCTAATGAGCGGAACGTTGAAGGTTTTTGGGATACCGCGGGCGCGATTTTAGCCCGGCCGAAACGTAAATATGCTAAAAACCGTCTCGGAAGCGAAAGCTTTCTTTGGAGGTAACGCGCGCGTAGGTACGCCCTGTAACTTTCGAGCGCATACCCGACAGACGCACACGCGATGACTGACAGACAGAATGACAGACAGACAGAAGTACCGATTTAATATATACAGTATATCTATCTATCTCTATATCTATATATTGCGTGTGTGGGCGGGCCTTATCGTTCTGAATCGAGGTGAGTCACCGCCATCTTGATTCCAAACTTTTCATTTCTTTTTCCCGCTTTCTGCGTGTTTCTTTTCAAATCTACATTTCCAGCAAAAAAAAAGTTGCTTTTAAAAGACAAATTGTTTTTAAAAAAAGTTAATTCATTTGTAAATCTTTTGTCTAACCTCTATAATTTTCCTACCTTTCACCGTTTTTCCAGGCCTCTTAGCCTGGGCGTCTGTTGACCAGCCACGCCCGAGCTAGGCGCCTCCCGTCGCGATCGACAAAAGGCCAGCGATCGCCGCCATCTTTGTGAAGGCTGGAGGGGGTGGGCCTGAGCCAAGCATCGCCACCGCCGCCATCTTAGTAAAGGCAGGCGGGGCGGGAGTCAGCGTCCGCGTCATCTTACGCCCGGAGCGCGACTTGAGTCCGGCCGGGCCTCACGCGGTAGGTTGCGCGGCGGCGTCTCTCTGGTCTTGAAGCCGGCTCAGGCGGGGGGCGAGGCTCTGGAAGGCGGAGCTCGGGAGGGCGCGCGTGCTGGGCTCGGGGGTCGGGAGAGCGCAGCGGGAGGGCGGGGCTCCGGAGAGCGGGAGGGCGGGGCTCCGGAGGCCGGTGCTCGGAGCGGACGGGGCTCGGGCTGAGCCATGTCAGTGCGTGGGGTGGCACGGAGCTCCGCGGAGCCATCGGGTCTGCTAGCTCCCCCCCCTCCCTTTCTCCCCCCACACCCTCTCCCCCCACACCCCATTCCCCCCTCCCCTCCCCTCCCCCCCATTCCCCCCTCTCCCCCTCCCCCTCCCCTCCCCTCCTTCTCCCCCCCTCCCCCACCCCCTCCGCTCCCCCTCCCCCCTGTCTCTCTCTTCCCCCCCAGTCGCTCGCTCTCTCTCTCTTCCCCCAGTCACTCACTCTCTCTCTCTCTTCCCCCCAGTCGCTCTCTCTCTCTCTCTCTCTTCCCCCCCCAGTCGCTCTCTCTCTCTCTCTCTCTTCCCCCCCAGTCGCTCGCTCTCTCTCTCTCTCTTCCCCCCCAGTCGCTCGCTCTCTCTCTCTCTTCCCCCCCAGTCGCTCGCTCTCTCTCTTCCCCCCAGTCGCTCGCTCTCTCTCTCTTCCCCCCCAGTCACTCGCTCTCTCTCTCTCTTCCCCCCCAGTCGCTCGCTCTCTCTCTCTCTTCCCCCCCAGTCGCTCGCTCTCTCTCTCTTTCCCCCCCAGTCGCTCGCTCTCTCTCTCTCTTTCCCCCCCAGTCGCTCGCTCTCTCTCTTCCCCCCAGCCGCTCGCTCTCTCTCTCTCTTCCCCCCCCAGTCGCTCGCTCTCTCTCTCTCTTCCCCCCCCAGTCGCTCGCTCTCTCTCTCTCTCCCCCCCAGTCGCTCGCTCTCTCTCTCTCCCCCCTCGCTCGCTCTCTCTCCCCCCCCAGTCGCTCGCTCTCTCTCTCTCCCCCCCAGTCCGCTCGCTCTCTCTCTCCCCCCCAGTCGCTCGCTCTCTCTCTCCCCCCCCAGTCGCTCGCTCTCTCGGCTCTCCCCCCCAGTCGCTCGCTCTCTCTCTCCCCCCCAGTCGCTCGCTCTCTCTCTCCCCCCCCAGTCGGCTCGCTCTCTCTCCCCCCCAGTCGCTCGCTCTCTCTCTCTCCCCCCCCAGTCGCTCGCTCTCTCTCTCTCCCCCCCCAGTCGCTCGCTCTCTCTCTCTCCCCCCCCAGTCGCTCGCTCTCTCTCTCTCCCCCCCCAGTCGCTCGCTCTCTCTCTCTCCCCCCCCAGTCGCTCGCTCTCTCCCCCCCCAGTCGCTCGCTCTCTCTCTCCCCCCCAGTCGCTCGCTCTCTCTCTCTCCCCCCCAGTCGCTCGCTCTCTCTCTCTCCCCCCCAGTCGCTCGCTCTCTCTCTCTCCCCCCCAGTCGCTCGCTCTCTCTCTCTCCCCCCCCAGTCAATCGCTCTCTCTCTCTTCCCCCCAGTCGCTCGCTCTCTCTCTCTCTCTTCCAACAACAACATTCCCTCAAAAATCCCCTCGGCACCGCCGGGCACTTCAGCTAGTCTATCTATCTATCTTCTATCTATATATATAAAGCGGTTCTTCTGTCTGTCATTCCGTCTGTCTGTCTGTCTGTATTGAATAAACTCGAAAGTTATAGAGCGTACCTACACGTGTGTTACATCGAAAGAAAGCTTACGATTCCAGAACCGTCATAAGCGTATTTACGTTTTGGCCAGACAAAACTTGCGCCCGCGGTATCCAAAAAATTCAACATTCCGCTCATTATCCGCTCATTAGCATCGAGTGACGTCGAGGTCGACCAATCGTAGGTCGAGCGACCCGACGGTCGACCAATTGCTACGTGGCGGGGGCGGATTCCTGGCGCGTGCGGGCGGGCCCTCCTACAATCGAGTGACGGGACGATTGACCAATCCTAAGCTTCGGTGACCTGACGGTCCACCAATCGGTGCGTGTGTGGGCAGGCCTTATCGTTCTGAACCGAGGTGAGTCGCCGCCATCTTGATTCCAAACTTTTCATTTCTTTTTCCCGCTTTCTGCGTGTTTCTTTTCAAATCTACATTTCCAGCAAAAAAAAAGTTGCTTTTAAAAGCCAAATTGTTTTTTAAAAAAGTTAATTCATTTGTAAATCTTTTGTCTAACCTCTATAATTTTCCTACCTTTCACCGTTTTTCCAGGCCTCAAAGCCTGGGCGTCTGTTGACCAGCCACGCCCGAGCTAGGCGCCTCCCGTTGCGATCGATAAAAGGCCAGCGATCGCCGCCATCTTTGTGAAGGCTGGAGGGGGCGGGCCTGAGCCGAGCGTCGCCACCGCCGCCATCTTTGTAAAGGCGGGCGGGGTGGGAGTCAGCGTCCGCGTCATCTTCCGCCCGGAGCGCGACTAGAGTCCGGCCGGGCCTCACGCGGTAGGTTGCGCGGCGGTGTCTCTCTGGTCTTGAAGCCGGCTCGGGCGGGGGGCGGGGCTCGGGAAGGCGGAGCTCAGGAGGGGGCGCGCGCGGGGCTCGGGAGAGCGCAGCGGGAGGGCGGGGCGCGGGAGGGCGGGGCTCCGGAGAGCGGGAGGGCGGGGCTCCGGAGGCCGGTGCTCGGGAGGGCGGGGCTCGGGCTGAGCCATGTCAGTGCGTGGGGCGGCACGGAGCTCCGTGGAGCCATCGGGTCTGCTAGCTCCCCCCCTCCCTTTCTCCCCCCACCCCTCCCCTCCCCCCTCCCCCCCACACCACCCATTCCCTCCCCCTCCCCTCCCCCCTTCCCTCTCCCCCACCCCAACCCCTCCCCCACCCCACCCCCCCCTCTCTCTTCCCCCCAGTCGCTCTCTCTCTTCCCCCCGGTCGCTCTCTCTCTTCCCCCCGGTCGCTCTCTCTCTTCCCCCCGGTCGCTCTCTCTCTTCCCCCCGGTCGCTCTCTCTCTTCCCCCCGGTCGCTCTCTCTCTTCCCCCCGGTCGCTCTCTCTCTTCCCCCCGGTCGCGCTCGCTCGCTTCCCCCCGGTCGCGCTCTCTCTCTTCCCCCCGGTCGCGCTCTCTCTCTTCCCCCCGGTCGCGCTCGCTCGCTTCCCCCCGCTCGCGCTCGCTCGCTTCCCCCCGCTCGCGCTCGCTCGCTTCCTCGCGCTCGCTCGCTCGCTCTCTCTCTCTTCCCCCCAGTCGCTCGCGCTCGCTCGCTCGCTCTCTCTCTCTTCCCCCCGGTCGCTCGCTCGCGCTCTCTCTCTCTCTCCCCCCCGGTCGCTCGCTCGCTCTCTCTCTCTCCCCCCCCGGTCGCTCACTCGCTCTCTCTCTCTTCCAACAACAACATTCCCTCAAAAATCCCCTCGGCACCACCGGCACTTCAGCTAGTCTATAGTGGTGTCTGTCTGTCTGTCTCCGTCCGCCCGCTATACACTCAAAAGTTATAGAGCGTACCTACACATATGTTATATCAGAAGAAAGCTGATGATCAGGGGAGTGTCATAGACGTATTTACTTTTTGGTCAGACAAAAATTGTTCAGACAGTATACAAAAAACTTTCAAAAATCCGCTCATTAGCGGTTGACCAATCCTACCGCTCATTAGCATTGAGTGACGTGATGGTTGACCAATCCTACAGTTCAGTGACCTGATGGTTGACCAATTGGTGCGTCACGGGCGGGACCTAATCCTGTAGCCTACCGAAACGTTGCCGCCATTTTTTCCCCTGCTTTTACCAGCTGTGGCGGCCCGCCGGAGCGGTAGGTGAGTTGGGGTCACTCGGGCCCATGGGGTCACTCGGGCCGGGCCTGACAACCGCTCGGCCCGAGACACAGAGCGGGGGAGCGGCAGCGGCCGGCCGTCAACCGCGCGGCCCTCTAAACTGCCCTGGCAACAGTTACCATTCTCCCTTTGTGATACTGTACCAAGATTATAGTCAAGGTCAGGTAAGCTATAGTGAAGGGCAATATTATAGAATTAAGAAAAATATGGCAAACTTCCTGAGACCAGCAAATATCTTCCTCACTGAGTCCCAGGTTCAAGGCACAGAAGAGACAATATGCATTTCTTGAGCCTTCTTCATCCAAACTGCTACTCTTAGCAGGAAGATGGCTTTGAATGTCAAAGGACCACCTTTTTGTTGGACTTCTGAGTATGCTTCCATGAATTGAAGACTTCTGATTCATGTTCTTGCTTCAATCATTTCAACTCCTCGACGGTATCAGGTCAGCTTTAGGGACAACCTAAGTGCTGCAGGCAATTCTGCAACATTTAAATCATTTTGGCTCTTTTTACAAATTTACATCCAACTTCAATCATGTTAATTTTAATTCACGCGTGATATAAACCATAAACATGATGAGGAGCCATGTCATCTGATCTAGATCACACGTCAGATTCAGATGAAGAAGCATTTCAGTCCATTTGCTATCACCCCTCCAGAATACCAACCATACTGGCTTCCTATTATAGCATCTAATTGTTTCTAAAGAGTCCAATGTTCTGGCCTCAACCAGTCTTCCAGGTGACTTGTTCCACCTGTTGCTCACCCTCTATGTAAATACTTTACATCTGTCCTAAATCTGCCCTTCACATCTCCTAACTTGTGCTCTCTTATCCTACTGCTCTGGTATATCTGAAAATATTGTTCCAGGTTTGCTTTCTCTGTCTCATTAACCATTTGATAGTTCTCTGAGGTATTCTCTCAGACGTTTCCTTTTGAGGCTGTCACTCAAAGCTCTGACTATTCCTTAGTTTTTAGGCCAGCCTTATTCTCTTACTGTCCTCATTGTGTAAACAGTATTACACTTGAGGAAACACCAGCAGAGGTTAAAATTATAATTTCATAATTTGTGCAACATCTCAGTGACAAAGTGACATCACAAAGCAGCTTCAACAGGATTTCTTGAGCTACTAAAATACTTTTAACCTTAGGGCTGCTGTCAGGCCCTGGGAAATTGCAGGCAGAATGGACTGACCATTTTTAGAAATCTTCAACTTACGCTGGTGTTGAAATAAACACTAAGGGCTGAATTTTGCCTGGGCTCAGAGGGTGGGTTTGGAGGCGGGTCCACTGTCAAAATAGCAAAGATTGACAGCGGGTAGGAAACCCACTGTCAACCCGCCTCCACACGAGTCTCCCAGGTGTCCGGTCTGTCTGCACAGAACTGACCCGACACCAAGCGGCGGGGGAGACAATTTAGATCATTAAATGGCTTGTTAACAGCCAATTGAATGCTATTTTGAGCCTACCTTGTAATTTTACGTGCTCCCCACGGGTTACCCGCTGCTCGGGGAACACCCTGGCGTGAGCTGAGTCTGCTTTGATTTACCTGATAACCTGACAGCTGCAGAAGTGGTATAAAGGATATGATGTTGTGGCTTAAAAACGGTGAGAACTGGGTACTTAATATTCAAGGGTACAAGGTGTTCAGAAAAGATAGGGAAGGGAAAAAGGGAGGTGGGCTGGCAGCGCTGTAGTGTTGGAAAGGGAGGATGTTCTTGAGGGGACAAGGACAGAATCCATTTGGTTAGAGTTGAGGAGCAAAAAGGGTATGATCATGCTATTGGGGTATTCTATAGGCCTCCAAATAGTGAGAGGGAGGTAGAGGAGCAAATCTGCAGGGAAATCGCAGAGATATGCAAGAGCTATAGAGTGGTGATATTGGGGGACTTTAATTGCCCAAATATCGATTGGGATAATGCTAGGGTAACGAGAAAGGAGGAGGAGGAATTTCTGAAATGTGTTCAGGAGCATTTCTTTGACCAATATGTTCTTGGCCCAACTAGGAAGGAGGCATTGCTGGATCTGGTGCTGGGGAATGAGGTGGGCCAGGTCGACCAAGTGTCTGTGGGGGAACACTTTGGTACGAGTGATCATCATATCATAAGATTTAGATTAGCAATGGAGAGGAGCAAGGAACAATCTAGAGTGGAACTTCTAAACTGGAATAGGGCTAACTTCAATGGGATGCGAAAGGATCTAGCCAGGGTAAAATGAAAGACTGACAGGAAAAACTGTAACGGAACAATGGGTGATCTTTAAGGAGGAGATGTTCCAAGTACAGGCTAGGTAGATTCCAACAAGAGGGAAGGGTAAGGGAACCAAAGCAAGGGCTCCTTGGAAGACGAGGGAGATAGAGAAGATGATGAAACAAAAAAGGAGGATGTATGATGCATGTCAGATGAATTCTTCAAGAGAGAATCAGACCAAATACAATGGCCCAGAACTTGGTGTCGGGGGCTTGCCGCGCGTGCAAGCCCCTGATGTGCACTCACCCTGCGCGCCGACATCTGAAACCTGGCCCGCAGTGGATTTCCTTTCAGTGGCCAGGTTCTGATGTCGGCGCGCTGTGCTAACCTGACCCAGCGGCGTAGTTAGTGCGATGTGCCGGCTGGGATCAGGTGAGCACTGTTCAGCCAATCGGGAGGGGAAACTTCATTCATAAGTTTGAGAGTAAGAACTTTCAAACTCATGAGAAGTACTGCACCCCAAAACACTACTTAAACTTTAAATAAAATTTTAAAAAAACATCCCAATCATTAAATTAAGTATAAATAAGTTTAAAAAAATAATTAAAAAAATTTTTTTTTTTGAAAAAATAAATTTTTAATAAAAAGGGTCTAAAACTAAACTTACCTTATTGTAGATTCTTTAAAATAATAAACCTGTGGAAAAAAAATTCTAAATTGCACTAAAACACCACTTACCTGTAAAAATAAATACTTGCGTGTGCTTTTTACAAGCGTAAAGACCGGAGGCCTTTACACATGCGCAAATCCCCCAAAACAGAGGAAATCCAAGACGCACGCGCTGCCCCCTACAGCGCACGCGCTAGCCTCTTCACCTCTTGGGTTAGAGGAGAGGAAATGACGGTTTTCAGCGCATGCGCTGTGCATGCTGAAAACCGGCATTTCCTCCGGCCAGACGCGTGAGTACCCCTTCCGTACTCACGCGTTTGGGGAGGAATTACTGCCCCAATAAGTTGAGAGGGGATGTGAAGATGAAAATAAGATTGGCAAAGAGAGAATATGAGAGTAGAATGGCAGTTAACATAAAAGGGAACCCAAAAATCTTCTACCAGCATGTAAACAGTAAGCGGGTAGTAAGAGGCGGGGTGGGGCCTATTAGAGACAATGAAGGTGATATATGCTTAGAGGCGCAGGGCTAGGTTAGAATACTCAGTGAGTACTTTGTATCGGTGTTTACTAAGGAGGTGGATGCTAACAAAATATCGGTAGAAGTGGAAAAGGTAGAAGCAATGGAAGGGGTGAAAATTGATAAACAGGATGTACTAGAAAGGCTGTGTATTCTTAGAGTAGACAAGTCACCTGCTCCAGATGGCTTGCATCCCAGGTTGCTAAGGGAATTGGGAGAGGAGATAGCAGAAGGGCTTGCCATAATTTTCCAAACTTCCCTAGATATGGGGGAGGTGCCTGAGGATTGGAAAGTGGCAAATGTGACACCATTGTTCAAGGGTGTAAGGACAATCCTAGTAACTACAGGCCGGTCAGTTTAACATCAGTGGTGGATAAAGTTTGAGAAACAATAATCAAGGAAAAAATTAACGGGTATTTGGAGATTTTAAGTTAATTAAGGAGAGCCAAAATGGGTTTGCAAAAGGAAGATCGTGTTTGACTAATCTAATTGAATTTTTTGATGAAGTAACAGAGAGCATTGATGAAGTGAATGCAATGGATGTTGTCTACATGGAGTTTTGGAAGACATTTGACAAAGTACCACGTAGAAGGCTGGTTAACAAAATTGAGGCTCATGGAATAGGTGGGCCAGTGGCAGCTTGGATAAGGAATTGGCTTAAGGACAGACAACAGCGAGTTGTGGTAAATGGCTGTTTTTCGGACTGGAGGATGGTAGACAGTGGTGTTCCCCAAGGGTCAGTGCTGGGGCCACTGCTTTTTTGGATATATATAAATGACCTAGATATTGAAATACAGCGTAGAATTTCTAAATTTGCCGATGACACCAAACTTGGGGGTGTGGCGAACAGTGATGGTGATATCAATCGACTGCAACAGGACATAGAAAGGCTAGCCGAATGGGCAGACAAGTGGCAGATGGAATTTAATACAGAGAAGTGTGAGGTGATGCATTTTGGCAGAAGGAACAGTGAGAGGCAATATACACTTAATGGCACAGTTTTAAAGAGTGTGCAGGGACAGAGGGACCTGGGAGTTAATGTGCATAGGTCCCTAAAGGTGGCAGGACATATTGAGAGAGTGGTTAACAAAGCATATGGGATCTTGGGCTTCATAAATAGAGGTATTGAGTACAAAAGTAGAGAAATTATGCTGAACCTTTATAAAAGCGCTGGTTAGGCCACAACTGGAGTATTGCATCCAGTTCTGGTTACCACACTTTAGGAAGGATGTGAAGGCCCTTGAGAGGGTGCAGAGGAGATTTACCAGAATGGTTATGGGATGGGGATCTTAGCTACAAGGACAGGTTGGAGAAGCTGGATTTGTTTTCATTAGAGCAAAGGGGGCTGAGGGGTGATTTAATAGAGGTGTACAAGATTATGAGGGTTTGGATAGGCTAGACGGGGAAAGGCTGTTTCCACTAGTTGATGGTACAAGGACTAGGGGACACAGATTTAAGATTTTGGGCAAGAGATACAGGGGGGATGTGAGGAAAAACTTTTTTACACAGCGAGTGGTGATGACCCGGAATTCGCTGCCGACGGAAGTGGTGGAAGCGGAGACACTCAGTGTTTTCAAGGGGAGACTGGATAGGCACTTGAGGGAAATAAACTTGCAGGGCTATTTGGATAGAGCGGGGGACTGGGACTGACTGGATTGCTCTACAGAGAGCCGGCACGGATTCGATGGGCCAAATAGCCTCCTTCTGTGCCATTATGATTCTATGACTGTTCAGTTTCAGAGCTCAGAAACTGTTGGTTACTGCATTTGTAAGACATCTAAAGATATCTTTAGCTTGGAAGTGTTTAGAGCCAACTCTATATCCAGTGGCACCTCATTGGAGCAACCTCTCTCACCATTGACAGATCGCTTCTGTCATCTCAACTGCAGCCGCCATCTATTCTAGCAACATCGGTGCCCTTGAAAAAATGACACCTTGGTCCTCTGAATCCTTCCATGATCAGCCCCAACACCAACATTACCAGTGACACCAACATCACCAACAACATCATCAACCTTCTCCGCCATCACCCGATGCTGCACAGGACACAGGGCATCAACACCTGACAACATTGCTGCCTGGGTGGCCAGGGATGGTCTCACCATGGACAGATTTACTTCACTTGACGCTGTACACCCTGGCTGCCACATGATGCGTCAGGTTGACACCATCCCACACCAGCACCATAAAGCATCCCTATAATGCTCAAGCCATTCCTTTCACACATCACAATAGCTGGGGGGGGAGTTATGTCTCATCATTCACTGGAACTCACTAAGACACTTCTCAAGGTGCGCACAGATCTGTCCAATAAGGTGAAGTGTTGAAAATGTAGATTTCAGTGTTTGACAACACATTAACAGAAACTTCACATGAACATTGGCTAAATCGCTCAAGTGCCTACCCTTGTGTGTTGTTAGTTGATATGCTTGTAGTAGGATGAGGGTGAGTGAGGGGTGGCTAGTGAGATGGGGAAGTGATAATGTAGCTAGAGAGGGATGGGTGGAGGTGCAAGATAAGTTGGTGTGAGTAAAGATGTGCAGGAGTAGGGTAGGGAAGGCAGAGTGATTGGGATGTGATGAGTGGCATAGCAGGGTGTGTTTGAGTGTGGCTTTGCAGTAACGTTTCGTGATCTACTGAGTGACATGAATCTTGTCATTCGTGTGGAAATGACTTATGAAGTAATACTGGGTGGCCTGCTGGTGGTGCTGTCCAGGGAGAGTATAAATACTCGGGCATGGCCCAGCTTGCTCAGGACGTTCTTTAACAGGAACCAGTGAAGGACACAACTAGATCTCCATGTTGAAAAAACAGTTGATTAAAGCCTTGTTTAATACTCAGACCAAGTGCCTAGTAATTTTCTTACGCCAATGAGATCATTGAAAGGTTGGCACCACTACAGCCAGGCGCTTCTGATGACATCACTGCTTGTGTCCCCCTGTGCAATCAGACTGTGTTGATCTTCTGGGGAGGTCTCTTCCGCCCATGGGAAGGGAAGAGAATCACCCTGCATGCTGTGACTCCCTCCATAAGCATATGGAGGGAGTCATGCGTGAGCCTGGGTGCAGACGTACACCTTTGTGCAGTGCTCGTCAGTGTTTGCAGTACCTCAATGCTGCAGAACACTGACAGCATAACTGTCAAACTCAATGTGGACATGGTCCCTTTAAGGAAACCGGCTGATGACGCATCATCAAATGATGTCATCAGACCCGCTTCCTGTTAATTGGCCAGGAACCCCGCCGGGTGGGCTTAACAAGGCCAATCTACGGAAAATCATTTTCAGAGAGCGTCTGCAGACAGAGCGGGACCGGAACCCACCAACCAGCTCTCCCGCCGCCATCCCAGCTCCGCAGGGAAAATCATGCCCTAAGGGTACACAGGTTTAATGTTGGCACGAAGCAGCTTCAACGTCACTGTCTCTGAACATGTATAGTATAAATTAAGGACTGAACTATATTATTACTGTTATATTACTGAAATTAATGTTAACATTTTATTTATTTTAAACTTATGTTATTGCTGTCTTCTTCCTCCAATCCCTGTTCTTTTCCTCCTATTTTTATTTTAATGTTTTTGCTTTTTTCCTACCAAAGACTGTATAACTTATTCTGTCTTCCTTAAAAAAAGCACTACCTTTAAGCCATTCACACCCCCCTGGCTGCTACATTAGAAATAGGAGTCACATCCAAAGAAATTGGCATCTGATTGGTTAATAACTGGCTTTAAAGACCGGGTGAGGATTAACATGGTTGCATAACCAGGACAATCTTTTGACGTGATTTTCTCACCTCAAACTGAGGCTCATTACCATTGGACAATTATCGCATCACAGACCAAGTTAAATGATCATATCCAGACATCTACTTGTCTGTGATGCAGTAAGTATTGTTTCGTAATTAAGTTCTGTAAGCATTATGGATAAGATAAATAACAACTTGCATTTATATAGTGCCCTGAAACACTTCACAGCCAGTGAATTATTTTGAAGTGTCATCATGGTTGTCATATAGGCAAACATTGCAGCCAATTTGCGTGCAGCGAGGTCCTACAAACAGTAATGAGATAAATGACCAGATGATCTGTTTTAATTATGTTGGCTGAGGGAGGATATTTGGCTGGGACACTGGGAGAACTCCCTTTGCTCCTCTTCAAATAATGCCATGGGATTTTTTACGTCTACCTGAGAGAGCAGAGGGGGCCTCAATTTGATGTCTCGTCCGAAAGACAGCACCTCTGACAGTACAGCACTTATTCAGTATTCCTCCATTACCATCCCTGGGTAAGCCCTGTCCCACTGGCAGGACAGACCCACCAGAGGTGGGGGCACAGTGGTGTACATTTGAGTGGTTGTAGCACTGGGAGTTCTCAACATTGACTCTGGACCCCATGAAGTCTCATGGCTTTAGGTTAGGCAAGGAAACCTCCAGCTGATTAATCAATACTGCTTCATGTTGAACACCCCTTGGAGGAAGCATTGAGGGCCTTGCTGCCCTCAATATACACTGGGTGGGGGACTTCAATGTCCATCACCATGAGTGGCTCGATAGTACCATCACTGACCGAACCCTGAAGGACATAGTTCCCAGACTGGGCTTGCAGCAAGTGGTGAAAGAACTAACACGAGGGAATAACCTACTTAGCCTCATCCTCCCCAATCTAACTGTGGCAGATGCATATGTTCCTGATGGTATTGGTAGTAATGACCACCGTACATTCTTTGTAAAGACCAAGTCCTGTCTTCACAATGAGGATACCCTCCATCGTGCCATGTGGCACTACCACCGTGCTAAGTGGGATAGATTAAAAACAGATCAAGCAGCTCAAAACTGGACATCTGTGAGGCACTGTGGACCATCAGCAGCCGCAGAATTGTATTCTGCCACAATCTGTAACCTCCTGGCCCATCATATCCCTCACTCCTCCATCACCATCAAGCTAGGCGATCAACCCTGGTTCAATGAGGAGTGTAGAAGTGCATATGGCAGTGGAACCAGGCATACCTGAAAATAAGGTGCCAACCTGGTAAAGCTACGACATAGGATTGACTGCATGCATGCTAAACAGCAGAAACAGTATGCTATAGAGAGCTGAGTGATCCCACAACCAACAGATCAGAGCAAAGCTCTGCAGTCGTGCCACATCCAGTCACAAATGGTAGTGGACGATTAAGCAACTAATGGAGGAGGAGGCTCCATGAGCACCCTCTGGATGAACAGTGGATGATCCTCCTCGGCTTCCTCCTCCTAAGGTCCCCACAATCACAGTCCTCTTGATCGGCACCCATCCTCCAACTTAAACATCCACAACAAGGATGGGCAATGAATGTTGGCCTTATCAGAGACGCCCATATCCCGAGAATTAATTTAAAAAAAAGTAATTTATATTTGAAAAGTAACAAAAACAGATGGTATGGGTGTAGAAAGAAAACATTCCAGTCTCTCCTCATTACACAGAAATATGCATTTAGTTACTTTGCTGAGGTGGCCTCCTGTTTTACCTTTAGTAGCTTTATCATGCATTGCACTGAAAATGTTGGGTTACAGTTTCTTAAGCTACTTAGCTGAAGTCCAGTCCATTCACCTTAGTTTAACTCTTTTAGTAGATAAAGTTTCTTGCTCTTTCTTAATTTCATTAAGTTTCGTGCTTCTAAAAGCAAATTTGGACAAGGATCCAGCACAATTTGATATGCTTCACCAATTAACTACTGACCTCCCTGTTATACAGAATTCCTCTTGTGTAACAAAATATTTCAGTTCTTTAATTTGTATCCCCCAAACTTGAGCCAGTCTTTGCATTCTTCCGACAGGCTTGTATACTTCCGACAGTGCTTTTCCTGTTTAGAGCTATCAGAATTTGTATAAGGTGATGCTTCTGAGGCAGCAAGTGCAGATTTGTAAACTGTAAATAAAACATTTGCTGGCTATTAATTACTAGCCACTTGTGCTCCCTATCTTGTTGAGGGACTGATTACTAAGAGACACATCCCAGAGGATGTACTATGCTTTAAGCTCTTCCAAGGAATCAATTAGCTGAAGTAATGCTGGGATGGCTTCTGTTTCACCTCAGCTTGTGGCTAGTTTCCAAGAAAGTTCAATAATGATTTTTTGTTCTCTGTAAAACACTAAAACTATCAACAGGAAGTTCTGGGGAGAAACTAAAAAGGCTTTTAATTTCCATTTACTGGAGGATTCATATTTCTTCCAAATCCTAAAGTTGCTTTAACAGTTGAGCAAAATGTGGATAAATCCCATGTTTAGTTAGTACTATCCCTGACCTCAATGGGTCCATGCAAAGGAAGCCTGTACAACCTATGCTGCTGCACTTTTGGATTCTTTGGCTAATCACATTTTCAAGATCTTTGCCAAGTCTGTTACAAAATAAAAATGTCCAACTAGCTATAATGAGCTGCCAGATTATTTCACATGTTGATGGGTGCCAAAGAAATAGCCTAAATCTTTTTTGAGTCTACCCAGAACCGATTGGTAAATTAAAATTTATCTCTATTTCCACTCATACAATTATGGATTTAACTTATACAAGGTCAATAAAATCAAACTAACAATGTAATCTCATCATAAATGTTAATAACATCACTTTATGAAAGTTTTTGTTATGCAAATGTGAAATTATTTGCAATACTATTTCTAAACATATGAAAACTTAATTCTCTAATAACCTCAACACAATTCAGCTTATATATGTTTGAGTTCTTTGTACAGAACCTGTTGCATGAAATAACATTTCTATCCTTCAAACAGCAAGATCAAAGTAGATTTACTTGAATGTAATTTGTTTTCAATTACAGTGCATTTTCACTGCTTATGATCCTGTTCTTGATGCGCATTGGAAATTTGAGTTTCCAGACGTTACTTCTCCTTCTGTTTCAAAGTGAATCCTTGATAATGAAAGGTATGTTGACTAAATTTTAGTATTGAATGGATTGATTTAATTTGAAGCACATTATTAGCAACAACTTGAATGTTTAGATATATTATTTATATGTGCGTAAATTGGCTGCCGCATTTCCTAAATGACAACAGTGACTACACTTCAAAAAGTACTTCATTTGCTGTAAGGCACTTTGAGACGTCCTGAGGTAGTGAAAGGCATTATATAAATGTATGTAAGTTCGTTCTTTTCTTTTATGGGGGGAGGGGGTTGCATTCCGTAACGAGTTAACCTGGCAGTATGTGAGCCAGTTCTTTTATATAAATGCTGCCCCCCACTCAACAGTATGTGGTCAGGCATCATTAAAGGTCAAAATAGATTTATAATGGAAATCAGAAATGTATTACAATAATAATTTCATTTATGTAGTGTTTTATCAGGTCAAAGTCTCAAAGCTCATGACAAAATTAAGTACTTTTTGAAGAAATGTAGGCAAATGTGGCAGACATTTTGCACCAGCAACATTCCATAAACAGCAATGAGTTAAATGACAAGTTTATATATTTTTTGGGTGGTACTAGTTGAGTAATAAATAATAACAATTACAGATTTCACTCATAATCTAAAAAAGATACAGTCATAGCCACACATTGCACCTGCATTTGGAACAGAATGGAAAATAAGGGTAGATTTTACAAATTCACGTTCCCGATGCTGAGCTTCAAGCACTGGGAGCACATATTAGCTATTTGGCTGTGAAAGTCAGTGGGCCTTGCAATGTTTTCTGCCCATTAACCTGATTGGAGGATAAATCCTGTGGGGTATGCTGACTTTTACCCCCTGAATTCCTGATATGCATACCTACCAGACGAAACTCTGGGCCAGCATTGCTCCTCCCAGCTCCAGGTTTAGGTAAGTACTTTAAAAAAAAAAACATACCTTTTTGGTGACGCTCTCCAAAGGTCTCTTTAAGGACTGCTGGTTAGGGCACATGTAGACTTGGTTACCCTGAACGCAGGTTCAGAGCAGCCCATTTCTGGGATGGGTCCTGAAACAGGCGTTTGGCCCCATATTTGCATATGCAAAGGGTCTAGTGCCTGTTTCAGGAGTGGACCCTGGACACCTATACTTCAGCCTTTACTAATATGGCGGCCGGCGCAGTTCCGGCACGGAATGTGCTAGCACACGCCAGTTAACTTATTGGATGTTCAGGTAGCCGTTTTAAGCCTCTAAAATGGGTGCAGCATCAACAAATTTCTAGACTATAAAGTCTACTCTAATATATTTACGTAATAGTATTATTAAATAGAAAAATAAATGCAGTGGCATGCAAGGTTGTGGGTAAGGCTCAGGAATTAACTTTGTGAGTTTGACCTCAACCTAATTGTTTAGGAGCGGGGTATAGGAAGAAGAGAAGGAGTTGAACAGAGATTAGACACTTCCTCACTGGGAGCGAGTGAAAATCAATAAACAAGTCATCCCAATTTCTTCCAACACATATCATTGGAACTGGCACTGCCAGAGGCCTGGGAGGAAATTGCCTGCTGCCCTCTGAAGCACTATGTGCAGTATTTGAATTTAATAGAGAACATTTCACAGATGCCGAACACTAAGCAGAGTGAGAAAATGTACCGTTGAACTAGAACTAAAAACTTGCATTACAACTTTTCCAAAAGGAACCAGAGAAGATGGAAGTTAAAAAATAGAAGGGGAGCATAAGAAGGAAGGGGTGAATTAGCAAATATGACCCAGCCAATGAAAAGAGATAAACACTAATTCTCGAAATCAGATGTGAGGTTCATTGATAAATGTTTACAAGGCAATGGTTAGACCAGTGTTAGAGTACCGTATGGAGTTTTAGGCACCGCATTATGGAAAGGACATTAAAGCCACAGCGAGAATACAGCATAAATTCATCTGAATTATACCAGGTTGAGAAACTATAATTATGAGGAGAGACTTAAGATATGGGGACTAGTTCTATCGAAACAGAGAAGGCTAAGAGGAGATTTAACAAAGATTTTTTTACATTATAAAGGGTTTTGATATGGTAATTAGGGAAAGACTGACATTAAAAAAAGACACTAACATTTAGGACAATGTAATTTATGAATGGTAGAAGGGGGAGGCTGGTAAGGAGAACACTGGCGCCCTTAATCTTCTATGCTCAAGGGAATACAAGCCGAGTCTGTGCAATCTGTCTTCATAATTTAACCCTTTTAGCCCTGGTATTATTCTGGTAAATCTGTGCTGTACCACCTCTAAATCCAATATATCCTTCCTAAGGTGCAACGCCCAGAACTGAACACTGTACTCTAAATGGGTTCTAAGCTTTGTATAACTCTAACATAACTTCCAGCTCTTTGTACTCCAGCCCTCTTGAGATAAAGGCTAACATTCCATTAGCCTTTGAAATTATTTTTTGTACCCGTCCACTAGCATTTATTGATTTCTGTACTTGGACTCCCAAATCTCTCTGCTCCTCCACAGTTCCTGATTTCTACTGGAACTTAAGAGTAGTAAGAGAGCTTAGCAATGGAGCACCTATAACCCTTGAGGTAATTGAGCCAAATTTGGTGATAGATAGCTTAGGCCAGTTACTCCTCAGGTATGCAGGAAACAGGAAGGCAGATTATTATCTAAATGGCAATAGATTGGAAGAAGGGGAAGTGCAACGAGACCTGGGTGTCCTTGTGCACCAGTCGCTGAAGGTAAGCATGCAGGTGCAGCAGGCGGTTAAGAAGGCAAATGGTATGTTGGCCTTCGTAACGAGAGGGTTCGAGTACAGGAACAAGGATGTATTCCTGCAGTTGTACAGGGCCTTGGTGAGACCACATCTTGAGTATTGTGTGCAGTTTTGGTCGCCTTATCTGAGGAAGGATGTTCTTGCCATGGAGACAGTGCAACGAAGATTCACCAGACTGATACCTGGGATGGCAGGAATGACGTATGAGGAGAGATTAGGTCGATTGGGCTTATACTCACTGGAGTTTAGAAGAATGAGAGGGGATCTCATTGAAACTTATAAAATTCTAACAGGACTAGACAGACTAGATGCTGGAAGGATGTTCCCGATGGCCGGGGAGTCCAGAACCAGGGGTCACAGTCTAAGGATAAGGGTTAAGCCATTTAGGACAGAGATGAGGAGGAATTTCTTCACCCAGAGAGTGGTGAACCTGTGGAATTCTCTACCACAGAAGGCAGTAGAGGCCAATTCATTAAATATATTCAAGAAGGAGTTAGATATATTTCTTAAGGCTAAAGGGATATGGGGAGAAAGCAGGGACCGGGTACTGAATTTGGATGGTCAGCCATGATCTCATTGAATGGCGGAGCAGGCTCGAGGGGCCGAATGGCCTACTCCTGCTCCTATCTTTCTATGCTACAGCGTACAGCCAGATTTCGGGGCATGGAGATTACTATTGTACCGAGGGACCAGTGGGGATGGGAGACTGTCACGATCTGGTGAGGAGGAAAACATCGAAGGAAGAAATGAGGCAGTTGTCGAGGTCAACAGAGGTATTGATGTCAGCTTTGATTATAGGACCAAAGTGGAAAAGTTGGAGCATGAGCAGGCTCGTATATCACCCCGCTCTGGTACCATGCTGCTCACTGACTCCATGCTGAGGCCTTCTTTCAGGGTGAAATTATGGAGCATACAGCTGACAACAATGATTCAAAAATGCTTTTGGGGGAAAATTTTATTGTAAGGCTGTCACCAGTTGGTCCATACATGTGAAGTGGTGCTTCCAGATATTAATGGAATATTTAACAATTCAAGTTGTAGTATGAGTTTTGTTGTACCTGTGCTCTGTTTCATTCTATGATCAGCACTTAATTGTCACGACTAATGGCTGCTGTGGTCTCCCTAGAGTCACTGTTCCATTCTTCATTGCTTTGCAAATAAAGGTGATACAGATGATTACTTGAAAATGAAGGCAACCAGGAAACTTCTGAGGAAGCAGACGTTGACTCACATAATTCTATGCTGGTGGTTCCATACTATGTCCATGCTGAGATTTTAAAAATCCTTTTGGGTGAAAATAGGATACACCATTGTGTATAGAGGCCTGAATGCAACATGGTGAATGGGATCACCCTCTGGACTCTGTAGAATTGTTACATGTTGTGTGGAGGTCTTCCGTAAGGAGATGGCGCAGCTCTGTCAGTTATGCCTGCTATAGGAGACCAGCTTTGTAGCAAAGTGGCAGAACTTGACTGTATACCATGCTTGCCACCTGCCATCGCATACAACCATTTCCTGCTCTTGCTGGCCCTCCTCGTCCAAGTCCATTGCGGGAGGGATACTGAAAGTAGACCCATATGCTATCAAACCTAGAAAATAATGTAAATAAAATTTGAAGCAATTCACCTTTAAATGGAAATTCCAGCTTCCTCAGTGAGCAAGACCTGTTTCTTTTGTGTAAGGTGAGCACTTTGCACCAGTGATGCATTACTGCTGCAATATGGGGCGCTTTCCTCTTAAGTACCCAATCTACAGCTTAATTACTCCTTTGGATGATTTGAGCATATTAGTGTCCACACTTAAGTCTCTTTTCAGCATTTTGATACTACTGACTACTGTTGCACAATTGCTGCCAGCATAAAGCTTTACATCAGCAGTAATTCTGGGCTCTTGGGTTGATTTTGTATTATCGGTGCTGCTTTTAGTTGAAGGTCTAACAGTGATTTTTGGACCCAGTGTTCACACAATGAGATGGAGGGGGACAGGTAACAGGGAAAGAGTAACAGTGCAGCTAGAATGAGCGGACATATCTGAAGAAAGAGAGGAAAGAGAATGAGTGGCAGGATGAGTAAGCAAGGGATTGAGTTGGAGAGGATAGAGGAATGAAATAAGTCGCACACTGACAAACAAGATTCCTAAATTCACTGCAGTAAATGCAATGGTATAAAAATAAAGTTATGTACCAAAAAGTGCTGGTTCACAGATGCACAGAATTAACCAGGCTGATTAATGGGACTGAAAGCTGATAAATCCCCAGGGCTTGATAATCTGTATCCCAGAGTACTAAAAGAGGTAGCCATGGAAATAATGGATGCATTGGTTGTCATCTTACAAAATTCCATAGATTATGAAACAGTTCCTGCAGATTGGAGGGTGGCAAATGTAACCCCACTATTTAAAAAGGGAGGGAGAGGGAAAACGGAAATACAGACCGGTTAGCCTAACATCTGTAGTAGGGAAAATGCTAGAGTCTATTATAAAGGATGTGATAACAGGACACTTAGAAAATAGCAATGGGATTAGACAAAGTCAACATGGATTTATGAAAGGGAAATCGTGTTTGACAAACCTACTGGAGTTTTTTGAGGATGTAACTGGTAGAATAGATGAAGGAGAACCAGTGGATGTGGTGTATTTGGATTTTCAGAAGGCCTTTCATAAAGTCCCACATAAGAGGTTAGTGTGCAAAATTAAAGCACATGGGATTGGCCATGGATTGAAAATTGGTTAACAGACAGGAAACAGAGTAGGAATAAATGGGTCTTTTTCGGGGTGGCAGGCGGTGACTAGTGGGGTAC
This sequence comes from Somniosus microcephalus, assembly GCF_052327205.1. Lineage (NCBI taxonomy): Eukaryota > Metazoa > Chordata > Chondrichthyes > Squaliformes > Somniosidae > Somniosus > Somniosus microcephalus. The sequence goes on along the minus strand of NC_140987.1, from coordinate 141,601,468 downwards.
CGCAGGGATCAGTGCTTGAGCCCCAGCTATTCACATTATATATCAATGATTTGGATGAGGAAACCAAATGTAATATTTCCAAGTTTGCTGATCACACAAAACTAGGTGGGATTGTGAGTTGTGAGGAGGATGCAAAGAGGTTTCAAGACGATTTAGACAAGTTGAGTGAGTGGGCAAATACATGGTAGATGCAGTATAACGTGGATAAATGTAAAGTTATCCACTTCGGTAGGAAAAACAGAAAGGTAGGCCTAGAAATTCAGTTAAGGCCCGCCAGCAGGCTAACGCCCAAAAGTTAGCGCTGCGCGCGGAGCCAGGTGCGCCCATCAGATATTCGGCTTTTGCGCCCCAAGTCGGAACCGGCCGCTATTCCAGGGTGTGCCCGCCCCAGCTTGGGGCGCTGAAAGTGAATTTCAGCGCTCTAAGTGCCGCTGCGCCACCCGATGCGGTGCGGCAGGCTGCGGTACTGCAGGCCTCCTCCTTCTCTTAAGGTGGAGGTGCCTGCAACAGCGAGATCACCGCTGGATTGTGCCGGCAAATGAGCCCGGCACCAAGCAGAAGTGCCGGGCTCGCGGAAAGCAGCCGGCAATGCCGCGGGGGGGGGGGGGTGGAGGAGGCCGGGGAAAGAGGTGCGGGCAGGCGGCCGCCGAAAAAGCGGCCGGCCGCACCTCCACCTTTAAAGCGCCCCAGTAGCGCAGCAGTACGGCCCCGTTTTTCAATCGCTGTTTGCGGCCGCTGCAGAAGAGGCGGCCGCAACTAAATATGGGGTTTGGGCCGGAAGCGGGGCGGAACCGGGGCACTGCGCACACCGATGACGTCATCGGTGTCGGCGCAGCGCTACCGGCTACCGCCGCCATTACCGCAGCGCTGAATATCAGCGCACCCTCTTACACTTGCGCAGAAGCCCTCTTTGAGCGGTAACTGGGCGCAAAGCCCACTGAATTTCTGGCCCATAGAGTATTATTTAAATGGTGATAGATTGGGAAATGTTAATGAACAAAGGGACTTGGGTGTCCTTGTACACCAGTAACTGAAAGCTAACATGCAGGTGCAGCAAGCAGTTAGGAAGGCAAATGGTACGTTGGCCTTCATTGCAAGAGGATTTGAGTACAGGAGCAGGGATGTCTTACTACAGTTGTACAGGGCCTTGGTGAGACTGCACCTGGAGTATTGTGTGCAGTTTTGGTCTCCTTACCTAAGAAAGGATATACTTGCCATAGAGGGAGTGCAGCGAAGGTTCACCAGACTGATTCCTGGGATGGCAGGACTGTCGTATGAGGAGAGATTAACTGGGATAGTCAGAGTGTGAAAGGCTTAGAGGGTGCGGAATTCTTAAAGTGCATCCAGGTGAGCTTTTTGAGCCAGCATGTAGAAAGTCCTACAATAGAGGGGGACGGTACTGGACCTAATTCTAGGGAATGTAGCCGGGCAAGTGGTAGAAGTGTCAGTAGGAGAGCATTTTGGTGACAGTGACCATAATTTGGTGAGATTTAAGGTAGTCGTGGAAAAGGACAAAGATGGACTGGAAATATAAGTTCTAAATTGGGGGAAGGCCGATTTTAATATGATAAGGCAGGATCTGGCCAGAGTGTACTGGGATCAGCTACTTGTAGGAAAATCCAAATCAGAACATTGGGAGTCTTTCAGAAAGGAAATAGAGAGAGTACAACGCCAACATGTTCCCATAAAGGTCAAGGGTGGGACCAACAAGCCTAGGGAACCCTGGATGTCAAGGGATATACAAGAATGGATTAGGAAAAAAAGGGAGGCTTTTGGCAGATACAAAGGACTAAAAACAGTGGAAGCCCTAGAGGAGTATAGAAAGTGCAGGGGGGTACTTAAAAAAGAAATTAGGAGAGCGAAGAGGGGGCATGAAAAAACACTGGCGGGCAAAATAAAGGAAAATCCCAAGGTGTTTTATAAGTATATTAAGGGCAAGAGGATAACCAGGGAAAGAGTAGGGCCCATTAGGGACCAAAGTGGCAATCTGTGTGTAGAGCCGGAAGATGTGGGTGAGGTTTTAAATGAATATTTTACATCTGTGTTCACTATGGAGAAGGACGATGTAGGCATAGAAATCAGGCAGGGGGATTGTGATATACTTGAACAAATTAGTATTGAGAGGGAGGAGGTACTAGTGGTTTTAGCGGGCATAAAAGTGGATAAATCCCCAGGCCCAGACGAGATGTATCCCAGGCTGCTGTGTGAGGCAAGGGAGGAGATTGCAGGGGCTCTGACACAAATTTTCAGAACCTCTCTGGTCACAGGGGAGGTGCCAGAGGACTGGAGGACAGCTAACGTAGTACCATTATTCAAGAAGGGTAATAGGGATAAACCAGGGAATTACAAGCCAGTGAGCCTAACATCAGTGGTAGGGAAATTATTGGAAAAAATTCTGAGGGACAGAATTAGTCTCCACTTGGAGAGGCAAGGATTAATCAAGAATAGTCAGCATGGCTTTGTCAGTGGGAGATCATGTCTAACCAATTTAGCGTCAGGAGGTTTAGAGGGGATTTCAGGAAAAACTTTTTCACCCAGCAGGCGGTTGGAATCTGGAACTCACTGCCTGACCAATTTGATTGCATTTTTTGAGGGGGTGACAAGGTGTGTGGATGAGGGTAGTGCAGTTGATGTAGTCTAGATGGACTTCAGTAAGGTTTTTGACAAAGTCCCGCATGGGAGACTGGTCCAGAAGGCAAGAGCCCATGGGATCCAAGGCAATTTGGCACATTGGATCCAAAATTGGCTTAGTGACAGGAGGTAGAGGGTGATGGTCGAAGGTTGCTTTTGTGACTGGAAGCCTGTGTCCAGTGCTGTACCGCAGGGATCGGTGCTGGGTCCTTTGTTGTTTGTAGTGTACATTAATGATTTAGATATGATTGTAGGAGGTATGATCAGTAAGTTCGCAGATAACACGCAAATTGGTGGTGTGGTAAGTAGTGAGGAGGGAAGCCTCAGGCTACTAGACAGGTTGGTCAGATGGGCAGAACAGTGGCAAATGAAATTTAACCCTGAAAAGTGTGAGGTGATGCATTTTGGGAGGACTAACAAGGCAAGGGAATACACAAGAATGGTAGGACCCTAGGAAGGACAGAGGATCAGAGGGACCTTGGTGTGCATGTACATAGATCCCTGAAGGCAGCAGGACAGGTAGATGAGGTGGTTAAAAAGGCATATGGGATACTTGCCTTCATTAGCCGAGGCATAGAATAGAAGAGCAGGGAGGTTATGATGGAGCTGTACAAAACGCTGGTTAGGCCACAGCTGGAATACTGTGTGCAGTTCTGGTCGCCACACTATAGAAAGGATGTGATTGCATTGGAGAGGGTGCAGAGGAGATTCACCAGGATGTTACCTGGGCTGGAGCGCTTCAGCTATGAAGAGAGACTGGACAGGCTGGAGTTGTTTTCCTTAGAGCAGAGAAGGCTGAGGGGGGACCTGATTGAGGTGTACAAAATTATGAGGGGCATAAATAGGGTAGATAGAAAGGAACTTTTCCCCTTAGTAGAGGGGTCACTAACCAGGGGGCATAGTCTCAAGGTAAGGGGCAGGAGGTTTAGAGGGGATTTGAGGAAAAACTTTTTCACCCAGAGGGTGGTTAGACTCTGGAACTCACTGCCTGAAAGGGTGGTAGAGGCAGGAACCCTCACAACATTCAAGAAGCATTTAGATGAGCACTTGAAACGCCATAGCATACAAGGCTATGGACCAATGGGATTAGAATAGATAGGGCTTGATGGCCAGCGCTGACACGATGGGCTGAAGGGCCTTGTTCTGTGCTGTATAACTCTGACTCTGAGATTGGGTCAACTAGGCCTGCATTCACTAGCGATTAGAAAAATGAGAGGGGATCTCATTGAAACGTATAAAATTCTGATAGGGCTAGACAGACTGGATGCAGGATGTTTCCCCTGGCTGGGGGTAATAGAATGAGGGATCACAGTCTCAGGATACGGGGTAGGACATTTAGGACTGACATGAGAAATTTCTTCACTCAGAGGGTGGTGAACCTGTGGAATTCGCTACCACAGAAGGCTGTGGAGGCCAAGTCACTGAATATATTTAAGAAGGAGATAGATTTCTAGACACAAAAGGCATCAAGGGGTATGGGGAGAGAGCGGGAATATGGTATTGAGATAGAGGATCAGCCATGATCATATTGAATGGCGGAGCAGGCTTGAAGGGCCGAATGGCCTACTCCTGCTCCTATTTTTCTATGTTTCAAAAAATATCTTTAAATAAAACAAAAGCACAGATCTGCTATGTGTTCCTGAATTGAATTGTCGTTGATGGACATACAGCCTAGGAACCTTGTCCTGTTTTGCACAGACCTCTTTTATTACAGCTTTTACTCCTGAGATTTTCCCCTGTTTGTTTTTTGTTTGTTAGCTGTCTGTGCAAAAGCCAGTTGAAAGTCTTCTTTAATCTACTTGTTTTTGCAAAAAAGGTGGCTAAATAAAGACTTTGAAACAGAAATGTCAAAAAAAGGTGAGAATTTGACTTGGAGAAGGATTTAATGTAAGAATATCAAGAACCTGCTCTTCTTTGCAGACAACTCCAGCAGGTCACACGATGCATCAAAGTTGATGCCAAGGATGATAAACAAGATCAGAAAAATTATTTGATCCTTCATGTCATGGCTGGCAGTAAAGGTGCTATTTATTTCAGTAGCTTAGTCAAAAGAGATGTGACATCCTTTAAGCAATCATCAAGAGTTTTGACAAGTTTTATTCAAATTCTGTGTAGCATACAGAAGGTAAGTGGGTGCGCAAAGCAGTTTGGATGATTGGCTATAACCCACAAGTTCATTAATATTTCAATCATTTGTATATTTCCATCTCCTCCATTTGATGTTTGACTGGGCTGTTGTGAAATTTCAAGAATGTAAACAATACAATGGTCCGGATTTTGCAGTTCGTGGCGTAGGAACGGTGCTCTCCAATGACCTTGGAAAAAAGCTGCCCACAAAGATTTGGCGAGCTCCAGAGTGCAGACTTCACCCTTTCCAATGTCAGTTTGAATTTGGCGCCTTCTACAGGGGATCTGTGGCGTCCAGTAACAGGGCAGGTAGCAGGGAGACTAAACAGCCAATCAGGTTGAAGAATTCTCATAGACAGCAAAGCAGGAAATAAAAAGCAGGGAATATAAATCACATTTAAATCATTGTACAGAAAGTAAAATAAAGATTGGGACGTACACTTGGGGTTAAGGGGGAAACATAAATATCAGAATTAAAACTTTCCAAAAAAAATGATTTTATTAAAAAACTGCAATTTCTAAATATTCTTCTGAGTGAATGAGACTCCACACTTATAAAGTTAGTTTTTTCAGGGCCAGAGAGGTTGTTCAGCAGTAATTATGACTTAGTACACCGTTAAAAACTCAGTTACTACTGATTGAACAAGGCTTAACTTTATCATTGTTTCTTACAGAGAGAATAGTATGTAAATAGTTGAAGTTTATGACATCAGTGATTTCTAAATGATTCCATCTGTGAAGACTGCAACAGTGCACCTTGTGGAGGAGCAGGGTATCAATGACAGCAGCTTCCGGATTTCTGCGTTTAATTGCGGATGTCAGATGTTTTACACAGTAATAACGGTGACGCTGACAGCCTTGCTGTTATTACTACCGCAAATTCCGGACTATTATTAAAATGAGGATCATTTTTTTTTCTCCATATACTCCTGTGCTATATGATGTGCTGAGATTAGTTATTAATTGCAAGCCAAGATCCAGCCCTGTCTTCTTGCATGTCCCAATGGACACTTCACCTTTCAGCTTCCACAGTATACCAGCGTGGAGTGTCCCTGCACCTGGCTTTGAAATGTCCTTGGGCATGGTGTTAATTGTACTACTGACTGCCGAGTAGCTGAAAGCTTTTATGCCCATGAAAGCCTTTCTCAGGAGTTAGTGTATCCAACTCCTACCACCCCTGTACCACCCACCCCTCCTGTCTACAGATGGAGATTGCTGCTGAATAATGCTTTCTGTGATGGACCACCACCAACCTAATCGTAACAGATGATTTACATCCATCCCCTTCTCCCATCCTGTTGAGTTCCATTTTTGTTCCCCCGCCGAGCTTCTTTGGCCTTGATGGTTTAGAAACTGCATTAGTTGGGCTCTCTCTCCCCGCTGATCCTGTTTGCTGGCCCCACACTTCCTCGCTAAGATTGTTTGTGGTCCCCAGCCTGTCGCCTAAGTTGGATAGACTTTTGCTTGGTAAGGGTATTAAGGGATATGGAACCAAGGTGAGTAAATGGAGTTGAGATACTGATCAACCATTATCTAATTGAATGGCAGAACAGGCTGGAGCAGCTGAATGTCCTACTCCTATTCCTATGTTCCCTTTTTCCGACTCCTTACCCTGGATCGAAGAGAGGTTATCAATCCCCTTTACAATCGATTACCTTTGTTCTTTAAGAGGTTTCGAGTCTTTGAAAGGCCTAGTGTGGAACCCATGCCTGCTTTCAACTGTGGTGGGCTCCATTGGGCCAATCAGGTGTTACACTGAGTAGAGTTCTGAGGTAGCTCAGGAATGTCCCTGGACACTCCACCAAAACTTGCTGTGGACATAGCGGGCGCAGGTGGATACTTGCCCACTCCTCCCCCCTCCCAGATCCAGATTTCTGATTAAGTGTATATAGAGGGGAAACTTCCAGATCTGGGTTCCACCCCAAATTGTAATCCGTGTTTGCAAACTGCCCAATTTCCACCCTCCCACAACTTAGGAATTTTGGCCCTGTCCCTGATTTGCATTCCCATCTAACAATCCTTCACTATGGAGGGCTGATTTTTTGCCTTGTTATTGTCCTGTTTTTTTTAAACATTAATGGGGCAGTGGTGGGAAAGATCACTGACTTACTGCTGGAAGTCCACCCATTCCGATTTTAAGGTGGTCCATGATTTAGGCAGGCAGCATTCTCAGCAGAAACTGATGGGGACCTATTGGATAGGGGTCAAATGACACAGTTAAGACCCCAATGCAATTTTCATGTCAATCAGCACTGCCACTATTACTTCCGCAACTCAGCCACAAATTATGGGTGATGCAGGTCAAGAGGCAGCCATTTATAGCGCTACTTAAAGGGATCATTAGCTACAGTAAGGGAAAGCTGAAAGAAGATCTAGCAGTCATTTTTCTTTGATTCTTTTTAGGAGTTTTAAGTCTCGAGGCTTCCTTAACTTCAACTACTTGTTGTTGGATATGCTCTTTGTATTTCTCCAACACTGAAATAAGCTGCTCCATTAACCCCCTGATCTTTCCAGCTCTCCCCTTTAAGGTCCTGCTGCAATCTCATGATCATTGTCTGTCCTGCTGGATTTCTTGGCCTCCCAAATGGTGAGGTGCCTAAAAGCAATGTGTGATTATTGCTGGTAGCTCACCTATTTAATGGTGATGAGGCCCAACCATGTTTTTCAGTGTGAACAAGGCTGTGGGCAGACAAAAGTCACCTTTAGCAGGGCTACAATTCACTGGGTTCTGATGGCCTATGGAACCTCAACCAAGTGGCCATTATTCATGTGTGTGTGCCTCGCCAGTGAGTGACGGCCGGCTGCTCAGTCACGAGGCATTCCAGCCGAGTCTGTTATCTTTGTCCATGTTGTCCACGCAGGTGTCACTGGAACAGGATCTCTGGCCAGTTTTCTGCTTTATAACCCAGCTGCATGAAGGCCAAGAGCAGCACTTGTTATGTCACTCCAGCTGAGATGAGCTAACCTCGCATCGACCCCAAGGATCAACCTGTGACATTCCTGGGCTGTGGCATTGTTTTATTTTATCTTAATAGAAAATAAAACTAGTATAGATGTTTCATCTCAAAACCTTTTGAAGAAATTGCGTGGATTCTGAAGGGAATTGACAGGGTAGATGCTGAGAGGTTGTTTCCCCTGGCTGGAGTGTCTAGAACTAGGGGGCATAGTCTCAGGATAAGGGTTAGGCCATTTCAGACTGAGATGAGGAGGAATTTCTGCACTCAGAGGGTTGTGAATCTTTGGAATTCTCTGCCCCAGAGGGCTGTGGATGTTGAATCTTTGAGTATATTCAAGGCTGAGATCGATAGATTTTTGGACTCTAGGGGAATCAAGGGACATGGAGATCGGGCGGGAAAGTGAAGTTGAGGTCGATGATCAGCCATGATCTCATTGAATGGCGGAGCAGGCTTGAGGGGCCGTATGGCCTACTCCTGCTCTTATTTCTTATGTTCTTATGTTCTTTGGCTGGTTAAAAGAGGCAATTACATAGTTAGGGTGTGAATCATTCAGGTTATGTACTGTGGATTAAAATATCTGTTACAGAGTGAAACAGAATACAAATTAAATAAATGCTGCTATGTGATGAAGAGACTTCCATTCTTTGTGTTTGATAATAGATTAAAAAAAAGACTTTTCAAATCATTGTTGTGTCTTGTTTGGTAACTTTTTTCATCCAGAAAATGAGGTCAGCGCATTATGTTTAGAAATATATAGATAACATCTTCACATCCTAACTGTTAGCAATGTACACACAGTATTTCTGTGTCAAAATTAATACAGCCTTACAGTTTAAACAGAATTTATGGCCTAGTAATTCAGGCATGCAGCACACAGCCTCCTAAGCCTCCAATGTGGCGGGCAGGAAGCGCACGCTCATTACATGCCAGAAGTGCGCTGCCCACCATATTGGTAAAGGCCAAACAATTGACGTGCAGTGCTCATACCTGAAACAGGTGTTCGACCTTTTGCATATGTAAACAAGGCCTAATGCCTGTTTGAGGCTCTCACTGCAGGATTTGTTTGTCCTGAGGCAGCCAGTGCTTGCTGCACTCAGGAAAACCAGCTCGACTTGCAAACTAACAGGCAGTCCTTAAAGGGACCACATGTTAGGCCACAACCAACAAAGTAAGATTTAAAAGTATTCAAACCACACATCCAAGCACATGGGCCATTACCATAACCCCCCCACCCAACCTCCTTTCTTGGTGAGCTGTGGATTCGGGGTCTGCAGCTCAATGATCATGAGGTCCGAGGCCCAATATCGGGTGCGCCTCGAGCCATTCAGGCACATGGATCATTCCCCCGCCGTGCGCCAAGTATGAGCTTGCTCGAATATCCAGACCATTGAGTTTTGATCCTCAATGTTTGAAATTGAGAGAGTCTGGTGCAACGGAACCATTTCCAGGCATGACTCAGCAGGAGAGGAGAAAAAAGAAGTAAAAAAAATTACAGTTACAAAAGTGCTTCTCATTGGTATCTTGCCTTTTTATTCCATGTTATTTGTCTTTCTGTTCATCACTCTACTTCCATATCTATCTGCCCATTGATCTCTTTTAAGTGCAATAAGATTTTCCAACAAAATAAATTAATTGAAAATGCTGTTACTAATGTTCAACCTTTGCATTATTATAGATTGATAAAATTTGATGCATTCAAGTAAAGAATGGTGCTTAAACTGTTTAGTAATCTGTAAAGAACAATATAGTACACATAATAAATAGTAATGTCCTTTGCTGTTGGTAATGACAGATTGCTATAATTTTAATCCTATTATGTATAATATTCCATCTGATTTAGAGGCTTACCTGTGATTTTTTTTGTGTTGCCATTATGAATGATTTGGTACACAGCCCTGACAAAACCATTTCCCTTAAAATAGTCTAAACTCCAGAAAAAAGGCCTTTGTGCCTGACACCTGGAAATCGTCTTGTAATAAGAACATAAGAAATAGGAGCAGGAGTAGGCCATACGGCCCCTCGGGCCTGCTCCGCCATTCAATAGGATTATGGCTGATCTGAATCTAGACTCACGTCCACTTCCCTGCCCTCTCCCCGTAACCCCTAATTCCCTTATCTGCTAGGAAACTGTCTATCTCCATTTTAAATTTATTTAATGTTGCAGCTTCCACAGCTCTCTGGGGTAGCAAATTCCATAGATTTACTACCCTCTGAGTGAAGAAGTTTCTCCTCATCTCAGTTTTGAAAGCGCAGCCCCTTATTCTTAGATTATGCCCCCTAGTTGTAGTCTCACCCATCAGTGGAAACATCCTCCCCGCATCCACCCGATCAAACCCCCTCACAATCTTATATGTTTCGATAAGATCGCCTCTCATTCTACTGAACTCCAATGAGTAGAGTCCCAACCTACTAAACCTTTCCTCATACGTCAACCCCCTCATCTCCGGAATCAACCGAGTGAACCTTCTCTGAACCGCTTCGAGAGCAAGTATATCTTTTCTTAAATATGGAAACCAAAACTGCACGCAGTATTCCAGGTGTGGCCTCACCAATACCCTGTATAACTGCAGCAAGACTTCCCTGTTTTTATACTCCATCCCCATTGCAATAAAAGCCAAGATTCCATTGGCCTTCCTGATCACCTGCTGCACCTGCATACTAACTTTTTGTGTTTCATGCACCAGGACCCCCAGATCCCTTTGTACTGTAGCACTTTGCAGTTTCTCTCCATTTAGATAATAACTTGCTCTTTGATTTTTTCTGCCAAAGTGCATAACCTCACACTTTCCAACATTATATTGCATCTGCCAAATCTCTGCCCACTCACTTAGCCTGTCTATGTCCTTTTACAGGTTTTTTATGTCCTCCTCACTCACTGCTTTCCCTCCCATCTTTGTATCGTCGGCAAACTTGGATATGTTGCACTCGGTCCCTTCCTCCAAATCGTTAATATAGATTGTAAAGAGTTGGGGTCCCAGCACTGACCCCTGCGGAACACCACTAGTTACTGATTGCCAGCCCGAGAATGAACCATTTATCCCAACTCTTTGTTTTCTGTTAGATAGCCAATCTTCCACCCATGCCAGTATATTACCCCCAATCCCGTGATTTCTTATCTTGATCAGTAATCTTTTGTGTGGAACCTTGTCAAATGCCTTTTGGAAGTCCAAATACACTACATCCACTGGTTCCCCTTTATCCACCCTGTATGTTACATCCTCAAAGAATTCGAGCAAATTTGGCAAACATGACTTCCCCTTCATAAAACCATGCTGACTCTGTCCTATTAAATTATGTTTATCCAAATGCTCTGTTACTGTTTCCTTAATAATGGACTCCAACATTTTGCCAACCACAGATGTTAGGCTAACTGGTCTATAGTTTCCAGCTTTTTGTCTACTTCCCTTCTTAAATAAGGGTGTTACATTAGCAGTTTTCCAATCTGCTGGGACCTTTCCTGAGTCCAGGGAGTTCTGGAAAATAATCACCAATGCATCCACAATCCCTACCGCCACTTCTCTCAAGACCCTAGGATGTAGGCCATCAGGTCCGGGGGATTTATCCGCCTTAAGTCCCATTATTTTACTGAGTACCATCTCCTTAGTGATTTTAATCGTCTTTAGCTCCTCCCCCCCCCCCCCCATTGCCCCCTGTTTGTCCAGTGTTGGGATATTTTTAGTGTCCTCTACTGTAAAGACTGATACAAAATATTTGTTCAGCGTCTTTGCCATCTCCATGTTCCCCACCACTAGTTTCCCGGTCCCGCCCTCTAAGGGACCAACGTTCACTTTAGCCACCCTTTTTCTTTTTATATAGCTGCAGAAACTCTTGCTATAGATCTGTTTTTATATTTATTGCTAGTTTACTTTCATAATCTATCTATAATGTTTGATAGCAAGGTAAAATACCAATAAGAATAAGTTATTAATTGGAAATTCCATATGGTTAGTGTGGTGTAATAATTAATACCAGATTAAGTTTGTCACTCAATTTCTCTAATCATAAGTAAAGGTAATAGTAAGACAAGAATGGAAATATTTGCTACATTTTCTTTTAAAAGTTTCCATTTTTTCTTTTTTATTGATGTGACAGAAATGCTGCTGCTGGGCATTCAGGTTTTCATGAAACGTAATCCCTTCCTCGTGTATGACAATATTAATCAGACCTTTATTATAGTTTGAATTTAATTGGATAAATTCCTGAATCACTTCCCAGTTTTGTAATGAAATTAGTGGTTTGTGTTTTTTTGCTTTTGAACATCAGCAGCAAAACTTCCAGATGTGAAAACTTTTGGACTTTTGCTCAAAGCAGATCCAGGTGTTTGCTTCGAGGCAATATTCCTGACTATATTTTTTAATATGTCACCATGCTGCTTCCCCTTGTTATGTCGCAACTCATCAATAAAATGTCAGAAAGTTTCAATTTCAATTTATTTTGTATTTGTCCTAGGTGCAGCTGTGCTAAGTATTATTTTACAACATTTTCTCAGTGGATTGATAACAACATTGACATTTAGTATCATGATGCTGTGCACCCAGAAGGCTGAGGAAAGAATACAGGTAAAATTGTTGTATTTTTGTGACCGTCATTATTTTACCAACCTGATATAGTATTTCAGTGTCAATTAGGCTTTCCTGCATGTGAAATTTAGAGTAGGCGATTCTCATTACTCTTATAGTGCCATCTGGTCCTTGAGACATACTGTTTAGATCAAACTATTATTTTTATCATTCCAATTTTTTTCTGTCATAAACATCAATGCCAGTTTGTCCTGTTAGAAGAACGGGTTGTTAAAATGCATGGCCATAATCCACTGGATTTGAATCTCAAATTATATATACATTCCAGCTGTCTATTATGCAAAAATGCAGCTCTTTTGGGGAGAGGAACAGGTTTAGAGGGTTGTTCAAGAGCTTTACCATCTGAGTTTGTACCTTTCCCACTGTCATCAAGCTTTGCTGTACAAATGGCCATCTTCTAGAACCACTGTCAAATGCAGCCACTTCCTTATGCTACTGCCATTATATTTAGCCTTTCCTTTCCCATATTTCTGTTTCCAGCATTTTTACTTTAATTTATAGTTTTTGACACACATATTTTAAAAATCCATGGGGGAAAAAATTGAGTCGCGCCCCCTTTGGGGCATAGCACCCCAGAAAAATTAGCGCCCCCACGGCCGAAATTCACCGGTGGCGTCCCAAGAGGGAAGCGGGGTGCTACTGGAAGCACCCCGCCTCCCTCTTGGGTCGCTGCGAGTGAATATCGCGGCGCTACGTGCTGCAGCGCCACATTCTGCGGCACATCGTGCCACAGTACTGCAGGCCTTCCTCCCCTTCTTAAAGGGGAGGGGCCTTGCGCAGCATGACCCGGGGCCCAGCTGGGCCATCAGGGATCGGAGTGCCGGCAAAAGAGCCCGGCACTCAAGAGAAGTGCCTGGCTCACGGAGCACAGCTGGCACTCCGCGGGGGGGGCTGCACAGGAGGCCGGGGATGGCAATGGGGGCAGGTGCTGGCAGGTGGCCAGCAACAAAAATGACTGCCCAGCACCTCCCCTTTAGTTTGCACTGCGCTGGCTGCAGGTAGGCCCCCCTGACCCCGTCAGACATAGCGTCTGGTGGTAATTCAGGGGGCACTACCGAAGATCATGGCCGGGGCGCTGCGCACGGCGATGATGTCATCGCCGGCGGCGCAGCGCCACGGGGTGCTAACGGTTACCGCCGCCGCAAACCTCCCGCTGAATTTCATGGGAGGCATTGGCGGCGCCACACCCAGGCGCTAGTTGCTTTGCGCCCCGTTAGCGCCCTCTTAGGGCACCAACGGGAGGCGCAAAGCAACCAAATTTTTAGGCCTAGGGATGTATTTACATGTTTTATGTATGTTCTGTGCATGCAAAACTTACTGTTGTATATGATTTTACAGGACTTATTGGGACAGAAATGCTGCCCCAAATAAATGCTGAAAATCACGATACTGTCACAGTTTTGCCAACTCTCACGATTTCACAGTGAAATAAAGTTTCACTCACTATCTCGCAATGGAATACCTAAATCTCGCGATTTTTTTGTGTGCATTTTTTCGTACATGCGCAAATTGACATTTATCCCTGTTATGTGGGTAAGGGATGAGGTTGAGAAACAAGGCAAACTTTGAAGAGTTGGAGCGGTGAAGCAATTCCAACTTGCCCTCTTTTCCTGAACATCGCGACTCCTATCTCCATGGGAAGGTGTTTTTGATTTTTTCCCAAAAAACTTACCTTTGGTTGACCGCTGCAGGGAGTGTATTGCATGATAGTTGTGTTGTCACCAGATGAAGGGTGCTGATAACGGGTAAGATTTTTTAAAAAGTTTTTTGTAAAGCATTTTCAGACGCAGTAATATAGTTTTTGTAAAGAGCTGTGACCTGTTGGAGATTAACTAAAGCCACTAATGAGTTTTATAAACTAAAAAAATAGCAACTCATGATTTCTTACCAAATCTCATGATTTTTAGGAGTTTGTCTCATGATTTATGAGATGGTGGGGTTGGCATTACTGCTGTCAGTCTGTTTAATCACAAGGTTTCTTCATGAAAACAAATTTGCTTTTTAATGAGAAAAAAAACTTATCCTTACCTTTTAAGATGATGTTCGGAGGAATCAAATCCTTCATGGTTACTTAATTGTTCAAAATTTGGTACAGTGCTTGCTTTTCAGCCATATGATAGAACCATTCTTTTTTAAATTGAGAAACCAAGGTAAAGGTCAAGGCTCATAGTGCAAAACAGTATAATATTAAAGGATTGAGGCTCACGCATCACCCCTGTGCTTACTAACCTACATTAGCTCATGGTACACCAACATCATAAATTTAAAATTCTCATCCTTGTTTTCAAACCCTTTCATGTTATCGCCCTTCCCTATCTCTGTAACCTCCTCCAGCTGTACAGCCTCTAAGAACTCCAAGTTCCTCCAATTCTGGCCTCCTGAGCATCCCCTACTTCCTTCGCCCATCATTGGCGGTTATGCCTTCAGCTGCCTAGGCCCTAAGCTCTGGAATTCCCTCCCTAAACCTCTCTGCCACTTCACCTCTCTTTCCTCCTTTAAGATGCTCCTTAAAACCTACCTCCTTGACCAAGCTGTCCTATTGTCTCCTTCTTTGGCTCAGTGTCAATTTTATGTTTGATTACGCTCCTGTGAAGCGATAGCGAATAGGTGTGGTAGTAATATCAAGGTTTTTTTCAGCTGTGCTAGAAGATAGAGGCCTAGAAATTGAGTTGACGCCGCGCCAGGGCTTTAGCGCCAGAAATTTAGCGCCGGCGCTAATTCCCTTGCGCGCGCCAAAAATTCAGTAGCGCCGCGCCCAGATGGCTGCCGGCGCTACTGGCGGGCGTGAGTGCCTCCCAATGGGCGCTGAGTGCCGCATTGCGGCGCTAATCCGGCGCTGCGGCACCCGATGCGGTGCGGCAGGCTGGGGAAGTGCAGGCCTCCTCCTCCCGTTAAGGAGGCGCTGCCTTCACCCGATCGCTGGCCGTTTGATTTTTTCAAAAATGAGCCCGGCACCTCGGACAAGTGCCGGGCTTGCAGGCCAGACGCATCTGTTCCGCGGGGGGGGGGTGGAGGAGTCCGGGGAGGGAGGTGCGGGCAGGCGGCCGGCGGGAAAGCGGCCGGCCGCTGCGCGAGCTTAATGCGCCGGCGCTAACTTGTGTAAGACTCGGTTGCCAGAGTCTTAGTTGCGGCTGCCATGGGCGAGGCGGCCGCAACTGAATTTCGGCGTTCGGGCGCGTTGCCACGGCAACCGGGATGCTGCGCACACCGATGACGTCATCGGTGCCGGCGCAGCGCAACCGGCTAACGCCGATGGCAGCGCCGAAGTGAATTTCAGAAACGGCTATCATTGCGGCGCTAGGCCCTCTAGCGCCGCAAAATGGGCGCTAACCCTACTGAATTTTCAGCCCAGAGTTTCTTTAAGGACTTTCTGGGCCATTGACGGATTCCACAGGGCAGGTTCAGGTATAGTCCTAGGATATGGCAGAGGTTTAACTGGCAACTTTATAACAATCTTTACAACTGATAACATAAGGCTGATGCTGTTATTGATTGTTAAAGTAGATGTGGATATAGGCCTTGCTACAGTTAGTGATCTTAAAACAGTTTGAGCTGATGGCACTCAAAGAAATCAGTGCTGTTTTCTGTGAGTAACTTGCTCATATAGCTCACTGGTATTTGGATTAGAGAGAGAGCCCATGTGGTGCCACATTTGAAAAGTGTAAAAGTCAGAACCAAGAAACTATAAGCTCATTTGCCTAATTTCGCTTGTAGATAAGTTGCTTTAAGAGATCCCTAGAGATACACTGCATGACCAACTTGAAAGATAAGAGGTCCTTCGGGAATCTCAACATGGCTTCTGGAAAAAAAGGTCCAGTCTCACCAACATGGTTGAATTTTGTTGGTCAAAAAGCCTTTGACAAAATGCCACACAAAAGGCTACTAAATAAGGTTGAGTCTTATGATATTGTTGGGTGGATTTTGAATTAGATAAGTAACTGATTTGCATTTGTGTAGACAAAAGGTAGTTATTAATGCTAGAGGCTCTGTGTGGGAGCGGTCCACTGGTGGAGTCATTTAGAGCCATTGCTTTTTACGATCTATCGATCTGAAAGAGCTTTTAAGGTGATGGATAAATTGACTAAACTCTGTCTACTGAACTCTGAAAATGACAGATGTGAGTGAAACACCTTTATATGGAAGGTTGGGTTAACTCTCATATGGATCAGATAATCACCGGAAAATTTCTGAGCAGTAGGAAATTAAGAAATTGGTAAGGGAGACACAAGACCCCCTCATCCACGCCACCCCACAGTGCACAGCTGTAGTACAAGGCAAACAGACAGAAATCACAGGTCAGGCTCAATTTTCCCGTTAAGCTGGCAGCCGCGTGGCTGAGCAGCGGTCTAGAGGTCCGACGCAGGCCGCCCACTGGCTTTCACATAGGAAAAACCGCGCATGCACAAAATTTTGAATGGGCTGCGCAACCAGTTAAAGGGCCCGTGCACCAAAATAAAAGTAAGAGGGAACATTGGTCAGGCTGTTGTATCACATTTTAGAGAGAGGATAGTTTCCTTTGCATTAAAATGTAACCATTGATCTAATGGGGTTCATCTGTAGAAGACATTCATATAATGATGGCTTCTATTTTACCCCAGTTATGTGTTTCAACTGCTCCATGCCTATGTACTGAAATCTGAACACCAGGTATTGTCTGTCTGCAATGACAGGTTCTGTATTAATGATTGAAATTCATATAATGATCTGTCAAGTGATGGGTGGGTGGAGCAGGGGACAGGTCTGTTTGTTGTCTGTTCTGTTACTGAGCTATGTAACTTGTGAGTTTTCGGACTGGATCTCCACTTGTCCCTTGCATTCTTGGGTGTGAATGGAACAGTTTGCATCTTTGCTAAAGACCATATCCCATTTATCATTTGTGGTGGTTTTCACCATTTCAACATCTGTGCGATTAACCATGCCCTGCGCTGGTGCTTTGAGTGTTGCAGCGTGTCTCCATGTATGGAGCAGTCCTCAGGTACCTCCCTCATTGCAGTCTCCAGGATTGCCTTGTGGCCTGAGCGAGCTCTTTCCTATGTCTCCCCTTTATTGTACTTGGCTCTCTAAGGCCATATGTCTTTCTTTACGCTTACTGATTAACAGATAGTTTTCACATTTCTCCATCCCTCTATTTTATCTGGCTTTCATATTTATGAATATCTCAACAAACACACCTCATGGTTTCCATCTTAGTGATACTTCTCCTGGATGTTTCACTTTCTTATATTTCTCTCATTGTCCACATTTTGGCTTAGCTTTTTTAACTTCTGTCTGATTTCCCCATTTTTTACTTCCCATGGGTTTTTTGTTTTACATTTTACTTTCCTCAGTTATTCTTATTTATTTTGGGTAGTCTTGGGTGGTCCCTTTTACCATCTACTTTCCATAAGTGTTCTCTTTCACCTCAGTTCCTCTTCAATGCACCCTTTTGACTTTACCTTTTCAAGTGCTCTCCCTTTTTAAGTCTACTTCTGCCTGTGCTGGCTTTAAGAAAGTACCTAGAGTTATTGAACTGTTTTCCATTCCTGCTCCCCGTTATTATATCTGTTTGCAGAAACTTCATGATTTCTGGAGGCTTTGGAGGATCAAGCTCTGTACTTTATGTTTATCTAGCAGTGCTGAAACTCTTTTGTTTGAACTTTAGGATTGCCAGACTGCTTCTGGAGTGGAGCTGCCCACAACACACTATTTATTTTATAAGCTTTATTTGCCGTGCACCCTGTTGCTTATCAATGATTTTGAAAGATCACGGAAGCCCTCTGGAGCAGCTGCCACGTTTGTGGATCAGTTAAAAATTAGAATTTCTGGTCCCAAAATTCCTGGGGCTGGAAAAGGTATATGTAATTGAGGGTGCCCGGATTATGGCCCAGATCTAGACTCTGCCAGTATTCCACCACATTTCAACCAAACCTTGATCTTCCACTGCCTTCCCTCCCATGTTAAGGGGACATGTTGGATCTAAGTTCACAGACGTTGAAAGGCCTCAACAAACTCATGCCATTGGAGGCCTGGCATTTCCCTTTAGAGCTTTCTAAAGGCCCCAAATTTTTATGAGGGTAAGGTAATTGATCTTGAAGGGGATTGATCACCACCTGTGTTGGAGTCACCCCAATGCAAACCAAAGAGGGTGAACATTTTTTTTTCTTTCTTCAGCCCATTTGGGCCATGGGAAGTCATGCAAGTGATTCCGTCCCCACATGGTCTCAGGCCTTGAGCAAAGCTGGGCAGGGGACTTGCGCCCGTGGAGCAGAACCCAAGAATTTCCAGGCCTCTGTCTCACAGGGGTACACAATTGACATTGATCTTTTTGTGACTGTGAACGAAAAACAGATAGGGTTGACTTGAAAATGCAATTAAGATTGCACACTTTCTCCCCCTCAACCCCCTCTCTATGCCCTTTCTCTCTGATCCCAGTCTATCTTTCTCTATCACCGGTTAAAATTTATAGAACAGAAAAGGTGAAGAAAGTAAAAGTAACATTTTTTTCCCACAGATTTATCATTTTAAAATACTTTAAAGAAAGGTAAGTTTATTTTTAGCCCTGTTATTTTTGTTTACAATAGTTAATTTATGTAACTTATAGTCATTTTAAAAATGTGATTTAAAAAAAAAATGTATTTGAAGTTTTACTTATGTTTTGGGGCTGATCTCTGTTCCTAGATTTGACAGGTCGTCTTGTCAAATCTATGAATGGAGATTCCCTGCTCTGATTGGCTCCCCATGACCCACGTGATCCCAGGGACACTGCAAACTAGCTGCGCCCCTGGGATACGTGTGCCCTGCACACCGGCAGTTTGAGGAGGCACATCAACGGAATTCTATGCCGGCCCAGAGCATTATGGTCGGCGTGGTTCGTTTGTGCAGGTCAGGGACTTATGTCTGCGGGAAGCCTCCGACCGGAATTTCTGGGAATATTGTCATTTTTTTCTCCCTCTCACAAGACACAAACACATCCTCTGCTTTGTAAAACTTTTGAAATGTGACCTCTAATTTTGAAAAGCGTTTGAGCAGAAACTGCTAGAAGCTAAACAAAAAGTATTCCTCATCTTAGCTGACGAAATGGTGCTTGTGCATCCGGGGAAATTAGCTAAACTGCACATGTTCAGTCTGCGCAATCCAAATTCAGTTCACAGTGTCACAGCTCTGGGCAAAAATATCAAATCTAAACCCAAGCTTTTGTGAGATGCTGAGGCCTTCAAGTCAAAACTTTAATGAATGTATTAGTAAGGAAATTTGTACGTGAAGAGTGCCCTTCGCTAGAGAGGTAATAGGGAAGCTCTACCACTTACTGCATGAGGACCTGCAGCTATCTGGTCGCACTGCTCGCTCTCTGGCTATGCCCACGCTCAACCTTTATGGCACAGGGTCATTTCAAGCAGCCACAGGGTGGATCTCAATGAAATCAGCTAGGTTGCCATATGAGCGTGCATTCATTGGGTGACTGATGCACTTTACAGGAGAGGAGAGCAGAGAGCATCATAGCAAGTCAGCAGCTGATAGGGCCATTCACTTTACGGGATTGTAGACTTTCCCAAGGTTCAGGATGCAATAAATGGTACCCACATTGCTTTGTGAGTTTCTGCAGAAACCCCCCGCAACTACTTCAACAGGAAGGGCTTCCACTCCCTGAATGTACAGATTGTGTGTGACGACATGCAAGGGATCCCACATGTCAACGCAAGATACACTGGAGGTTGTTACAATATGTTCATCCTTCAAAATTCGGATTTCCCCAAACACTTCAGGGAAGAAGAAAATCATTTCAATGGATGGCTTGTGAGTGATGAAGCCTAACCACTATTCCCATGGATAATGATACCACTAACAGTGTCAGGTTGGGGATGCCTACTAGAGTGGCCTGCTTCTTGGGAGCAATGTGCCCCAAATTTTGCATGCAATAAGAACACCATCACCTCCAAGTTCTCCTCCAAATCACACATCATCCTGACTTGCATATATATCACCGTTCCTTGATCATCACTGGGTCAAAATCCAGTACAGAACAGATTATTGGGGAACATTACAAGTTACCACCTTCCAGTCAAAGTTCTTCCCATTTAGCACATCCTTCTGCTTTCTGTTATGGTGTGTTTAGTAGTGGAAACAACTTTTGAAGTCTGTAGTTAGGGGAAAAATATTGTCACTGCCTCCTGCACGTTCTTTCCCTCCCATAGACTAATGCTTTCTGCAAGCTTGAAAGTTTATAAAATTGCTGTGCATTCACAAAATTAAAAATTACTGTTTATGCACAAGTATTATGCTTATATGTGCTGTACACACAGATTCACTAAGAAACTGAAGTTTTTTTAACGCATTCCTCAGCTGGTGCACAGTAATTAGGGTGAGAGAATGGAAATTGTTGCACAGGTGTATAAATGTCACCCACAAGCCATCTGTTAAAATGATTTTCTTTCCTGAAGAGTTCGGGGGGAAGACGAATTTCAAAGGATGAATGTATTGCTTTGTTTTTAAAATTCTCATCCTTGTTTTCAGATCTCTCCGTGATCTCGCCCCTCCCTATTTCTGTAACCTCCTCCAGCCCGGCAACGCTGCGAGATCTCTGCGCTCCTCCAATTCTGGCCTTTTGCTCATCTCCGGTTTTAATCGCTCCACCATTGGCGGCGGTGCCTTCAGCTGCCTAGGCCCTAAGCTCTGTAATTCCCTCCCTAAACCTCTCTGTCCCTTTACCTCTCTCCTCCTTTAAGAAGCTCCTTAAAACCTACCTCACCTGTCCTAATATCTCCTCATGTGGCATGGTGTCAAATTTTGTTTGATAACGCTCCTGTGAAGAGCCTTGGAATGTTTTACTATGTTAAAGGTGCCATATAAATGCAAGTTGTTGTTGTAACAATTTCCAGCGTATCTTGCATTGATATGTGACAGTGAGGGTGAGGGAACAGCTTGAGCATAAAAAGATTTGATGTGCTGAGTGAAAGAAATAGATTTTGGTTGGTTGTCTACTGTTCCAGTCTTGCACATAAAATATGTTGTAAGTAGATGGTCCTTATGATTCTTTAAAGTTAGATGCCAGAGGTAACAGACCATGAGTTACAGAATTAATCTGTTTCAGATTTTTGGCTCCCTCAAAAATAAACCTCACCGAAAAAACTTTAAGAAGTCAATTCTTAAATCGGTGTGTCATAAAGGAAATCAATGCATTTTTAAAATGTTGACCACAATTGGGTTTAAAAATGGCTGAAAGCCTTGATTATGTGCCTGTTCAATGTATTCATGCAAGCTTACATTCTCCTGTCTACTTTGAAATAAGAAGCAAGATGAAATGCACGTAGTATTGTTCTACAGAAGCCCTACCTTATGAAATTGAGAATTTTCCATTTTTCAATGAATGATGCGTATTGTTCTCACATAATCTCTTTTGGCTTTGGTGCCAGTTTATTCTCCTGGTAGTGTGAGCTTTTGCATCATGTAATGTATTTATTAATAAGACCCCAGCAGATTCGAATTCTTAGATAAAGTGGAATATGTGATTGCACATATCAGATAATATTGATTATTGCTGGAGAAAGAAGCATTTATTCCTGGGGCATCTGCACCAGAATTTATTTGCATCTCATAGTTGTAAATTCCTGTTGACAGCCAAGGCCTTTTTCTTTTTACTGAGTGCAACTTATGGAAGCATTTAAGTCTCCTCCCGCACCCGTTCCCCTAATCTTTCAACCTTGACGTACGCAAAATACATGGACATGTTCTGAATGAATACTGTACATTCCTACTGCTTTGCACCTTATAGATAATTGAAACGTTCTAACACAAATGTTAGTAGGTAGAAATTACTGTTGGCATGCTTCTCTCTGCTGTTTGAATGAAGACATTAACCTGTTTATTTTAAATGGATTAATGCATCTGTTAAAAAGCCAAACAGAGGAATTTGGTACGATTATATTGCTGACAGTAATTTCTACCCTAATATGTGTACATTTATGACAACATAAATATGTAACATCACAAATGTGTAGTGGGAAAATAGCTCTGTTTTCAATTAATATAATTGAGTGCAGTACAATGTTTGCTGAGAGTAACAGGCAATCATGTGCAAGGTCACAGAGTGAAAACTGACCTGCACCACAAGCATGATGCAGTAAATCCCAAATGAACACCAATTTGCCACGCTGAAAATGCATTGTATACTGATGTGGGGTTGATGTACCCTAATGCTTCACATTACAACTGAACCTGGAGTTGGTTCAGGTGGCTGGGAGGGTTCACAATGTACATTAGATTTAGACGTACAGTGCTGCAAAATTGGTCTCTGCAGCTCCACAGACTGCCTGCTGATGAAAACAGTCCTTGATTCAGTGTTATAAATGGATTAAGTGATGCATGGAATTTTCCCTCTGAATCCAAGACATAATTCAGCCCCTAAGTCTACCTGATAAAGATTGCAGTTTACAACTAACAGGATAATGACATATTCAGCAAAGAGATATTGCAGGGACTCGAGACTATCCAACTGATCCAACTCTAGCTGATCGGTGCAAGAAATGTTCTCATTTATATTCACCTGGGAGAGAACACATTGATGCAAGTTTGCATGTGGAGTGTGATCCCCATCTGGATCAGTTAGTAATCTGCAGAGCTTGGACCAAGGCTGAGGTGTATCTTCAGGTTGGGTTATTGTGAGGATATGGCTGTGGCATTTTGAATAAGTTGTAACTTGTGGAGCATTGAGGCGGGGAGGCTGGCTAAGAGAGCAGTCAAGAAGCCAAGCCTCGAGGTGATGAAGGTATGGACTAAGGTTGAAGTGGTGGTGGGAGAGAAGAAGGGATGGAGACAGGCAGTATTACTGGAAGAAAGCTGTCTTGGTAATGGAGTGGATTTTGGGAAAAAGTTCAGTTTGGGTCCAACAATATCCCAAGGTTCTGCACCTGCTGACTCAGCTCAAGTTGGCAGCTGTGGCAGTTGATGGAGTCAAGGCTAGCGGTGCTGTCAAGGGCCAAAGAGGATGGATTTGGCTTTACCAGCATTAACCAAGAGGAAATTTTGGTTCATCCAAGTCTTAATGTCAGACAGACAGTTGGAGAATGTGGCAGCATCCTTTGGATTGACGAAGGAGGTAAATCTGGATGTCATCAGTCTACGTGTGGGAGCTGACTCGATGCTTCTGCATGATATTACCAAGGAGCAGCATGTGAATGAAGAAGTTGTGGGCACATATAGACTCCGAGGTACTGAGGCTCCCTGAGGTACTGAGACTGACTGGGCAGAAGGCAAAAAACAGTTGCATTGTGATAGACATGAGTGAAACCAGGAGAGTAGTGCCGCAGAGACTGCAGAAAAGAAATGTTGGAGAAGGATAGAGTGGTCAATGATGTGAAAGGTGTCAGAGAGGTAAAGGAGGATGAGGAGAAACCAAAAGCCATGGTCAGAGTTACATAGGATATTGTTTGTAACTTTGATCAGTGCAGTCACAGTGCTGTGGGCAGATGTTGCTATTTACTTCTTATCTTGCATATAAGGAATTGAATTGGTTTGAATGTAGGCTTCCAGTGCTATATGTTTAGATAGTTTTAGTTTAAAATGCAGCTGGTGGCCTCTGATCTGATATTACTAGTGTGTTGTGAGAAGAACAATCTTGACCCTTTAATACATCAAAATAGAGATATTACATGGTGCAGTTAAAGGTTAAAAATTGTAACAATGGTGTTCCATAACCAGTACTGTTTCTGATAGCTAGCACAGACCCAGACTCAGTTGAAATCCTGTTCATTGGCAAATGTGAGATGGTAGCAGGATATGAGCAGGCAAAATTTGCAAAACTTTGAAATGAATGTTGTTATTGTGAATTTGATGCAGCTCCATGCCAGCCATGACACCACAACATAACATTTGTGACTTGGAACTTTGAAACATAATTGCCCATCTAGTCGACAGATTCAGGTGATATCATTAAGTCATAAGTAATGTGAACCCGCAGCTTAGATTACACTTTTAAGATCACTCTTTGGTATCCTATTTTGATTCTCTAACATGTGGTTTTAATCTTACTCCGCTGACTCACTTTCTGTACAGCAATGTACTGTACAATCATTTCTAGCTCACCACTTCTGCGGGCAGTAGCTATTAGGATTTAATAGTGCATGTTTCATTAAGATATCACACTGATAATGCTACGCAAATGCAAACTGTAGCTGGTATTTCTGTAAACTAAAATGGATGGTAATGGTGCTCATTAACCACATCATAACTGTACAGTTCTGTGATTGTACCAATGTGAATATTGTGAGTATTTTCATTAGTAAAGAAAAAATATAGTGGAGTGCTTCAAACCAGTTGGGACCAAATCCACATTTGTTTGGATTCAAGATTGATTGCTAAGAATTTGATGTACTCTATAGAATACCAAGGCTATGAGTAGAATTTTGACTGCAGATGTAAGTCAGTTCAAAATAGTTAAGGACCAGTGCAGAACTTTCCTGAAAGGTCAAGTGCTATTAGTTTTCAATTCTCCAGTATAGACTCATTTGCATAATTATTCACAGCACCAGGTGCAGACTCAAACAGGTCTAGGATGCACACTAATGGTGGGAGGCAACAGTGCCATTTAAGTGAAATTTAAAGGGACAGGGTCAGTTAAAGGGGAGTGTCACAATAGGAAGGATATAAATTCAGAAAACATTTATCTCAAAATGCATCTCAACCCATTAGACAAGGCTGAAGGGGCAGGGTTAAGAACTAACAGGCTAAAATTAAAGGCAAATTATGCAGACAATATGACAGAGCAGCTCAGCACCTGGTCACCCGTTTGATGGCTTCTGAAGTCAAAGTGGTGCTGCACAAGTTGCTTATGAGGAGAATTGGCCCCTGTGGCACACCCCGGTACCTGTTTCATTATGTCTGGATGGGACAGGTTTCATGGACCAGTCTCACAATCTCCTGAGAGAGGCAAAAAACCCCCCATAGGCCAATTTAGGAAAAAAACGTGGAAATTTCTCTCTGAACTGTTGAAGGCAATCAAGTAGGCTCCAGGAGATTGCAGTGACTGATATCAATAACTATAGCTAACCCACCACCTGCCTTCTATAACTCAAGACGTCCTCCACTATTTAAAAACTCATCCAGGTATCCTTTGAATGACTGCAGTGAATGCATACTCCTCGCATGTTCTGGCAATCTATTCCCGAGGTTGATGACACTGTGGGGGGGGGAAAACTTCCTGGCATCTAACCAACTTCATGTTTTTGTATTTTCTGCTGATGGCCCTCTTATCCTTCTCTTCTGATCAAGCTCACATAACCAACCACACAGAATCTATCATCTATTTTTAAAACTTCACTCAGATTCCCTTGAAGTCTATGGGCTGGATTTTGCCAATGGGGAGCTTTTGGAGGCGGGGCTCCCACTTGTCGGGTTTTAGTCCCGCTGTAGTGTATGTGCCTTTAAGAGCCCCATGTGTACTGTAATGCCGGTAATGGCCACTCGGGCTATATAAGCCTGTATATTGTGTTGTATCAGTTAGTTCCCCTCCAGACTTTGTTTAGTAAACACCTATGAAACCAACTCCTGTCTTCAGTGTCTCTATCAACACACAGACACAACAGTGGCGACGAATTGGAAACGGACTTACCTGCAATTCGGCAGCACCTCAAGGACATCGATTCCTCTGGCGTCCAAAGTTGAAGAAAAATCAAGAAAAAGAAGAAGCTGTGGTTTCACCAGCTAGCCAAGCTGGTGGCAGGCACTGCAATAATCCTTCCTGGGCGTCGGGCTGGGGCTCCAGCGGCTGGCTCTACAGCTAGGCCAAGCAGCGAAAGCTGAGGCAAGCAGTAACAGACGGGGAGGGAGCACTCGGGAGACGGTCGGCGCTGCAAGCAGGTCGGCGTTCAGACCTCGAGAGAGAGTCCGGCGGGAACGAGTCTCCAACTGTAAATAAATAAATAAAAAGAACGGAAACCGCGGGAAACAGCGTTGTCATCGGCAGCAGCGGCGGGGAAGCGCGGGAAGCGCCATTTTTTTTCTAGGATGCCTAAGTCTGGCAATATTGATGCTTTTGATAACAAGATAGAGGATTGGACCACATATGTGGAAAGAGTGGAGGTATATTGCACCGCAAATGGAATAGAAGATGAAAAAAAAGCTTCAGTACTTCTAAATCTAATGGGCACAAAGACATATAAGCTGTTACGAAACTTAATCACTCCAGCCGAACCGATGGACAAGAATTTTAAGGAGATTGTTGATACCCTACACTGCCAATTCGGGGCAGGACTGGCAGATTCTCTGAGACAAATTCGTCTGCAGTCTCCTAAGTGAAGGAACACAAAAAAGGCTACTTTCTGAGAAAGATTTGACACTGGACAAGGCTTTCAGTGCAAGAGGAGCTGCAGAAATACAGCAAAAGCCACAGGACTTTGGCACCCATGAAATGACATGGGGTTTCGAGAGATGTTATCGCTGCGGCAGATCCACCCATGACCAGAGGGACTGCTGGTTCAAGGACAAAGCATGCAGGCAATGCGGAAAGATGGGACACATTACACGTGTATGCCGATCTGGAAACAAAAAATCCACTAACAGAAAAAAAATCAATAAGGAAAAGCACAGAAAGGTACAAATGATGACGGACAGTAGCTCCGAAGACCAGAAGAGCGATAGCGACTCCGGAAACAAGAGACTAAGCTCTCTCAAATTACATAATGTAATTGCCAAAGAAGATTACCAGACCATTTGGGTTACCCTCACAATAGCAGGGTCCACAGTTAAAATGGAGCTAGATACAGGATCAGCTCTGACCGTCATAAATCGACGGGATTACGAGCGGCTATTTGCGCATATACCTTTAAAAGACACATCCATTATCTTGAAAACATATACGGGGCAGAAAGTATACCCCAAAGGAAAAATAAGGGTGCCTGTTGTATACAACGGCAAGGAAATACAGAAGTTGTATTTATACGTTCTACAAGATGATGGTCCACCGCTGTTGGGACGTGAATGGATCAGGAAAATACGTTTAGACTGGCACTCCATTCAGGCACTGACGGTGACCAGTAAGGAAAAAAATGATGATGACGTCATACCTGAACGATTAAAAGATATCTTGGCCAACGCCAAGGAAGTGTTTCAAGAGAAACTAGGAACCTTGAAAGGCATCACCGCCTCAATAAAAGTGGAAGATGCGGCAATTCCCAAGTTTTTTAATGCAAGGCCGGTGCCATACGCAATTCGTCCAGCAGTCGAGGCAGAGCTGGAGAATTTGGAAAAGGCAGGCGTATTATCCAAAATAGATTGGAGCGAGTGGGCAACACCCATCGTCCCAGTCATGAAGAAAACGTTGAATAATGATAAATCTGAAGAACAGAGAAAAATTCGCATCTGTGGAGACTTCAAGGTGACTGTAAACCCGGTCCTTCACACGGTACAGTATCCTCTTCCGAGGATAGAAGATATTTTCGCCTCACTATCCGGAGGGAAACGTTTCACCAAAATTGACTTGGCACAGGCATATCTACAGATGGAGGTTGAAGAGGCCTCTAAAAAGTATCTCACGATAAATACACACAAAGGCCTATACCAGTACAATCGACTGGTTTTCGGCGTAGCATCCGCTCCAGCTATCTGGCAAAGAGCTATGGAGCAAGTCCTCCAAGGGATTCCGGGGACTCAATGCTACCTAGACGACATCCTTGTAACAGGAGAAAACGAGAACGAGCACCGTGCCAATTTGGAGCAGGTGCTCACTAGGCTGAGAGAACGGGGCCTACGAGCAAATCGCCCCAAGTGCGAATTTTTCCAGAATCAAATATCATATTGTGGCCACATAATTAACAAGGAAGGGTTGCATAAGTCACCTGAAAAAATTGAAGCAGTCATAAAAGCCCCAGCACCTGAAAATGTTTCACAATTAAGGTCGTTCCTGGGATTAATAAATTATTATCATAAATTTTTACCGAACTTATCAACTCTTTTACACCCTCTTAATGAACTGCTACAAACAGGAGTAATTTGGAAATGGAGCGAAGACTGTAAACGTGCCTTCCATAAATGCAAAGACTTAATCACGTCCAAAGAAGTTTTGGCTCATTACAACCCATCACTGCCAATCAGACTGGCGTGCGATGCATCCCCTTACGGCGTAGGAGCAGTATTATCACATAAATTCCCTGATGGCTTGGAGCGGCCGATAGCTTTTGCGTCACGCTCATTGAACTCAGCTGAGCGTAACTATGCCCAAATCGACAGGGAAGCACTCAGCCTGGTATGGGGAGTGAAGAAATTCAACCATTACCTACACGGACAAAAATTTACCTTGTTGACTGACCATCAACCCCTCATCTCCATATTCAACCCTAAAAAGGGTGTTCCCATTACGACAGCGCAAAGGCTACAGAGGTGGTCCCTTTTTCTAGGGGCACACCAATACAACATGGAATACAAAAGATCAAAACAGCATGGGAATGCTGACGGGTTATTGCGCCTACCGTTGCCAACGGTAGAAGAAGCACCTACCGTAGACCCAGTGGAGATTTTCCACTCTACCATAGTCGAATGTCTACCAGTAACAAATTCTGCCATTGAAAGGGAAACTAGAAATGACCCGACTCTCTCTCGAGTCTATGATTTAACAGTGAAGGGATGGCCAGCACATGGTGAACCACTGTTGCCAGCATTCTCGCAAAGAAGAGAACAGCGGTCAGTGTGCCGAGGAACCTTGATGTGTGGATCCAGAGTGGTGATTCCACCCAAACTCCAGGATAAAGTTCTAAAGGAGCTTCACGAGGGGCATCTGGGTGGAGTGAAAATGAAGAACCTAGCCAGGGCGTTTGTATGGTGGCCAGGTATCGATGGAGACATCGAAGAAATGACCAAGAGCTGCCTAGGATGCCAGAAGGTCCAAAACGCTCCACCCCAAGCCCCTCTACATCCATGGGAGTGGCCCTCATCTCCCTGGCAAAGGGTACACATCGACTTTGCTGGTCCATTTATGGACTCAATGTTCTTAATCGCGGTTGATGCACACTCCAAGTGGCCGGAGGTAATAAAGATGTCCTCCACCACCACGGAAAAAACCATCACAGTATTAAGGACCATATTTGCCAGGAATGGGCTGCCGGAACAGATCTGTTCTGATAATGGACCGCAATTTGTGTCCGAAGAATTCAGGAAGTTCTTAAAAAAAACAATGGGGTTAAGCACTACACATCCTCCCCATACCATCCCGCCACCAATGGATTGGCTGAAAGGTTTGTCCAGACCTTCAAGAAGGCCATAAAGGCCATGGGTAATAAAGACATAAAACTTCAGCACAAGGTGGATAACTTCTTGTTCGCATACAGGAATGCAACACATATGGTTACAAACCAAACTCCCGCCATGATGTTCTTCAATAGAAGCCTAAGATGCCGGCTGGATTTGATCAAGCCCAACATCAGAAGGGACGTGGAGAACCGGCAATTTCAAGGCATGGATGAAAGGCCAACTAGAACCTTCCAGATAGGTCAACATGTTTTGGCCCGGGACTACCGTACCGAGAAATGGCAGCCTGGAACTATCTGCACACGACTAGGACCGCTGATGTATACCGTGGACATTGGAGAAAGCATAATAAGGCGCCATGCTGACCAAATCATAGAGTCATCCGAAAAGGGACAACCTACACCACAACTCTATACGCCTAACGATGAAGTAGAGATACCCATATCTACCTCCGATCCGGTGATACTGGAACCCGATGAACCCGACACTGGCATTCAAGCCGAATCAGCCTTGCCAAAAGAACCTACTACACCACCGAGGCGTTATCTGGACCAAGTCAGGAAGCCTCCAGAGAGACTGACTTATAATTAATTAACTGCAGCAATGTGTGGATTATTTTTCTTGTAACATGTAATTAATAATTACTTAAAATATTATGTACTGGTTGGCTAAAGGGGAGGAATTGTAGTGTATGTGCCTTTAAGAGCCCCATGTGTGCTGTAATGCCGGTAATGGCCACTCAGGCTATATAAGCCTGTATATTGTGTTGTATCAGTTAGTTCCCCTCCAGACTTTGTTTAGTAAACACCTATGAAACCAACTCCTGTCTTCAGTGTCTCTATCAACACACAGACACAACACCCGCCTCCATCGATTTGTGGCCAACCCACGCTATTTTCCCTTGATTGACCTTGTTAAGCCCGCCCAGCTCTGTGAAGCTGTCAAACACTGACATTCTCTGTAGTTTGATGAGTTCTTGAATTCAAAACTCATCAAACATCTTTTGTAGAAATTAGATGGTTGCTGCATTGGAGAATGCAATGGCCATCTGTCATCTCTACCGTGGAGGCGCGAGACTCTCCGCATACCCAACTCTTGAAGCCTGCAGGAAGAAACAAAGGTAAGTACACTTTTTCTAACACTTTGCACTTACCTCAGATACTCGCCTCTCCACATTTGCACCCATCACTCACCTCCACAGTACACCTTTGGACCCCCGCAGACCCACTACTCGCCTCGGTGACCCAGGTAGGGTTCAGAGCCTTCGCGAAGCCCGCACTTGTGAGGGCAAAATGGTGATAATCCTATTTTCTGCCTGTTAACTACCTGTTAGCAGGCAGTTAAGTGGCTGTAATCCCTTCCTGCCTCCAAGGAGATGGGATCCGGCGCGGGACGGCTACCTGTCTCCTGGCAAGATGGCACGGAGGTGGGTTGGGCACCCGCCCCCAAATTCTGCCATTTTCCCAGCAGTCCCGCCTCCCCAGGGCTGGCAAAATCCAGCTCTATGTTTCTCCAATGAAAAGGTCCCAGTTTCCTGAGCTGATCATGATAATTAAAAACCATAAGTCTAGATATCATTCTGGTTGGCCTTTTCTGGGCCTTCTCCAGGGTTTTGGTATCCCAGCCATGTGAGAGTAGAGGAAACTGTACCTTGGGCAGCAAATACAGTATAGTGCCTCACATTGAATGAGCGCTTGGGACCCTGGACAATAGTGCAGGAAGAGGCAAATGATCAGGTGTTGCATCTGTTATGGTTTCTTGGAAAAATGATAAGGGAAGGACAGCCAGAAGTGGTGGTAATGGAAGAGTGGACAAGGGCATCTGGAGCAAATTGCCCCTCTTAATCCATTATTTAGATGACTCCAATTATAGGCAACTAGAAATCAACAAGTTAATGAAAAAATGTTTAGGTTATTGCTACTGTATGTGTTAACTTGTTAGTTTCTAACTGCCTGAATTGACATACTCTAGGCAATGGCTTAAGCATTTTGTTAATGTGTCACTATTGCATTATTAAAAATATGCCTGCCTATTGGACATTGGTGAGCTCCATTTACCCTAGCCACAGAGGGATC
Organism: Somniosus microcephalus; assembly: GCF_052327205.1. Lineage (NCBI taxonomy): Eukaryota > Metazoa > Chordata > Chondrichthyes > Squaliformes > Somniosidae > Somniosus > Somniosus microcephalus. Next base: position 141,569,887 of record NC_140987.1, on the reverse strand, counting down.
CGGACCTCTAGTTTGCTAGCTCCATGTGGCTCTAAGCTGGTACCATTCTCAAATTGATACATGAGCATAACAATGCCATAAATCTCAATCATATGTGACTGTACATTTCCCTGTAAAACAAACATCATAAGACATTGATTTATGAATGGATTACTTAAATTCCTCAGTTGAATTGGTGGAGAATGGGGGTATTAGTCTGTGACTACACCTAACTGTGGCATTTCAAAAACTGGCCATTGGCAAGTCAGACATAGCATTAGGAAATATATTTGTGATGTTATTTCAGAAATCACTTGACATTCATTAAAGAAAAGAAAGACTTGCATTTATATAGCGCCTTTCACGACCACTGGACGTCTCAAAGCACTTTACAGCCAATGAAGTACTTTTGAAGTGGAGTCACTGTTGTAATGTAGGAAACACGGCAGCCAATTTGCGCACAGCAAGGTCCCACAATGTGATAATGACCAAATAATCTGTTTTTGTTATGTTGGTTGAGGGATAACTATTGGCCAGGACACCGGGGATAACTCCCCTGCTTTTCTTTGAAATGGGGATCTTTTACATCCACCTAAGAGAGCAGATGGGGCCTCGGTTTAACATCTCATCCAAAAGACGGCACCTTCGACAATGCAGTGGTCCCTCAGCACTGCCCTGGAGTGTCAGCCTAGCTTTATGTGCTCAAATCCCTGGAGTGGGACTTGAACCCACAACCTTCTGACTCCGAGGCAAGTGTGCTACCAACTGAGCCACAGCTGACACATTATGGTGGATAGAGAACTTTATTTTGCCTATATTGCAGGATGAAATCCATTCATTGAAGCTAATCATGAACACTGTAAACTGGAAAGAATTTGCTTCTCAGTGAGCCCCTAAATAAGTTTGTTGCAACGTCCAATATCAGGAAAAGTGATCAGCTAAAATTCACTTTAGATTGTTAGTTACAGTACTATCCTTCTTATCATTGAGGTTTGTTATGCTTCTTCAGAACATATGATCTAGGCAGACTAAATTCTATTTTTATTTTACAAATTTCATTGAAGTAAGTGCCAGGATACTCAGTTATGCTTACAGAATACTAGGATTTCACTTCAGCTGAGAGTGCAGTGAGATATGTTACATGTTTGTGGAAACCGTAATCCTTTTTCCGAGTTGTGAAATAGCATAAAAGATTTTTTTTTAATTCTGAGCCAGCTATTCGATGATTAAGGTGTGGAGGAAAAATTGCCTCAAGAAATTCAGCCTAATCTTTCAGCACATGGTAGCGAGCTACTGATATAGAAACCAAAGGCCCTTTGTGGCAGAATTCTTCTCTCTGAACCAGAAGCAGATAACATCTTGTTAGCATTAAGTATCCTTTTGTCACTTTTAGAGGTTTCTTTCTGTTCAATTATGGTCAGTGTTATGTATAACATTAAGTGGTGATTTGTCACACTGACATTTTCATTTAAATATCCTTATTCATTAATGTAACTAAAAATACTAATTGGACTTGCATCTCATCTTTATATTGTACTAGCTGGGGAGCCCCGCGTTGCGAGGGCAATTTTGGGGCGCTTGGTCTCCCTGCCCGTGTGTCCCCCCTCTCCCTGTCATGTCCTCTCCCTGTCCTATCCCTCCCTCCCCTCCCCTCTCCCTCCCCTCCTCTCCCTCCCTCCCCTCCCCTCCTCCCCCTCCTCTCCCTCCCTCCCCTCCCCTGTCTCCCTCCCCCACCCCCACACCTCCCCTCACCCACCCCCTCCCCTCCCCCACCCCCACTCCCACTCCCTCCCCTCCCCCGCTCCCCCACTCCCCTCTGTCCCTCTCTCCGGCCCCTCCCCCTGCCTAGTGCCTGAGGTCCGGAGCTGAGGTCCCCCGCGTATCGCGCGGCTGATGGACGGCCGCTGTGGGCGGGCGGGCGGCGCATGCACGGTCAGTGCGGGCGGCGCATGCGCGGTCAGTGCGGGCGGCGCGAGCGACCCGCGATTTCCCGAGGCTCGCCCCCCCCCGCGATTTCCCGAGGCTCTTCCCCCCCCCCCGCGATTTCCCGAGGCTCTTCCCCCCCCCCCCCGCGATTTCCCGAGGCTCTCCCCCCCCCCCCCGCGATTTCCCGAGGCTCTCCCCCCCCCCCCCCCCATTAAATTGTTATTTAATTCCCTAACACATCATTAAAATATTTACCTTAGTTCCCTAACACACAGAAAGTGTGGGGGAAAAAATTGTGAAAAATCAAGATGGCGGCCACTCACCTCGGTTCAGAAGGATAAGGCCCGCCCACACACGCACCGATTGGTCGACCGGTCAGGTCACCGAAGCGTAGGATTGGTCAATCGTCGAGTCACTCGACACTCAACTGTAGGAAGGAACCCGCCGTCCGATTGGTGGACCTCGACGTCACACGGTCGCTAATGAGATGCTAATGAGCGGAACGCTGAACGTTTTTGGGATACCGCGGGCGGGATTTTTGTCCGGCCGAAACGTAAATACGCCTATGACCGGTCCGGAATCGCAAGCTTTCTTTTGAGGCAACGCGCGCGTCGGTACGCTCTGTAACTTTCAAACGTATAGAGAACGGACGGACAGACAGACAGACATTGGGACAGACATCGGGACAGACAGAAGAGCTTTTTATATATATAGATAACAGTGCAGTAGTGTTAATGGGCTGCGGCTAATTTAGCTCTTCAAGTGCTGGACCCAGGCTTAAAAAATAATGGGAATTCCTACGTATTTTTAATCAGATAAATACAGGGTTTTTTTCTAAATCAACTACTTTTGCAGTAAGTTGATGCTAATCAGTATACTTCACGTGCAGGCTTCTGCCAAGAAAATAAAAAGTTAACCTTAGTTATTTTTTGTTAACCACAGTTTTTAAAAAAGGTTATAGGATGAAAAATGGAAAAGGAGTAATTGCCCTCTTTTTTTTGGGGGGGGGGGGACGTCAACACCAACAATTAAAAAGGTGCTTGGGCATGGTTTCCTGCAGTCAAATGTTATGAAACACCTTGAAGAAAAAAAAAAATCACAATTTATCCACAAGGCTTTGTAATTCCAGTTTAGGGCATTGAAATTAATACTGGAATAGTTCAAAATGTTAATAAAATTATGGTAAGTATAATAAAAGTATTTTAAAATAAGCAACTTGAAAATGCTCATGTAAGAGATGTTTAAATTGCTTCTATGTATTTAATTAAAAGCTTGACACAAGTGACAAGGTTCAACACTTTAATATTCTTAACCCATACATTTCAATCAAATATAGCAATAGAACACAATTCCATATCTTAATAGTTTGAAATACTCCAATTAGTTATAGTAGGTTATACTTTTCTATTGTATATAAAATGTCAAGAATTGCAAATTCTGTTCTATTGTAAAGAACAAACTTGCATTTATATAGCGCCTTTCATGCTCTTTGGCTGTGACATGCTTTGCGACATCCTATGAAGTACTTTTTGCAATGTAATCACTGCTGTAATCTAGGAAAACATGGCAACCAATTTGTGCACAGCAAGGTCCCACAAACAGCAATGAGATAAATGACAAGGTAATCTGTTTTTAGTGCTGTTGGTTATGGGGTAAATGTTGGCCAGGACATCTGTACTTCAGTATATAAAATTAGTGGCAGCCTGTCCAATGGGGCATTTACAACTGAGAAACACAGCGAGCACAAATTTGAGAAACAGAACTGATGCCTCTTCAACACCCTGAAGCTGCAGTGAGCCTGCCTATTTGATGTTTTGCTACATACTGTTCTGCTGGTATTGTATAGAAAAGGAAATCAATAGGATCTGATGTATTTAATAATGTTTCCAAATACTTGATATGTACAAAGTGAAAGTTTGAAAATTTCAAAATGGGATGCCTTGGTTGTCTTATAAGTGATCCTGATAAACTGATAAAGATAATAAATAGTAAATTTGTGTTAGTTTTAAAACGGCAATGACATGAACTTGTTTTGACTTCAATTTGTCTTAGTTAACTATTTATTTCATTCTCCAGTTATACAATAAATACATTTTAAATGTGTTATTGCTTGTTCCATGGAGAATAATTTTAATTTTGGAGAACAACTACTGACACAAAAACACCCTCTAGACACCCCAAAGTGCTTTACAACCAATAAATTACTTTTGAAGTGTAGTCATTGATAAGTAGTGAATTTGCACACAGCATAATCCCACAAATAGATAAATGATAAACTGCTTTTAGTTGAGGGAGAAATGTTGGCCAGTGCACTAAGACAACTCTCTGCTCTTCTGCTAATCGTGCGATTGGATTTTTTAAGTCTACCTGAGCAAGCATGGTCAGGCCTCAGTTTAACATTTCATTTGAAAGACAGCACTTTTCAACAATGCAGCATTTCCTCAGTATTACACTGAAGTAGCACCTACAATTATGTGTTCAAGTCCATAGTGGGGCTTGAACCTACAACTTTCTGACTCTGAGGCGGGAATGCTACCAATTTTAAACAGATAGGCAATGTAGAAAGAGTGGAACAAATTGACACTACAGATATAATTTTAATAAAAATATAAGAGTTGATTCCCCATTGTCATATGCGTGGACTGTCACCTTGCACCTAGTGGGGAATCAGTTTGGTAGGTCTGGGATGCCACACTCTGGATTCAAATTGGCAGACAAATTTAAAAGTTTTTTTTGAGGTTGTGCTAACAGCATGCACAGGCTTCATTTTAGCCCCAAAATTTATTTCAATCGATGTAAGTATTTCCGACAGCGAATTCTCCATCTCCATCTGGTCTACTCTTTCTGTGCTGCTCGTCCATTTAAAATGGGTGTTGGGCAATTCCAAGTTGTTTGCTGCAGGACGTCCACTCTAAAAACTAGGACTGCCTGTTTTTTGGAAGGTTGGTTTGTGCTGTTGATTTAACTTGCTGCACTGCTGTTTCTGCATTATTGCTTGTTCAACAGTTTTTCTGCCGTTTACTATAGATTTTCTACAATACAGAACTCCTTTTCCACAGATCTGTAGCCTAAGTATTGTTGCTGCCATCACCTGCCAACTTCAGCTTGAAGCAATCTGCTCTGCATGAGGCTTCCATCGGGCCTTGCCAATGGCTATCATGGATTTGGAGGAACATGGGGATTTCAGGCAGAGGGAAGACAGATGCACTTGCACTTAACGTGTCTGGTGCCCACTTAGGTTTGACTCAGGAACCACACTTTCAGACTTTGGTACACCTAGATGGCCATATCTGAGGAGATCTGCCTTTATGATCTTTACTTCACAAAAGAGCCTGTGACAGAGTTATAGATCTTACTGGAGCTTGACTTGTAGTCAAGATCTCACACTTGGTCAGCCCTGCCCATTGTTGTGAGTGTACCACAGCATTGGACTTGAACACCATCGGAAACATTTAAGCCACCACTGGTGACATTCTCCATATTAGTCAAACTTCGGTTCACCGACACATCAAGAAGATCACAGAAGTCTTATTTGCCAACATGTTTGCCCCTGTCCCCATGGAAAAGAGACAACAGTACAAGAGGGTACAGCACTTACTAAATGGCAGGCTTCCCTAAAATACAGCCTTATTGATGGCACGCATGTAGCCTAATGACCAGTCTACATTCCACCTGATATGAAGGGCTAAGTACAGAGAATGCATGTATCTGTGAGGAGCTTTAATGACTTGGTGATAAAACATGCAACAGTTCTGTGAAGCAAAGGAAGCCTTTCCCTTTGGCAGCCAGGATGTTGCACCTCAGCTTGACAGATATGGTAGCTGGGCAGAGAGAGAGGGGGGAAGGAGATGTAAGGAGTGGGGCTAGTGATTTCCAAGCTGCATTGCTGTTGTGGCGCCATTCTCCTAGTTCAGTGCTTGGTGCTTGCATAGTACAGGTATTCCTTTCCTTTACGTGAGCACGCTTTCTCAGTCCAGAGAACTTTCTCATTTTCTCCCATGACCTGCAGACATGGGAGATTGCATTAACATGGCTGGGCACCGTGCCATGCTCCCCGCACATTGCATCAGGTGAAAGGGCTCCCCTCGACACCAAAACTTTCCACCTTCCTCTGCTGCACTTGCTCTAGACATCATCTTAGCCACAATATATGAGGCTTTATTCAAAATTAATCAGCAGTACTTTAAGTACAGCAACCCCTTTAAGAGCTGAACTTCTCATTTCCCATCCACCTGTTGCCATAGCACTCCCTGCATACCTGGACAGTGTACAAGGAGCTCTATTAAAATTACTTAAATGAATTGACCATGAATTGGAGGGGCTGGGAGACCATTCTAGATACCCGGGTGCACTGCTTATTCCCACAATGGGGGTATCGACCCTATAATTTAATATAGATCCAAAATATATAATTACGTATTCAGTAGTATGTATCTTTTTTTAAATTAAAAAGGGACAAAAAAGTTGAATTCAATGAATGAAATTTCATTTGTAATCAATATGCCTCAACTCAAGTAGAATCAATTTAACTTTTGTGTAAAATTATGATTGGACACTCAGATGTAGTCACTTTATTACAAATAATGTTGATCCTTATTGAAAAGAGAGAGGCACTGTATTATATAGGATGCTAACTCTGTGCCAAAGAGTGTCACCTTTGCAAAAGCCAGTGTTTGGCATACAGAAAAGAACCCTTAATATAATGGACTATTTCATAGATGGGGCAGGAAAACTCCCATTATCTTACAAGGGAACAGGGTCCTGAGGTTCAGCAGCACTTAGGGTGTGATGCTGGGGTTTAACAATACTGCTGTGGAGTCCTGGGCTTTAGTATGGGGGAAGCGAATCCGTTGCATTGGTAGAATTGAGGCAATGGCCCAGTGATTTGACGGTAATGGTGTAAGGATCTTGGGGTTACAGCACTGGGTTCATGTGGTCTGGCAGCCTTCTGTAGAAGGAAAACCTGGATCTTGCCAAGTTTTAGGGATTGATTGTAGGATTTGGCAACATCAAAGGACGGTCTGGTTATCTAACAGGGTGGGGGAAGACTTTACAAAGAAGTTTATAGGAGAGCAACTGAAGTAAGTTTTTTTTTAATTGGTTCTTGGAAAATAAATAAATTGGCATTTCTATACGTTAACAGCATATAAACAAATGGCTGATTTATAAAGCATAATATACATATATATTGGTTTTATATTAAAAATGGCCATGTAAAACATTCAAAAATGCATGTTTTTTTCCAAGTGGATGCTGGGGTGTGGAAGTTGGGGATGGGTACATATCGCCAGTGAAAGAATTTGGAAAATAATTACTGTAATTTGTGTTTCCCTTCGCAACTGCAGTTGTAAAAACAATCTTTATGTAAATAGTGATTTTTTTTAGATTTGGGAATTCCAAAACTAAAGCGAGAATAGGTATTCTAATCAGGTTTTTTTCCTGTCAGTTGTATCTCTTAGCTAGATTCTCTTTCTGAAAAAAAAAGTTGATAATAGCTTTCATATGAAACATATGAGTTATTAAGAATTTCTTAAATTCATCTTGTTTTCATACAACTTAGAAAAAACAAACTGAAATTGTTGTACATTGAGCAATGACATAAGTCATCACTTGTAATGAGAAATATGAGTACATTTTCTGTAAAAAAAAAATTATTCATGCTTCTAAATATGAACAGAAAGCACAGCTGGCATGCTCACTCACTCTATACTTAAGAAATTGTTTAAACTTCATTTTGCAGCTTGCTTCTGGCAAGTTGTGAATGGCCAATTTGATGTCAACCATGAAAATTTCTATAGTTTGCCTCAGATCAAAGTTATCAAGTTTTAATAGAAAAAACAAACTCCACTAAAGGAAAAGAGAACTTGCGGTTATATAGCACCTTTATGTCCTCAGGATGACCCAAAGCCCTTTACAGCCAATTAATTATTATTAAGGTGCTGTTGTTATGTAAAATCAGCTGCCAATTTGCATACAGCAAGATCCCACAAATTCTAATTTGTTGTCTGGTTGTAGGCCTAGACTGACAACGATGTCCTTCTCGGGTTGGTCAGCTTAATCCGTAGTGTTACCACCAAGCCACTCTTGGTGGCACACATTGATGTTCTCCCAGCTGGAGTGTCCTTGCTTCCCCTAGTGGTTCTTCCAAGTGGTGTTCAGCATGGAGCTCTACTGATGCATTAGTTGAGAGGGTGGCAGTAGGTGGTAATCAGTAGGTGTATTTGGCCGTTTTTAACTGAAGCCATGAGATTTTGGATATATGGACAGTGCTGGAAATGTCTCAATTATTGCCCCTTTCTAGTTGCCCTGAGAAGGTGGTAGTTGGTGGAGGGCCTTTGAAACGCTGAGGTCCCTGTGATGAAGGCGCTCTTTATGGCTGCGATTTTACTAACCTCCGCGGGTCCATGGTGGGCGATGTCGGTGGCAGGTCCTGACCCGCTGCTGTCTCCTTCCAGGCCTCTGAAATGAATTTCCTGAGATTGGGCTTGGTAAGTCTGGCCAATTAGAGGAAGCGGGTCTGATGACGTCATTTGATTACGTGTCATCAGCCAGTTTCCGTAAAGGGACCATGTCCAAATTTAGTTTGACATTTGTGTTTTCAGTGTTCTACAGCATTGAGGTGCTGCAAACACTGACAATGACTGCACAAAGGCACAGGGCTGCACCCAGACTCTCCCATGACTCCCTCCATATGCTTATGGAGGGAGTCACAGCACACAGGGAGGTCCTCTTCCCTTCCCATGGGCGGAAGAGACCTCCCCAGGAGACCAACACAGCCTGGTTGCACATTATGGAGGAGGGCACAAGCGGGGATGTGGTCAGGACACCTGGGTGCCGTGCCGCAAACATTTCAATTATCTCAGTAATCACAAAATGTTAGGTCAAAGCCACGCTCAACCTCATCCTGCTGTGCCTCTCATCACATCCCCATCACTCTGCCTTCCCCACCCTACTCCTGCACATCCTTACACCAACTTACCTTGGACCTCCATCCATCCCTCTCTATCTATAGTGTCACTTCCCCATCTCACTAACCACCCCTCACTCACCCTCATCCTAGTGCAATCATACCAATTAACAACAAGGGTATCATAGAATCATAGAAATTTACAGCACGGAAGGAGGCCATTCGACCCATCGGGTCCGCGCCGATCGACAAAGAGCTATCCAGCCTAATCCCACCTGCCAGCTTTTGGCCCGTAGCCTTGTAGGCCATGGCACCTCAAGTGCACATCCAAGTTTTTTTTTAATGTGGTGAGGGTTTCTGCCTCTACCTCCCTTTTCAGGCAGTGAGTTCCAGACCCCCACCACCCTCTGGGTGAAAACATTTCCCCTCAAATCCCCTCTAAACCTCCTACCACTTACTTTAAATCTATGCCCCCTGGTTGTTGCCCCATCTGCCAAGGGAAACAGTTCCTTCCTATCCACACTGTCTAGGTCCCTCATAATTTTATACACCTCAATTAGGTCTCCCCTCAGCCTCCTCTGTTCCAAAGAAAACAACCCCAGCCTATCCAATCTTTCTTCATAGCTAAAGTTCTCCAGTCCAGACAATTTCCTCGTAAATCTCCTCTGTACCCACTCTAGCGCAATCACATCTTTCCTGTAATGTGGTGACCAGAACTGCACGCAGTACTCTAGCTGAGGTTTAACTAGCGTTTTATACAGTTCAAGCCATAACCTCCCTGCTCTTATATTCTATGCCTCAACTAATAAAGATAAATATCCCCTATGCATTCTTAACCGCCTTATCTACTTGTCCTGCTACCTTCAGGGATCTGTGGACATGCACTCCAAGGTCCCTCTGTCCCTCTGCACTTCTCAGTGTCCCACCATTTATTGTACATTCCCTTGCCTTGTTAGCCCTCCCCAAATGCATTACCTCGCACATGTCCGGATTGAATTCCATTTGCCACTGTTCTGCCCACCTGACCAGCCCATTGATATCTTCCTGCAGTCTACAGCTTTCTTCTTCATTATCCACCACACAGTCAATTTTTGTATCGTCTGCAAACTTCTTAATCATACCCCTTACATTCAAGTCTAAGTCATTGATATATATCACAAAAAGCAAGGGACCTAGTACTGAGCCCTGCGAACCCCACTGGAAATAGCCTTCCAGTCACAAAAACACCCATCGACCATAACCCTTTGCTTCCTACTTCTGAGCCAATTTTGGATCCAAAGTGGTAGGCACTTGGGTGTTTTATGCAATGTTCATGTAAAGTTTCTGTGAATGTGGTGTCAAATATTGAAACCTTTATTTTCAGCACTTTGTGTTCTTGGGCAGATTTATGTGCATCTTTGGAAGTGGCTTAGTGAGTTGCAGTGAATTGTGTCCCCCTCAATGGTGATGAGTGTGAAAGGAATGGCTTGGGCAATGTAGGGATGCTTTATGGTGTTGGTGTGGGGTGGTGCCAACCTGGCGCATCATGTGGCAGCCAGGGTGTACAGCGTCAAGTGAAGTAAATCTCGCCATGGTGAGGCCATCCCTGGCCTCCCGGGCAGCAATGTGGTCGGGTGCTGATCCACTGTGTCTTGTGTGGCATCAGTTGATTGCAGAGAAGGCTGGTGGTGTTGTTGGTGCTGGGGCTGATCGTGGTGGGATTCTGAGGACCACGGTGAGAGTGTTTCAAGTGCACCCATGCTGATGGTAGGTGAAATAGAGATTACAGAAGCTGTGCTGCCTCTCCCTCTAACTTAACCTCACTGTATGTATTTAACTTACTTATATATGTATAACCTACCTGTTGGGGCCGTTGCCCCTTTAACTTACCTTTTAGGGCCATTGCCCCTTTAAGACGCGCCTTAGCGTGCTGACGTCACGTCACGTACGACGTAGCGTGCTGACGTCACGGCACGTACGACGTGACGTGCGTGAGGCGGCTGCCGGCCCGACTCGGCCTTCCAGAAAGGCCGCCGGCACAGCCCGGCCTAGCGTCTTCGGCCGCATCTACCAGCCGCCGGGAGCGACGCGATCTTCCACTCCCGCGGCAAGCACCGGCTCAGCCTGGCCTCCAGCTCCCGCTCCCGACTTCGGCCTCAACGGCCAGAAACGCGACCACGCGCATCACGTGACGCCCCAAGCGCGGACAACGCGACCGAGCGTGATGAGGTCATCACGCTCCCCACAGGACTGCTACGTAGTCCTCGTGGAGTCCTCGCTGGGACACAGACCTACACCACGGTGCTCCTACAGCACAGGCTCCGAGCAGTTGTATTGTCCCCATGCTTGAGTCTTGGAAATTGTTTGTCTGTAAGTATTCTAGAATGCTATAGATGATTAGTGTGCACTGTATGTTGTAGAAAATGTTTAGTTGTAACTTTTCTCTGTCTAGCTGATTAACTAGTAGCTGTATTTTGATACACTATGTACAGGGCTAATTTAAAGAGAATGCCTCCCAGTTTACTAAATGTACTGTGTTGCTCAGGCGTACCTAAATTTGTGTATACATATCAGTTATGCGCTTGTATACTAATGTGTGCTTCCATTTCTGTGTTGTATTTCAGTTTTACAATAATAAGAATCTTTCAGTAAAGCGTTACAAGAAAAGTCAAGCCTTGTGATTTTATTGGAAGATATCAAGTTGTTCGCTATCTGTCTAGCTCTGCATAGGATCGCGTTGCGAGGGCAGAATAGTAAAAAGACAACAGCACAGCGGGCTCAAGCACAAGAAGATACCACTCGGCTACCATGAGTGTACGCTCAGGAAGAAAATATACCGCAGAGGACGTCAACCAGTCAATCGAGAAGCGTGAGCCTCTCCCAGCAAACGATGCCAAGTCACAGTCCTCTAAAGCAGCCTCTAGAACATCTCGGCGGTCCAGCAGACCGTCGTCACCGACAGCTCTCCCAGCAAACGAGGCCAAGTCACAGTCCTCTAAAGCATCCTCTAGCTCGTCTCGGCGGTCCAGCAGACCGTCGTCATCGGCAGCTCCTGCAGCCGCAAAAGCACGTGCCAAGGCAAAAGCTGCCCAGGCTCAATTGGCCTTTGCTGAAAAAGAAGCTAGTATGATGAAGCAGAGAGCTGACCTCGACGCTAGTGTGACGAAGCACAGAGCCGAACTCGCCGCCAGTCTCCACATTCTCCAAAGCCAGAGAGCTGCTGCTGCCGCTAAAGCTGAAGCCGCAGCTTATGAAGAAGATGAGGAGAGCGAAGGCGGGGAGCCCAGCCAGGAAACATTTGTTCTGGAACAGCCCCTCAGTCCAGTGCAATGTACAAGTGAGTATGTCCAACAACACTCCAAATTGTTCTTCAAGGAAAGATCCAGGTATCCCGACGTAGAACCAGCTACTCACCACAGCAACAAACAGCCTGTTTTCGGAGACACTGAGCTTAAAAGAGAAGAAACAAGTAAGACTTACCTGCAGAGACCTCCACAACACCCGGCCAATCCAGCCAAGCAGTCCTCACCCGAGCCACAAGGTGCACAAGACCTCGCTAGGTACCTTACTCGCCGAGAATTGTTAAGTTCAGGCCTCCTAGAATTTGATGACCGTCCCGAAAATTATTGGTCATGGAAAGCGTCCTTCCTGAGTACCACCAAGGACTTGAATCTGTCAGCCAGAGAAGAACTAGACCTGATGACAAAGTGGCTCGGAGCTGAGTCGTCCAAACAGGCGAAGAGAATTCGCTCAGCGCTCGTCAGCAATCCCACAGCAGGCCTCAACCTGGTTTGGCAACGTCTCGAAGACTGTTATGGGACACCAGAAGTCATCGAACACGCACTGCTCAAGAAGATTGAGGACTTTCCGAAGCTAACCAACAAAGATAATGTCGAGCTCCGAGAACTGGGCGACATTCTCCTCGAACTGGAGTGTGCCAAGGGAGAAGGTTACCTGACCGGCCTCTCGTATTTGGATACAGCTCGTGGGGTAAACCCAATAGTGGAAAAGCTCCCCCACAACCTTCAAGAGAAATGGATAGCTAAGGGATCCAAGTACAAGGAGGACAATGGAGTGGCATTTCCCCCCTTCTCTCTCTTCTCCAGATTCGTCCAACAACAGGCAAAGGTGAGGAATGATCCAAGTTTCACTTTCTCCACCTCCAGCAGTTACGCTCCTTCGAGAACAGAGAAATCCACAAAGTACAGCAATAAAGCCTCTGAGTGTGCACAAAACAGATGTTCCAGCCGAACCCTCAGTCAACCAATCCAGTTCTGCTGGGAATGAAGTGGATGACCCAGATCGTCAGTGTCCAATACACAATAAGCCCCACCCACTCAAAAAGTGTCGAAGCTTTAGAGACAAGCCTATTGATGAGCGCACATCATACCTGAAAGAGAACCGCATCTGCTTCAGGTGTTCTGGGTCGACTATGCACATGGCAAAAGACTGCAAGGCGACAATCAAGTGCTTTGAGTGCAACAGCAAAAAACACATCGCAGCCCTGCATCCAGGTCCTCCTCCGTCAACCACCGAGAGTGCCGCGGTTGACAAAGAGGATAGCGGGGAGCAAAGCGAAAGCACATCTTCAGTCACCTCCAAGTGTACAGAGGTTTGTGGAAATGCAAGCAGCCCACGCTCATGCTCCAAAATCTGCTTGGTTAAAGCATATCCTGCAGGGAGAAAGGAGAAGGCAATCAAAATGTATGCAGTGCTCGATGAGCAAAGTAACAAGTCTCTAGCGAAGACAGAATTCTTCAATCTCTTTGAAGTCAAGGCCAGCGCCGCTCCGTACACGCTAAAAACCTGTGCAGGGACAACAGAGACTGCGGGTAGGAGAGTTGGGAACTTCATGATCGAGTCCATGGATGGGAAACTACAGCTTCCCCTCCCCACCTTGATTGAGTGCGACATGATGCCAGAGGATAGGACGGAAATCCCCTCCCCAGAGGTCGCACGCCATCAGCCCCACCTACAGCCAATTGCCAACAAGATTCCAGCCGTGGACCCGGACGCTCCAATCCTCCTGCTCTTGGGAAGAGACATCTTAAGGGTGCACAAGGTGCGTGAGCATATCAACGGGCCCCACGATGCTCCTTATGCGCAGCGGCTTGACTTGGGATGGGTCCTCATGGGTGGAGTTTGCCTGGGAACAGTACACAAACCAGCGGATGTCAGCGTCTATAAAGCAAACGTGTTGCAGAACGGTCGCACATCCTGTCTCAGCCCATGCCCAAACAGGATCCAGGTAAAGGAGGACTACGATGACATGACGCAGCATCATAGGTCAACCTCCTCTGCCTGTGAGGAAGAGGCAGGCCCCACTGTGAGCACAGATGGCCTAGGATGCTCAGTGTTTGAAAGGTCCAAGGACGATGGACACAGTTGGGAGGCACCCCTGCCGTTTCGCTCTCCTGGACGCCGTCTTCCGAGTAGCGGGGAGCAGGCTGCGGGGCGCCTCTGTTCGCTCAGGAGAACCCTGGTGCCGGTGTCCACCGACCCAGACATGCCTGCAGTCCTCACCCCAGCGATGCTCCTGACTCAAAAGATGAGTGCTATTTCAGCTCCCTCTGGAAACTTCGACATGGCCGAGCTGCACGGGAAGCAGTGGAAGCAAGTACAGTGTCTTGCAGACACTTCTTGGAAGAGATGGAGAGGAGAGTATTTGTCCACCCTACAGAGCCGTAGGAAATGGACAGAAGACAAGCCAAATGTCAAAGTGAGAGATGTCGTCTTGCTGAAAGACAGCCAAGCACACAGAAACGAATGGCCAGTGGGACTGGTCGTCAAAACTCTGCCGAGCAGGGACAAGAGGGTCCGCAAGGTGGAGGTGAAGATCGTCAAGGAGGGGACTGTCAAAGTGTTTCTGAGGCCAGTCTCAGAGATCGTAGTCCTCCTTTCCAAAGAAACCTAGAGAACGGACTCTGAGTATGTTGCAGCCAAAGGACGTTTTCTTCAGGTTTATTTTGTATCTGTAGTGGTACAATGGAATTGTACCAAGCGGGGAGTGTGCTGCCTCTCCCTCTAACTTAACCTCACTGTATGTATTTAACTTACTTATATATGTATAACCTACCTGTTGGGGCCGTTGCCCCTTTAACTTACCTTTTAGGGCCATTGCCCCTTTAAGACGCGCCTTAGCGTGCTGACGTCACGTCACATACGACGTAGCGTGCTGACGGCACGTACGACGTGACGTGCGTGAGGCGGCTGCCGGCCCGACTCGGCCTTCCAGAAAGGCCGCCGACACAGCCCGGCCTAGCGTCTTCGGCCGCATCTACCAGCCGCCGGGAGCGACGCGATCTTCCGCTCCCGCGGCAAGCACCGGCTCAGCCTGGCCTCCAGCTCCCGCTCCCGACTTCGGCCTCAACGGCCAGAAACGCGACCACGCGCATCACGTGACGCCCCAAGCGCGGACAACGCGACCGAGCGTGATGAGGTCATCACGCTCCCCACAGGACTGCTACGTAGTCCTCGTGGAGTCCTCGCTGGGACACAGACCTACACCACGGTGCTCCTACAGCACAGGCTCCGAGCAGTTGTATTGTCCCCATGCTTGAGTCTTGGAAATTGTTTGTCTGTAAGTATTCTAGAATGCTATAGATGATTAGTGTGCACTGTATGTTGTAGAAAATGTTTAGTTGTAACTTTTCTCTGTCTAGCTGATTAACTAGTAGCTGTATTTTGATACACTATGTACAGGGCTAATTTAAAGAGAATGCCTCCCAGTTTACTAAATGTACTGTGTTGCTCAGGCGTACCTAAATTTGTGTATACATATCAGTTATGCGCTTGTATACTAATGTGTGCTTCCATTTCTGTGTTGTATTTCAGTTTTACAATAATAAGAATCTTTCAGTAAAGCGTTACAAGAAAAGTCAAGCCTTGTGATTTTATTGGAAGATATCAAGTTGTTCGCTATCTGTCTAGCTCTGCATAGGATCGCGTTGCGAGGGCAGAATAGAAGCGATCTGTCAATGGCGGGAGTGATAATGAGGTCAGATTGGATGGAGACTTGTGTAAAGACTTGCAGCATGGTGAATCTGTTGTGGAAATGCAGTGAGGAAGAGCTTGTGGCTGAGGGAAGATATCTCCATAAGGTGGGAGTTTTGAGTTGACATTTGAAGCTGTCAACTCATCAGCTGATTCAATGGCCACTGACCTCCTGCCTCAGCTTAACAGACGAGGTCTAGACACAGCGGGAAACCGGTGAACGACCTATCAAGCCCAAAAGCTGGGAAAAAACCATTGATAAGTGGCTGTAAACAAGCCATTAATGATTTTAATTGATCCCCGCCGCTGCCTGTCAGGTCTGCTCAACACTGGCAGACCCGACCTCGGGAAAGTCCAGTGTGCGCGTTTTGACAGCGGGTTTAAATCGGGTCCGCTGAACGCCGGCAAAATCGCGGCCCCAGTGTGAGCTTAGTCAGTGAGTACTAGCAACCAGCATGACTGAGGAGGGCATCACAGACAAATCAGTCCTGTCCTCAGCTAACACCCACATATGTGCACTTTGCAGCAAGAGTTACTGGATAATGATCAGGAACAGGAATACTGATTCATTTATTTTTCCCCCTTCCCAACCCAGTAGAACTCCCGCTAACACACTGAGAGACCAGCTAACTCAAAATGAACTAGGGATTGAACCTGGGGCCTATGCACTGCTCTTACCAGCTGAGTGATTGGGAAAGGAATGTCTAGATTTGTAATAGAAAAAGTAATAAGAATACAAGGCAAAAAAAAGCACCAGACCGGAAGATTGGGGGCAGTACAGGATACAGCAAAAGAGGACAAAGGGATTAATCAGGAAGGGGAAAATAGAATACAAAAGTAAACTTGCAGCAAACATAAAGACAGACTGCAAAAGCTTTTATCGGTATATCAGGAGGAAAAGACTGGTAAAATCCCAAGTCGGTCCCTTGCAGTCCGATTCGGGAGAATATATAATGGAGAATAAGGAAATGGCAGACCAATTAAACTCATACTTTGGTTCTGTATTCACAAAGGAGGACACAAATAACCTCCCAGGAATATCGGCAAACATAGGGACTAATGAGAGGGAGGAGCTGACAGAAATTAGTATCTCTAGGGATATGGTGTTGGGTAAGTTGAGGGGACTGAAGGCCGACAAATCCCCGGGGCCTGATAAACTACATCCTAGGGTACTTAAGGAGGTGGCCCTGGAGATTGCAGATGCTCTATGGATCATCTTCCGGAACTCCATTGACTCGGGAACAGTACCCGTGGATTGGAGGGTAGCTAATGTTACCCCAATATTTAAAAAGGGGGGTCGAGAGAAAGCAGGGAATTATAGACCAGTAAGCCTTACATCGGTTGTGGGCAAAATGCTAGAGTCCATTATTAAGGATAAAATAGCGGAGCACTTGACAAATGGGGAAAGGATCGGACAGAGTCAACATGGATTTACAAAGGGTAAATCGTGTTTGACTAATCTGCTGGAATTTTTTGAGGAAGTAACTGGTAAAATAGATGGGGGAGAGCCAGTGGATGTGGTGTACCTTGACTTCCAGAAAGCCTTCGATAAGGTTCCACACAAAAGATTATCATGCAAAATTAAGGCTCATGGGATTGGGGGCAAAGTATTAACGTGGATAGAGAACTGGCTGGCGGATAGAAAACAGAGAGTTGGAATAAACGGCTCGTTTTCGGAGTGGCAGGCAGTGACCAGCGGGGTGCCGCAAGGATCTGTCCTGGGACCCCAGCTGTTCACAATATATATAAATGATCTGGATCAGGGAATTGGATGCAATATTTCCAAATTCGCTGACGACACTAAACTAGGAGGAGGGGTGGGCTCTGATGAGGATGTCAGGAGGCTACAGTGCGATTTGGACAGGTTGGGGGAATGGGCGGATACGTGGCAGATGCACTATAATGTGGATAAATGCGAGGTTATCCACTTTGGGGGTAAAAACAGGAGGGTAGATTATTATCTAAATGGCAATAGATTGGGAGATGGGGAAGTGCAGAGGGACCTGGGTGTTCTTGTGCACCAGTCACTGAAGGAGAGCATGCAGGTGCAACAGGCGATTAAGAAGGCAAATGGTATGTTGGCCTTCATATCAAGGGGGTTCGAGTATAGGAATAGGGATACCTTACTACAGCTGTACAAGGTGCTGGTGAGACCGCATCTGGAGTATTGTGTACAGTTTTGGTCGCCCCATCTGCGGAAGGATGTTCTTGCCATGGAAAGAGTGCAACGGCGATTCACCAGGCTGATACCTGGAATGGCGGGAATGACCTACGAAGAGAGATTAAATAGTTTGGGCTTGTACTCACTGGAGTTTAGAAGATTGAGAGGGGATCTCATCGAAACATATAAAATTATGGCAGGCCTGGACAGGCTGAATTCAGAGAGAATGTTTCCAATGGCCGGGGAGCACAGAACCAGGGGCCACAGTCTAAAAATAGCGGGCAAATCATTTAAAACAGAGATGAGGAAGAATTTCTTCACTCAAAGAGTGGTGAGCCTGTGGAATTCCCTGCCACAGAGGGCTGTGAAGGCTAATTCAATAAATATTTTCAAGAGAGAATTGGATATATTTCTGAAGGCTAAGGGGATTAAGGGTTACGGAGAAAAGGCGGGGACGGGGTACTGAACTGGTAAGATCAGCTATGATCTCAGACGAAGATCAGCCATGATCTCATTGAATGGCGGAGCAGGCTCGAAGGGCCGAATGGCCTACTCCTGTTCCTATCTCTATGTTTCTATGTTTCTATGAAACGTGGCACAACAAAAGATCGTTTAGTCCCAGCTTGCTATTTTTAACAGACTATGTACAATTCATATGGTAATGCCAGTTCATATATTTTTTTTAAATTACATTTATATGCTATGTTCCTACATATCACATTTAGGCGCATCACACAATATATTACTTTTGAAGTGCAGTTATTGTTATGCAGGCAAAACATAAATCTACTGAGACAGATCAATAACCAAAGGCAAACACCAACAAGAAGATATTACTTGTTGACTCTCTAGCCAAGATACTCAAACAAACATTACCAGAGATGCATGTCTAGTTTTTATAGTCAAGTTAATATTGATTATATTATGAGGCAGTACCACTAGGTGGAGATAAATATATGTAGCTTATATTTAATTCATAAGTAAACAAATTGTTTATATCAATCACTTTTTTTATTCATAAAGCACAGCTTCTTATTAAATAATAAATATCCTTTTATATTTTTTCTGTTCTAGCACCATTAAAAGAACTGGGATATTAAAATGGAGATCATTTTAATTCCATATAAACACCTGCTAAAATAATTTAAAGGTTTCTAAAAAATATTTGAGTACAGTCTTTTAGACAACTGATTTCTAAGAGGTGCCATTTACTTTAATGTTGGATTGACCTTAAGGCTAAATGGGATCTTTTGATGTTCTGATTGATTTTCTGACTTATTTATGATCCATGCTTTTCATCGTCTTTTTATTTGTTGTATTTTGAAACCAGTAGTTATTAACAGGTGTACAAACTTACATGAAGCTGTATCGAGACAAGGGGCCCAAAATTGTGTTTGGGCCCTGGGTGTTTCTTCGGCATGAATGTCAGACGTGCACCAGAAAATGGGGTGGACCCTACTTACACCGGGACTCCACCCCTTGGAGAAGAGCCCTGTAAATTCTTCTTCTCACCCTCTCCCTGTTAAGAGGGCATGTCTGCGAGAGCTCCCAGGCTTCCCTGGGAAAATCCGCCCAGTATGCCCTTTAAAGGCTTCAGGATGTTAGTCTCGCTGAGGCTCCAGAAATGGCTTCGCAACGGGCTTCCACATTCAGTCGAGCCCAGAGGGGATTGATTACCTAGAAGAAATCCCTTGATTGCTCCCTGAGGAGATAAGCTTTAAAAAAAAATCTTACTGCTGTCTTTTGTGCTTCCTGAGAATTCCCTCTGCTTCCGGAGCAGTGTTGCACCACTCCGACATTCTGGGCATCCACCAGGGCACGATATGGCCTCCACAAGCATGCATGTGATCCTGTCCCTCCAATTTGGGATAGATGCCTCTTCATTTGGGCCCACTTAAGGCCCACTCCGCCACACTTCCACTGGCCAAACAGGCTGATCTATCAACAAGATTAAATGTAAGAGATTTAGAACGAAGAGGCTGTGGAATATTTTACATTCTTTTTCGGGTTGTGGACATCACTGGCAAGTCCAGCATTTATTGCCCATCAACCATATTTGGTGTGGGACTGGAGTCCCATATAGGCCAGATGAAGTAAGGACATCAATGAGCCAGTTGGGTTTTTACAACAATTGACTTCTTCGTGTTTACTTTTACTGGTGCCAGCTGTTTAATTCCAGATTTTTAAAATTGAATTCAAATTCTCAAATTGCCATGGTGGGAATCAAAGCATGTTCTCTATTATTAGTCCTGTAAATTGCATAGGTTGAGATGGATTTAAATTTTTTAAATCTACCCTTCCATTATAGCAATCCTGCATCCCAGGAACACAGAGTAATCCCTAACGCTCAGTGTTGCTAGGGTGCAAATGGTGGAGAATCTGTTGGACGTATTTCCTATCCATCATAAGCCATTACAATACACCCACTGATATTTGGGTCTAAGTATTGTATGTTCCCCTCCCCCCATCCCATATTTTCCGCCAGAAAATCCCATAAATGGTGGAGCCAAGCAAGGATCCGGCAGGGGGACTCTCAAAGAATTTCCCACTGCATTCTCCTGGAGTTAAGCTGGGTAGCTGGTGTAACTCAGGCAGAGATCCTGCCCTAGAAATTTCAGTTACTGGGAAAAAGATGGCAGCTGAGATTTTTTCACAAAACTCTGAGTGATTTGATCCTCACACTTTTGCTGTCATAGTTTAATCATCACACTTTCGCTGTAACACTTTGTTGATTGGCTTAAAGTAAGACAGCAGCAAATCAGCACTGAAGAGCATGGGAATGTACAAATCAGAAAAAAAGCTGGCCCTTGGGCCTACTTTTTGTTAATTAGTAGGTTCTCCGGACTGATCACTGAGGATTGGTTATTTTCATAAAACCGTAGTCGCTTCTCATTGGCAGTTTTCTAGCCATTCTCTATCTCTTGGCTTCTGATTTGGAGTTAATCAATGAAGTGTTAGGGCAAAAATGTTACAGAAAGATGTGATGACAAAAATGTGATAACAGGAAGGACTTTTAATATATTCTAGATAGATACTTCTTGTAAAGTACAGATTGTAAAATCATTGATGCTTCTAACATACTGTACAGAATGTTTTTATAGCAGATGATGATGAAATGTTAATATTTTCCACATGTCCCATTCTTTTTTGCAGGCCACCCATTACACATTCCTGGCAAGTTTTGAAGTCTTGGGGAAACTCACTTTCAGTTCCATAGCTGGTATACTTGTGGATAGGAATGGTTTTCCTTTTAGTTTCTGCATATTTCTGCTGCTGTCATGTTTACCTGTTCTCCATGTTCTGAAGCCACCTGATGTGCTACCCGAGCAGAAAAAGCAATAAAATATGAGTGGTCTGCAATGCGATAGAAGCTATTGATAGCTCTGCATATTTTCCCCGGAGTAATTTTAACTTGTGGTCTTATGGAAAGCACATTATTAATAAAAACAATGGGGAGCATTCTAACCCACCCAACACCAGTGGGAACAGAGCGGGCACACCGCTAAAAACTCGCGCTTGATTCCCACCCACCATTATCTTAACTGGGCTCTGTTGTTTCGGTGACTGAGGCGCCCACCTGACTCAGACAGGAGCCTCATTAATTTATGAAAAGTGGGGTCCTATGATGTCATTAGGACACCCAGTAAGGCCTAGTGAGTGGGAAAGAAGGTGTGGTGCTCTAAGCTAAGTCAAAAACATTCCTTAGTGGGGCCAGGATGAGCAGAAGTTCTCCGGGCACCAGAAGAAAAGTGTGGGCCTCTACTACCCCAGACTCAACCTCTTTTTCCACCCAATTCCCCCCTTCACCCGTGACTTAGCTTTGTGCTGGTGTGCAGCCTCAGGGCCCCGCAGTTTTAATCTGCCTAAAGCTGACCAGCTGCCTCTTTATACCTGGTGGAGCAGGCAGCTAGCCACTGGGATGCAAATGAGGCCCGGGAGTTAAAATAGCCCAGGCTTCCAGCTGATGATGCCGGCCGAATTCGATGCTTATCCTGTTTCCCCGCTCCCCGCCTACTCAAAACCTCCTCCCAGTTAACATCCGCCACCACCACCAATGAGTCACTGACAAAGGGCAGCCTCACAAGTTCGAGATTTAGGCATTTTAAAAAATCTGAAAAATAAATGATAAATTAAGAAATATTAACTGCCAACTAATATTTATTTTTATCTGCATGAGTGCACAAGTTGTACTCATTATTCTGCACTTGGTTTTGTTGCACAGACTATGTGGAAGGTGAGTTAGGTAACCAAGAAAAACAGAGGTTTATCTCTCCCTTTTAAATGTTCTTTATTTGGGGAGAGGTGGTTCTGTTGTTCAGTGCTTAGTTGTTTGAAAGTGCCTTGCTATGGTTAACTCAAGAAACAACAAAAGTTCTGAAATCTGCCCAGAATTGAATATCAACCAGTGTTATGGAGCTCACTGGAGTGATATCTTTAGCACCATTAAGTGTAAAGAGTCCAGCAACACATGACTACCACCAAGCTCTCCTGAGAACATGCCAGTCTGGAAAATATAGGCATACGCAGGAAGATGCTTGAAGATATAATCAAAACATTTTGTAAAAGGCCAACTAGAATCTGATAACTCTGCTTCTGGCCTCTTCATTATTTGTATGAACTGGGCCAAAAGTGAAGCCAGATCTCAGTCGAGTGCAACATTTTTTTTTAAATCGCCTGTTTAAGGATAATGACATCACACTATAGTTTGTTTTCCTCTTTAATCTATGAAACTGTTCTTTCCCTAAAAATTTAAAATCAACATATAATTCTTGTAAGCTTTGGGCTAGTGGTTGTGCAAGTGTATTGTTGCAGTTATTATAATATTTTTGGAAAACATTCTGGATATTACTGTTGGTGGGGTTTGGAGGTTATGGGTGAACTGCATTGGTCCCAAAGTTAGCATGAGGATAAATAAAAGCCGACATTAAAATCCTATGTAACAACAGAAAATGTTCAGGACATCCCTGTTGTGTTAAATGTAAAGTTAATTGGCATTGTAACGATAATAAAAGTTATTACAGGAAACTCTTTTTTATCTGGCACCGACGGGACCGGCGTGGTGCCGGTTTATCAAAAAGTCCGGATTACAGAGAGGTATGGTAAAAGATACGAGAGCCCCGTACACGGCCACAGATCCAGGCGTCCCTGTTGCATGGCAACAGGTGCAGGAACCCCGGCCACAGACCAAGCGTCCCTGTTGCACAGCAACAGGTGCAGGAACCCCGGTTACATGGCCACAGATCCAGGAACGACCACTAATATGAAGTAAAACTTACCTGAACCTACTGAATTTTGCCGGTTAACAGAGATTTCCGGTTATTTAGGTGCCGGTAAATCGAGAGTTTCCTGTATCCACATACCGCTGAAGCTAAGTAGTTGCTACCATTCTCTGTTGCGATTTGTTTGTTAACTGGTTTCATGCGATGTGTGGGTGTACAGATTGTGATTAAAAAAAATCAAACATGCATGTGTTACAATAAAACTTTATCACACAAATCTATCATTTGCATTTGCAATCAATGCAATGTTTGATTTTCAGTGCTTCATTACACTGAATGTATGTTGATAACTAGGTTATTTCCCTGCTTCTATATTTCCCTACTGAGTTTAACAATTTTTCTTTGCACTTCTGAGCAAGACATTATCAATTCATAAGTGATAAAAAAATAAATTCTCATTCAGGAAGCATATTATGTATCAGCAACTCCCCAACAAATATTCTCTGGTCTCTGGATATAAATGTTCTGCAGTCTATACTGACCGAGAATTTCCCGGTAATCAACTTCAGATTATTTCTCAATAAATCTGCAGTAATAACATGACAGACTGTTAATACCCATGAATGGATGTTGTCACATGTCAAGGACATGGAGTTCCCAGCCACCAGGAAGCCTGGATTAAAAGGTGAATGAATCACTCCCACTCCCACATACATCTGAAATGCTATAATGGCCCAGAAATTCGGGTCTCCACAGGTGAGTACGCACGGGGTATTCACCCTTAGGCCCAATGGAAGTGCCGGTTTCGTGCATGCACTGCGCACGTGCGGGAAACCGGAACTTCCGTTCCCTTAAAGGAAGGGGTTCAGAGGTCGAACGTGTACACCGGAGAGGCAGCACGTTCGCCTCGAACTTACATTTTTTTTGCAGGGTTCTCCGGGAGGGTAAGTCTCCGGCAGTTACACTTTTAAAAAGCAGGCACTAGGCCTGCTTTTAACAAGGTAAGTGGTGAATTAATTAAAATTAAAACATTTTTTCCACAGGTTTATTATTTTTAAATACTTCAAAGAAAGGTAAGTTTATTTTTAGCCCCGTTAGAAAATGTAATTAATTTTTTCAAAAATTTAAATTACTGTTTTAAATAGTTATTTCATGTAATTTATAGTTATTTTAAAAATGTGATTTAAAAAAAAAAAAAAAATTATTTGAAGTTTTAGTGATGTTTTGGGGCTTATAGTATTTATAGGTTTGACAGCTCTTCCTGTCAAACTTATGAATGAAGCATTCCCTGCTACCATTGGCTCTCCATGGCCCACGTGATCCCAGGGGATGCATCGAACTAACTGCGCCCCTGAGATACGCAAGCACTGCGCGCTGGCAGTTGGAGCAGGCCCAAGATCGGAATTCCATGCGGGCCCACAGCTCAACGGCCGGCGCGCTAGGTAAGTGCAGGTCGGGGGCTTGCACCCGCGGGAAGCCTCCGACCTGAATTTTTGGGCCATTATAGAAAATAAAATTGATACCAGAAAGTAATTTCAGGATGGAAATCTAATCGCTAAGGATCAGATGACTTATAAACCGCACTATCATATTGGAAGGTAAACCCCAACATTTAAAAACAATTAGAACAGTGCTTTATTTCTCAGTTAATTAAGATTGATCAAATTATGGTGTCATACTTAATGGAATAGGATACCTTATCATTTAAAATGATTTGCTTCAACACAAATTTAATTCTTCCACCAACCTTCCACAATCTGTTCTTCTGTGTCTGAACGCCTGTGTATCCCCTCCTTGCTCCACTCCAGCTTTCTTTCCCTCACTGGATTCTCGCCTTAAAACCCTCCACATTTCCCCACCTTCAAATGCCTCCATTGTCAGGCCCCCTAACCTCCCACTTCCTGCTTGGTTCCAAGCACTTTGGAATGTGTCCATTTGCTACTTGTGTGTTAACTTTATTGGCTGGAAAATAGGGGGTGGTGGAGTGTGCTGAAATTCCTGAAAAGCTAAATTTGGCGCTCCCAAATTCAATGCTCCCAGCAGGAAATTGCACAAAAGGAGAACAGGTTGGAGGCAGCACTACAACACTGGGGGCCACCAGCGTTAGTATGCAGTCTCACCCTCCAGCGAGATGGCACCTGTGTCATGCTATCCCCTGCCCCATCTCCTACACACTTGAGGCTGGTGATTCACCACATGAAGACCTCTCCCCTAGCCTAGCCTCTAAAGTACAGATGGTGCACTCTGAGCTGGTGCTTGCTAGCGTCAGATCGAGTGACGGTGCATCTTCAGGAAGGCTCGCCTCATCTTCCTAAAATAGCAAAGGTATCTCCACATTTTCAGCAGCTGAAATGAAGGAGATGGACATGGCAGTTAGCATTTAGTATGAAGGCAAAGCAGAGGAAGAAGTGGCTGCTAAAAGCAGCTGCAGTTTGTCATGCAGTGTAGGGTGAAATAGAAGTAGGAAGGGGAAAAGAGGATAAGGTGTGAAGAAACTGCGCGACACTGCCAGCATTGCTAGCTACCATGAACATGACTCTCCCCCTGCCTGTGATGGCCAGCATGTTTTCAGCCATGGGGGAGATGTGCAGGCGGGCTTGACCTCTGGTGGCAGTTGCCTGGCACAGGCTGTGCGCGATCATCTGCAAAAAGGAGGTATAATAGTGACAGTCTTGTGAGGTGTTTAGAGAACGAGCCTATGCTGGTGAAGTAGTATGCAGTGTGTAAGATGTGAGGTATGGGAAAGTGAGGGTTGTAACAGTGGTGAGTGTGGAGGAGAAGGAGGTGGAATTAAGTGTGGTGCAGTGATTGTAGGAGTGTGAAGGGAAGCGGGAGAGGGCAGTATTGGGAGCAATGTTCCCTCTAATTTTGTTTTGGCCTGCACGGCCCCTTTAACAGGCTGCACCATCCATTGAAAATACCGCACATGCACGTATTTTCTATTTAAAAGCTGGCTGCGAAGGGACCTCCAGAGCGCTGCATGGTCTCGCAGCTTAAAGGGATTGGGAGTGTAGTGAGTAATTAGGCTGGAGTTGGTGGAGGTGTGAGCTGAAAGTAATAGAGCAGTATTCTTACCTTGACAGCTCTGGTCAGATCATTGAACTGCTTTTGACATTGCAGCCATATCCTGGCATTAGCCTCCTCTGTAACTTCTTCCAACTGGTGGTGGAGGTGTTGCTTGGAAGGTGTTTTGCCCCCTGGAGGAACAGAACCTCCCTCCTTCCGTACCACCTGGACCAGGGCTGCAATGTAGCATCAGAGAAGTTGGGTGCCCTGTCTGGACATCATTCAGTTGCCTTCCATCTGGAAAGTCTCTGCTGTCTGCAGCCAGAGGTCACCTTGCCTCTAAGAGGTGCCAGTTTCTTTTAAGTGGCATCAGAGACACCTGATTTCCCGACCCTCAAACTGGCGTGCATCCAATGAATACCATGGCTAGTGCTGAATCATTTTAATGAGATCTCAGCACAGATTTAAGGTGCTTCATGAAATCACGTGAACAGATGCATACCCAGCCTCCTGAGCTTTTTTGGTTGTAATTGAATTTCCAAGCCATTGAATTTAGCTTAAAAGGTGCTTTCAGGAGTGCTGAAATAAAAACTTGGCGCTAAAAGTTTGGGGGTTTAGCGCCACCTGTTACTGCCAAATTTGGGGGGGGGAAATAGTGGCCACCACACTTCCGCCCACTGCCGGTGGGTCCTGCAGTGGCTGCCATTTTCAGCTGGGCGGAGGCGCTGGCGGTGTCCGCACTTGTGAAAATTATGTAGATTATGCAGATCGTGACGTCACTGAGTGTGTAACGTTCACTTGATGCCCGTCTGCCATTTTCAACTTTGCTGCTCCACTTGCCTTAAGTGTGAGCAGCTGAGCTAGCATTAACAAGCAGGAAGGAGGCTCCAGCAGTGTTATTTAAAGGGATCATCAGCAACTACTTGCAGCTGACATGTTTGTTCAGGTTGACTGGCTCGGTGGAACTTTCTGCAACTCCAGCAGCTTTATAAACTTCTTTCAAGGTTCTACGGTAACAGGGAGTGTTGTTGCAAGTGGAGAACGCCTTCATTCTTATTTATAGGCTTCTGCTCACAACACTTGCTCACAGTCATAGGGGCTCCACTGGGAGTCCCCCTCACGCTCGAGTATCTTTGGGTCTGCTGCATGCTTCACAACTTGACCATCGTGAGGGTGCAGCACCTTGCCACCATGGATTGTGGGACCATTTCAGCAGGAGGAGGAAGAGGAGAATGAGCAAGAGGAAGGGGACAAGGAGAGAGGTAGCAGGCAGGCAGCCAATCCGCCTTCCAGATGGGCTGTCTGTGAGCGCCTCATCAGACTCCGATTCCAATGAATGAAACCCCAGATCCCTGTTGCTCACCAAATCTTCATCACACCATCCCTCTATCACGGAATATCACAGTGTTGTCCTGGGCACAAAATTGTTAAATTTATCAACAATCAATTTACACATACGTTATCAACTAATCACCCTTTTGCAATCTCTAAGTACCTGTCATTTGGGTGCCCTTTCCTACTCCAGTGCTCCTACAAAGTATTCCCCCAGTGACTGCAGCATAGCTGATGGAAGACTGCTGACTTTCAGTGCAGCAGACTGCAGGTCGACCTTGAGCAGCTATGGACCTAGAAGGTCCAGCTGTAGACTGAACCACCTCACAGTCTGGGCTGTGACAGGCAGCGGCAAAGGCAATGGCGGCGTGACAATGGTGGGAACAGGAATGCTGTCATCCTGAGAGAGGACAGCAGGGTCCTCTCCACTGACCCACTGCCACTCCCCCAGGGAGGCACCTCAGCATTCCTAGCAATCTGTTGGAGCACAGATTGCTGGGCTGCTGCGACGCCCTGCAAGCCCTCATCGACAGTGGTAAACCCAGCTACGATGGCAACGGTCTGGTGGCAGTAAGCTGAGATTGCATGAGAACAGTCTGATCTTGCGTGGCAGCAAGCTGAGACTGCAGGAGAGTGGTCTGTGCTTCTGCTGCAACACTAAGACATTGGGCCGCTTCCCCCTGCTCTGCAATGGCAGCCGCAACATCGCCCATCACACACAGCACCATGTCTGACTCGACGCAGTCTCTCTGGGAGTTGTCCATCATTTCCAGCCTGGAAATCCTGGGCTCCAAACTCTGTGCAAAGCCCCGGCCAATGCTGGAGCTGGACTCCTCCATGCTCTTTGACACTGCCAAAAGGCTCTCTGGCTGGCTTGCCATTGCACCTAGCAATTCGGTGTGCAGGCCCATCACCCTTCTTCTGAAGGCTGCTCCCATCGAAGTCCTCATCTGAGTCCTGTGCAGCAGAACTCGCGCGCGAACTCACCCTCCAGGGAGCTGGCCTCCGAGTTACCCTTTCCCCCTGGCCTTGCTGCAGTCCACTCGTGCCCGATGCCTCACTCTGTGCAGATCCTGCTTCTACACTACCCTTTAAATTACATGCAGTGCTAGTTTCTGAGCTGGTGTCTGCGAGTGACAGATGCAGTGACGCTGTGTCGTCTTCTCCCCCCTCACTCTCCTCCATCGCCTCGGGGACAGGGCGGGCTGGTGCTTGGTCTTGATTATTTGAAAGCAGAAAGGCATAAGAGTCAAGTTATGGTGAGGGGAGGAGGGCGGGAAGCAAGATATCCATGCATACAGCATCAGAAATTTGAAAGTGAGAAGAAATTGTGGGATGAGGGAGAGCTGGGATGTGAGAAGAAGGATTAGGAATGAGCATATCGTTGTTGTCTCCAAGGGCTTCAACCTCGCCGGTTGCCACGGCCTCCATGACTTACTGCCCAACGATGTCAAGCATTCACTCCTCCAGTTGGCTGATGTAAGGGGTTCTTAGAGATCGCAGAAGTTTCTCTCTCTAGAGGCCTCTCTCTCTTGCACAGTAAAACCTTGAGTGGTTCGACCCACTCCCCCTTAGATTCTATACACTGGACTTTGAGGCAGGAACTACAATGCAGAGAAAACTCTATAGACCAAGTTTAATGAAAACGAAATGAAACTTTATTGCATAAAGGAACAAATCAAACTGCAAGCCAATAAGGTACATGGGAGGAAAAAACAAATCATAATACAGGACTGGCTAAGATATATACAGGCATAGTATACTTTACAAAAGTCATCACAAAATGGGGAAACACACGGAACATCGAGGGACAACAACTCATTGTTAAAATTACCCCTTAAATGCCCACCCCCTAAGCCTATCTAGATCAGAGTGTGAGGGGCCAGAAACATGCTCACCAATCCAGTTGGAATGTATAGAGTTTTGAAAGAGGTCTGCGTTCTGATCCTTTCAGGCGTCCTGTCTCCACGTGGTCAGCGCTGCGGGCTGTGACTCTCTTCTTCCTCGAGGTGAAGGTCACGGACAGGCTGGATGCTGGCGGGCTTGGACGGCGGCGTGGACGGAGACCACCTATTTGATCATGGTTAAATAGGTTTCTTCGCAGAGCCCAGCTGGTTTAACACATGGCGTTAACCAGGGAGGAGCAGGAGTGGGCCACCAATCGCCCACCGCTATCGACCCGAGCCACCGCTACAGGCCTGATCGCCCACCGCTATCGACCCGAGCCACCGCTACCGTCCTGATCGCCCACCCCTATAGACCCGAGCCACCGCTACCGGCCTGATTGCCCACCCCTATCGACCCGAGCCACCGCTACCGGCATGATCGCCCACCCCTATCGACCCGAGCCACCGCTACCGGCCTGATCGCCCACCACTATCGACCCGAGCCACCACTACCGGCCTGATCGCCCACCACTATCGACCCGAGCCACCGCTACCGGCCTGATCGCCCACCGCTATCGACCCGAGCCACCGCTACCGGCC
The DNA here is from genome assembly GCF_052327205.1 of Somniosus microcephalus. NCBI lineage: Eukaryota > Metazoa > Chordata > Chondrichthyes > Squaliformes > Somniosidae > Somniosus > Somniosus microcephalus. Next base: position 141,539,899 of record NC_140987.1, on the reverse strand, counting down.
TGATCGCCCACCGCTATCGACCCGAACCACCGCTACCGGCCTGATCGCCCACCGCTATCGACCCGAACCACCGCTACCGACCTGATCGCCCACCGCTATCGACCCGAGCCACCGCTACCGGCCTGATCGCCCACCGTTATCGACCCGAACCACCGCTGCCTGCCTGATCGCCCACCGCTATCGACCCGAGCCACCGCTGCCGACCTGACCGCCCACCGCAATCGACCCGAGCCACCGCTACCGGCCTGATCGCCCACCGCTATCGACCCGAGCCACCGCTACCGGCCTGATTGCCCACCGCTATCGACCCGAGCCACCGCTACCGGCCTGATCGCCCACCGCTATCGACCCGAGCCACTGTTACCGACCTGATCGCCTACCGCTATCGACCCGAGCCACCGCTACCGGCCTGATCGCCCACCGCTATCGACCCGAGCCACCGCTACCGGCCTGATCGCCCACCCCATCGACCCGAGCCACCGCTGCCGGCCTGATCACCCACCACTATCGACCCGAGCCACCGCTACCGGCCTGATCGCCCACCGCTATCGACCCGAGCCACAGCTACCGGCCTGATCAACCACCGCTATCGACCCGAGCCACCGCTACCGGCCTGATCGCCCACCACTATCGACCCGAGCCACAGCTACCGGCCTGATCGACCACCGCTATCGACCCGAGTCACCACTACCTCCCCCCGAGTCACCACTACCTCCCCCGAGTCACCACTACCTCCCCCGAGTCACCACTACCTCCCCCGAGTCACCACTACCTCCCTGAGTCACCACTACCTCCCCCCGAGTCACCACTACCTCCCTGAGTCACCACTACCCCCTCCCGAGTCACCACTACCTCCCCAAGTCACCGCTACCTCCCCCGAGTCACCGCTACCTCCCCCCCGAGTCACCGCTACCTCCCCCCGAGACACCGCTACCTCCCCCCAAGTCACCACTACCCCCCGAGTCACCACTACCTCCCCCGAGTCACCACTACCTCCCCGAGTCACCACTACTTCCCCCCGAGTCACCACTACTGTAAAGTCTGTGGGTTGTATAGCGAAGTAATACACAGACTACAAGAGTAACTTAAACAGGACTTTACTATTCGAAGGTCAGGGCGAATCTGCCCAATAAATTCTGCTACAGCACTTATATACCGGTGTGGTCACCGTCGGTATTACAGTATACAGCAGCCAGGATAAAGTAGTGCCACACCTAAAATAGTTCTCTTAAAGGTGGACGGTTACATACAATAGTTCTCTTAAAGGTAGAACAGTTACATACACTACAATCCTCCCTTTTTAGCTTACAACATACTTATTCCCCATTAACATAACATCATAACATATCCAACTTCATGTTACAACAGTTCACAGAGGTAGTCTCTGCGGAAACAGTTCACAGATTCAGTCTCTGCGGGAAACAGTTCACAGATTCAGTCTCTGATCTTCTTGACTCGGTCCGGACCACGCCTCTGTGGTGTAGTCGGGTCACCTTGCTAGAGGGACTCATCCCATAGTCCTTCCCTAGACTTAACAGCTTTACTTCCATCACTTCTGAACCAGCATTGCTGACTTTTTAAAACAAACAAAAAACAGTTGGATTGCCTTGGGAAATTTTCCTACTTTCCAACTGATTTGGCTCCGTTCGGGGGACCACGTGTGTGATCGGGTAGAGGTAATAATGGTTCAGATGGTTATCATCTTCTGCTTCGTCTTTTCCTTTTTTGCTTCTTGGAGACTCTCGGGGCTCCATTGTCAGCTGCCAGCTGTAACGCCACCATCTCCCTATGTTCCTTAGACTTTAAGTGATTCATCCTGATTTCGGCACTTTGGGAGTTCTCGGCACAAGCTGGGCAGACCAGGTCCTCGTAATATTCAGTGTCACTCAACAGATCATGGTAATATTCGGTGTCGTCCTGAGCTAGGCCCACGAGAGGGTCTTCTATTTCCTCCTTACCCAGCTGGACGTTAGCCGACTTTTGTTCCCAATCCCGACATCTGTCCTGAAGAGACTTCATCATGCGTTCAGATTCATCCCGCTTTTTCTGGGCTTCCTGCAAGTCTTTTACTGATGACCTCATTTGTGATTTCAATACTTCAACTTCATTCGGAGATTGATTGATCGGACTATTCAATCCCTCTACTGAAGTAACTGTTTCAGTATTCTGTTGTTCTACATTGCTGTGCGTCAGCGTACTTTTGGCATCCAAGGGCTGTTCTGCTGCAGACTTCTCAGTCTGGGTTGCCACCTCAGCTCTTCCAATGACTTTTGAGAGCTCCCTTCCCTTTGAAGATTGAGGCTCGTATTTAAGTTTTTCCCATTTTAGAGTTTTATCCCTCAGCATATGAATGAGTTGGCTGACTGTTAACTCTTCTGCCATCATTCCTTTTCCATTAACTACAGGGCTGTTTATAACCTTGCCCTGGAAGAGTTGGCTGACTGTTAACTCTCCTGTCCTCATCCCTTTTCCATTAGCTGCAGGGCTGTTTAGAACCTTGTCCTGGGGCTCCTTTGCTGCTTCTACTTCGCCATCATCCGCAGTCCCCATCATTCGAATTTCCACAAATGAATCGTCCAGTGATGCTGCACCCAACTTCAGTAGGAGCTCGGAAGTCATGTCGACCAACTCAGCTTTTTCTGCCTGCAACCTGCTAACCAGCGCCTTCAGTTGCGGCACATCTTGTTCCACCGGATTGGAGCATGCCCCTTCAGAAGCCGAATCAGCTTTGATTCGTTTGGCCTCCTTGTGCAGACGGTTTGTGTGCTCCTGCTCCCTTTTCTTCCCCAGCTGCTTCTGTTGTCTTTCCAGATTCTCCCATTCGGTATCATAGAACTTTTTCATTGCTTTCATCTCTTGCTCGAGATGGCAATTCAATTGTTCTAATTGCTGTCGTAATCTGAAATAAGTTTGCATTCGAGCTCGACGTTCCTCAGTAATATGTATGTCTGTAACTTGAACAGACTCAGAATTCTCCGTCAAGTTATGTTGTTGTTGTTCAGAGGAATTCTGTTCTGAAACTTTGTTCTCCTCTGGAGCATAAGCCTTTATGCCCACATTCGTTCTACCAACCTTAGTCAGCAAGTTCATTTTAGACTTGTCTTTCATGCTTGGGCTGGTCTTATCGTCATCCGTTTCAGAGTCTGAGCTGATTGTCTGCCCCGAGTCCTCACTCGTTATTGCTTTGAGGTAGTGCCATTCCATGTCTATTTTCTTGATCCACTCCCGTCCTAGAAGTGGTGGTCCTCCCTCAGGTAGTACGTATAAGTCCATTCCGGGGTGTTCTTTGCCCCTGTCTCTCACCTTGACTCTTATCTTTCCCATGAGGTATACTTTATGCCCCGTGTATGTCTGCAATACGAACTTGGTATCTCTCAAGGGTATATGTGAGAATAGCCGGTTGTAATCCCTTCGATTTATGACTGATAGGGCTGATCCAGTGTCCAATTCCATTCTCACTTGGACTCCGGCTATTTTTAGCATGACCCAGATAGTTTGTAGGTCAGCTTCCTTACTCACATTATGAATTCTCAGACTACCCAGTTCCTGGCCGCTTGGGTCTGAATCCGAATTCTGTTCATCTGAACTCTTCTCAACCACCTTGTGTACTTTGTTGTACTTTTCCTGTGATGGCTTTTTTTTTTGGTTGTTGGTCTTCTTCCCTGACCGGCATACTTTGGCTATGTGACCCAGTTTGCCACATTTCCTACAGTCCTGGTTTTTAAACCAGCATTGGTTCTGGTCGTGTGTTGTCTTCCCACAATGATAAAATTTCGTTGCACCTGAAGTAATTTGATCCACACTGAGGACCGCTGCCTTCAGCTGCATTTCCGCAGTTCCTTTCGCTGTGGCTTCGTGTGATGCTGCAATAAGGACAGCCTTATCCAGTGTAAGGTCGTTCTCTTCGAGCAGTCGCTTTTGCGTTCCTTCCTTCGACAACCCGCACACGAACTTGTCTCGCAATGCCTGTCAGATTTCCTCCAAACTGGCAGTATTTCACTAGCCTACGCAGTTCGACCAAGTATTCCGCGTTGCTTTCCTCTTTCCGTTGCGTTCTCGCATAAAATTTGAATCGTTCCGCCAACATCAGCGGTGTGGGGTTCAAGTGATCCTTCAGAACAGCAACAATATTATCGAAGGTTTGATCCGCCGGTTTAACTGGTGCTAGAAGATGCTTCAATAGCCCGTATGTCTTCGCCCCCATCGAGTTTAGCAAGGTTATAGCTTTATCATCATCCTCTATTTTATTGGCCTCACAATATATCTCAATGCGTTCTACATACGTGGCCCAATCTTCTACCTCGGAATCGAAATCGTTGATGTTACCATGCTTAGGCATCTTCACCTCCCTGATAAACAACAACGAAATATTTCTTTAACTCTTTTTTTTTCCAAGATGGCGGTTTCCCCGCGCTTATCTTCTTTCCCCGCCCCTTTCAAAATGGCGGTTCCCGCTTCTGTCTTTTTCTCCGCCTACTGGCGGCTTCCCGCGGTTTCCCGCGCTTATCTTCTTTCCCCGCCCACTTTCAAGATGGCGGTTCCCGCTTTTCTTCCCCTGGCGGGAGGGGTAAGCTTTTCCCTCGGGCGACGGCCGCTGGCTTTCGGGATTCACAGCCTGCTCTTCGGCTTCAGCGCGTTCCCTTCTCTCGGCCGGGCAACCGGCTCTGGGTACAACCCGTTGACGGCGAACGGTCTCAGCCGCTGGCTGGATCTCACTTAGTCTCCCTCGCTCGGGCTCTGTCTCTCCCGCTCGCGCGGCTCTCGCTCGCTCTCTCTCGGGCTCTGTCTCTCCCGTTCGCGCGGCTCTCGCTCGGGCTCTGTCTCTCCCGCTCACGCGGCTCTCAATCGCGCCTCCCAGCCCTCTCGCAGTCCGGTGCTTCCCTCCCCGGCTGCGGCTGAGTTCTCCGCGATTTATTTATTTTATCTCTTCCCGCGCCTTACGATCCCGGTCGCAGCGCTTCGTGGCCTCGGTCACTGTCCGACCTTTTTCACCCAATCGCTCCTCCCAGCCTCTCGCAGTCCAGTGCTTCCTCCCCGGCTGCGGCTGCGTTCTCCGCGGTTTATTTATTTTTATCTCTTCCCACGCCTTACGATCCGGTCGCAGCGCTTCGTGGCCTCAGTCACTGTCTGGCCTTTTTCACCCCAATCGCACCTCCCAGCTTCTCGCAGTCCGGTGCTTTCCTCCCCGGCTGTGGCTGAGTTCTCCGTGGCTTATTTATGTTTATATCTTCCCGCGCCTTACGATCCCGGTCGCAGCGCCTCGTGGTCGCGGTATTTGTCCGGCCTTTTTCGCCGTCGCGGTCTAGTCGTCTCACGACGCTCCCCAGCCCGCTTGTACCGCGGCTTCTGCTCCACGCTGCCCCAGTCTCAGCGCCTCTGGGCCCGACTTCTGTCCGGCTCCTTTCCCCCTCGACCGTGGTCGAGTGCACCGCCCTTATCCTCCGTTTATTTGTTTCTATTTTCCCTTTACTCACAGTCACCGTGGCCGACTTGCTTCTTGTGTTGATCGGCTCACTCACCACCGTGGCAGAAGGGACAATCCGTGCCTGTTGCTGATGGAAGACTTCGTGTTTTAATCTTCCTCCTTTCTTGGTCTGCAGACTCGAGTTTTCTCTCAGCAAAACGACGAGGGCGGGTGCCTCTTTTCGACGCTCGTTTACTTCTTCAGAAGTATTGTTGCCGCAGGGTAAGACCGAACTCGTCGCCACTGTAAAGTCTGTGGGTTGTATAGCGAAGTAATACACAGACTACAAGAGTAACTTAAACAGGACTTTACTATTCGAAGGTCAGGGCGAATCTGCCCAATAAATTCTGCCACAGCACTTATATACTGGTGTGGTCACCGTCGGTATTACAGTATACAGCAGCCAGGATAAAGTAGTGCCACACCTAAAATAGTTCTCTTAAAGGTGGACGGTTACATACAATAGTTCTCTTAAAGGTAGAACAGTTACATACACTACAACTACCTCCCCCCCGAGTCACCACTACCTCCCCCCCCGAGTCACCACTACCTCCCCCCCGAGTCACCACTACCTCCCCCCCCGAGTCACCACTACCTCCCCCCGAGTCACCACTACCTCCCCCCCCGAGTCACCACTACCTCCCCCCCGAGTCACCACTACCTCCCCCCCCGAGCCACCACTACCTCTCCCCGAGCCACCGCTACCTCCCCCCGAGTCACCGCTACCTCCCCCCGAGTCACCACTACCTCTCCCCGAGTCACCGCTACCTCCCTGAGTCACCGCTACCTCCCGGAGTCACCGCTACCTCCCCGAGTCACCACTAACTCCCCCCGAGTCACCACTACCTTCCCCTGGGCCACCACCACCAGCCCGATCGCCCACCACTACCTACCCGATTGCCTACTGCTACCTTCTCCCTGGCCACTGATTGCCCCCGTCCCGGCCACCAATCACCCCGGCTTGAGGCCCCTTACGCGCTGACCTGAGGACTAACACAGTCTTTAATCGCGATTCGCCACCAGCTCGGTGCAGCTCGCTGGCTCCATGGAAATGAGGCCTGAGTCCCAATATCGGCTGTTCCTCGGGCCTCACCATTCAGATGCAGGGATCATACTCTGAACCCCTTCCCCGCCCCGCTCGCCCAGTGTACCCAAAAATGGGTGCGCATGAATTTCTAGGCATAATTTTGCAAATGGACCATAATGCAATAAATCCAAAATATTGACTGTTTTGACTGTTACTAATATCACCGATAGCTATTTTCCAGGAAGTTGTATTGACAGGAACCTTTAAATAAAAATGAAATAATCTGAGTACAAAGAATAAAATGCTTATTTGATACATTGCTGATAAGGTGCCAGTAACATAAGGAGCATTGGCTAATTCCCAAACTAGATTAATTTCTGCACTGTTTCCTTCCATGGAACTGAGATGTTATTAATGTAGACACACACACCCATATGTACACACAATAAATTACAATAGCAGAATAATAGCCCTTTTTTGAAAGCTTGCTCCAAGTTACTGTGCCAGCATTCGTTCAGTGGTAGCACTCTCAGCTCTGAGTCAGAAGGTTGTGAGTTTAGACCCACTCCAGAACATAAGCAAATAATCTAGGCTGATGCTTCAGTGCAGTACTAGGGAATAATGCACTGTCGGAGATGACGATTTTTGGATGAGATCTTAAACCAAGGCCTCATCTGTTTGCTAGGTGAACATAAAACATCCCAGAGCACTATTCAAAGAAGAGCAGGAGAATTTTCCTGGCGTCCTGGACAACATTTATCCCTCAACCAACATCACTGGAAAAAAAGATTAACTAGTCGCTCGTCTTGTTTCTCTCCATGGGATATTTCTCTGCACCAAAATGGCTGCCATATTTGCATACAAAACAATAGCGAATGCACTTCAAAAGTAATTCATTGGCTGTAAAGTGCTTTGGGATGTCCTAAGGACAAGAAATGTGCTATATAATTACAAATTCTTTTTTACTAATTTTTACCCATTTTTCTCAGTAAACATTATTAATTGTGCTGGTTTCAGTCTGTCTGAAATGGTTGGCTTGGTGGCTGCCGTTCAAATATTTTCATCCTATTGACATCTGGAACTGTAAATTATTTTTAACAAGGTAGGATGAAAAGTGGGTAAAGATAACAAGTAACATGTTGTGATCAAAAGTTAGCTTTCCCACCCCCCCAACTTTCTTCTCTTCTTTCCTCAAGATGGTGAGCTAGTCTAAGGTCTCGTCCCACAGGCTCCAGAAGCCCTTTGTTACCTCACCTGAATGGCTGTTGTTCATGTGTGAGCCTAGGCAATGACTGTGAGTGGGAAGTTATAGCACGAGGGGCATCAAAACCAAGCTCAATCCTGCACTCGATCAACATCCGCAAACATATACACTTCAGAGCAGAGGCCACAAGATACGATTCAGGAGAAGGATCCTGCGGATTCATCCCCTCCATAGCCCAGGGGCACTGAGGCCAACAATCTTACTCAAAGCACCTATGTTAAGAGCTGCTAGCTCAACAAAAAACAGGGTTGAACTTGACGTCTTCCTGGTTTACATGGCTCACTACCACGCTGGGGAGTGAAAATGTGGCATTTAAAAAAAATGTGCTTTCTTCAAATAAATTTGTAAATTTCTAACAAACATCTATGAAGATCCAAAGAATGTATACATTGTAACAGATTAACCTCATCCTGACCATTTCATTGGCTATGTAAATCTTAATCAGATAATTAATTAGGTGACCAACCACATTTTCAGATCCTTGGCACCAAATCAAGTTGTCATGGACAATCAAAATGGCAAACATTATTTTTGCTTCCTGTTTACTTCATATTGAACACCTGGTTAGAATTAAAGCCTGCAAGTGATTAATATCTAACTGTCTCCATAACAGAAAGGGGATAATCTGTTAATCCTGTATATGTGTGAATGTAATTGAAGAATCATCTCTTAACATAGTAAACTGCATTAGAGTCTTCTTTCCTATTGATCTGTAGAGGTTTGTGTAACAGTAATTAAATTACAAAATGCTGAAAATCAGTTGTTCAGGTTCCAGGAAAAATATTACTGTACAAGATCTGGGATGAGGGAAGCTATACATATTTTTACCTTTCTACCATCTACAAGGCACAAGTAAGGAGTGTAACCCTAACCCTAACCCTAACCCCTAACCCTAACCCTAACTGGCTTTTTAATCTGTTTCATTTCCTGCTTTTTTCTCAGTTCTGAAGAAGGGTTTCGACCTGAAACGTTAACTCTGTTTCTCTCTCCACGGATGTTGCCTGGCCTGCTGAGTTTTTCCAGCGTTTTCTGCTGACTTAAAAGTATATCACCGATCCTTCATCGTCGCTGGGTCAAAATCCTGGAACTCCCTACCTAACAGCACTTCACCTTCACCACATGGACTGCAGCGGTTCAAGAAGGCAGCTCACCACCACCTACTCAAGGGCAACTAGGGATGGGCAATAAATGCTGGCCTTGCCAGTGACACCCACATCCCATAAACAAATTTTAAAAAATACATTCTCATTTGGTTTAAACAATTTTGATACAAATCTTGCATAACTAATGAATTTCTCATATCAATTGAAGTTAGGTTTTAGTTTTCTGTGTATAGATTACCAGATGGCAAAGTGTGTTAGAATACAATCTTTTTGCTTGTGAAGCGTGGTGCAAATGCATTCAGATTAACAATATGACTGTCTCCTCTCTTCCCCCCTCTCCCCTCCTCCCTGATTGCTGTTAAAATCTTTTTTTAGGTAGCATTAGCTAATAAATCTAAATCTCAGGCATAAATCCACAGCCCTTCAGTTTGACACCATTGGACACAAATGTTTCTCTTTTACTCAGGGAGGTACAAAGAAAGGGTTAAAACATCTTGTTATGGGAGATTTGCTGTGCATGTGAACATCTCATAACTGATTTGAAAGTAAAAAAAAATGTTTACATTTCCCAGCATTTTAATGGTCTTGTACTTTAATGAAACCATGGCAGACTACTAGATTGCAACATCTGCAGTGTTATTTAGTGACAGCCTTATTCTGGTATTGAAAATGGAGAGGGGTAACAAATCCAGGGCTTTGGCAACAGTAATTATCCAGTAGAAATTGCTGTTATGAATGCTGAATTTATTTTGCAGCTTGCAGCATAGTAAATTATGTCATGTATGCAAATACTATTTTTTTACTAATATAATAATACAGTCTAAAGAAGATGGCCTTCTTCTGAGAGAAAGAACAAATAAGATTTATGGTTAACTCATTAATTTTCATTTCAACCAAGACCTTTTTTAGGTTATATATTTAAATCTATATATATTTTTAAGATGGGGACACGCAGGTTTAGATTTGCCTTTTCTATGGTATCCCAAAACAGAATAATCTTTGGAACTATATATTTCAAGTTTTCTGCTTATGTAAAGTTTAATTGCGCAGGCTGTCTATTTGTGTATTTGATTCCTGATCATTTATTGCATAAACATATCTTCTCTGTATACTCATCAAAATGAGGAACGTCCATATAAGAAAACAACACATTTTCCATTTAATTACCTATGGATTGACTTTTCTATTATTTTAAAGGCTTGCCTCAGTGTGAGCACTCTTGCCTCTGAGTCAGGCTAGAAATTCGTTATAGCCAAAAAATGAGCAGTGTTTAGACTAAAAATGGTTAATTAGCACCAGTTGAAAATCATCTAGGCTGCACGCAAAATTCATCCTCACTCCTCATTAAAATGATTGCAGTCATAATTCTCGTCTAAAAACCCAAGCTCATTGGTGTTACACTGAAAAGATGGACCAATATCGGGTGTAGTCTAAATGCAAGTAATGATTGCCACTGGCTTTTTGCACTACTTAAAGGGGAGGTTCATTGATGCTGCAGCACCTCATTCTCAGCGTTGTTGGGTGTGCAGCTGCCTCAACAACCATAAGATGGACGAGGAGAAGGAGCACTTATTTACAAATCCTGATGGCAGATCGCCGCCCCAGGGAGAGAGCCCAGCGGCTTTCAGATGAAGTTTTGGAGGCATTGGTTTTAGCGGTAGAGAGAAGGCGAATGGTCTTGTGGTTACCAACTGGCAGGAGGTCCTCGCCACAAGTCTGCCGGACTATGCGGAGGGAGGTGGCACACCACGTCACAGGCAGCACTATGGTCCACAGTGCAGGAAGAAGTTTAACGAGCTCACACGGATGGTCAGGTGAGTGAAGGCTTCAACAAATGCTACATACCACCATCTGTACCACAAGCTTCACACACTGCTTAATGCACCACACCGCCAGCACTCACCCACCAACAATCTCTATGTAGTGTAGCAACACTCACACCCACATCTCACACCTTGCTCACAATGAGAACTATTCAACTATGGCAGGCACAAGGGTCATTAGTTATTAGAATTCATGTCATATGTGTGAAATGTTTATAGATACATTTATTAACTGTGTTTGGAATATTTTGCGGTCTCTCTCATTTCACTTTTTTGCCCAGGAGGACACTGTGATATGCCATGAGACAAGGATTGCATGATGGGGATGTGGTTAGCCACGGGGATCTGGGATTTCATTCATGTGAATCCAGTCTAATGTGAATCAGGTCATGGACAGCCCATCCAGAAGGCCAATTGTCTTTCTGCCTCTGCCTTCCCTCCTGTTCCTCGCCCTCCTCCTGAGGTATTCCCACAATCCCACAGCCCCCATGACTCTGAGGAAGTGTTGTGAACAGAAGCTTTTAACAAATAATGAGTGACTTCTGCACTTGAATCAACACTCCCTGTCACAAAAAAATTTTGAAATAACTAAAGACAGCTGTTTCAGTTGCAGGCAGTAGCAAACAGGCACTGAAACTGCAGAACCATGCTAGTTGCAGCTGATTGGGGATGGTGCCTTTAAATATCACTGTTGCCGGCTTTTGGATGAGATGTTAAACCAAGGCCTGTCTGCCCGCTTAGATTGATGCAAAAGATCCTATGATACTATTCAAAGAAGAGCAGGTGAGTTCTCCGGGTGTCCTGGCCAACACTTATTCCTCAACCAACGTCAGTAAAACAGATTAGTCATTTATCTCATTGCTGTTTGCGGGACCTTGCTGTGTGCAAATTGGCTGCTGTATTTCCTATATCACAACAGTGACTACATTTCAAAAGTACTCAATTGGCTGTGAAAAGCTTTGAAACATCTTGAGGACATGAAAGTTGCTTTGTAAATGCAACTTCTTTCTTTCTAAATATCTCCAATCCACATCTCATATAAGACTCAGTCATGTTAACTTGATTTCAGCACCGAGTGAAATATGATCACATTAATTATGCTATGTTGTAACATTTTTACATTCGCATTACATTTTTTCTATTCATTCAGGGGATGTGGGCATCACTGGCAAAGCCAGAATTTATTGCCCGTTCCTAATTGCAATTGAAAAAGTTGTGGTGAGCCGCCTTCTTGAACCGGTGCAGTCCGTGTGGTGAAGGTACCTCCCATGGTGCTGTTAGGGAGGGAGTTCCAGGATTTTGACACAATGACGATGAAGGAACGCTGATATATTTCCAAGTCAGGATGGCATGTGACTTGGAGGGGAACTTGGAGCTGGTGGTGTTCCCATATGCCTGTTGCCATTGTCCTTCTAGGTGGTAGAGGTCGTGGTTTTGGGAGGTGCTGTCAAAGAAGCCTTGATGAGTTGCTGCAGTGCATCTTGTAGATGGTACACACTGCAGACAGAGTGCACCGGAAGTGGAGGGAGTGAATGTTTAAGGTGATGGAAGGGGTGCCAATCAAGCGGGCTGCTTTGTCCTGGATGATGTCGAGCTTCTTGAGTGTTCTTGGAGCTGCAATCATCCAGGCAAGTGGAGAGTATTCCATCACACTCCTGACTCCTGGAGATGGTCATTGTCTGGCAATTGTGTACTGCGCATGTTACTTGCTACTTATCAGCCCAAGCCTGAATGTTGTCCAGGTCTTGCTGCATGTGCTGCTTCATTATCTGAGGAGTTGCGAATGGAGCTGAACACTGTGCAATCATCAGCAAACATCCCACTTCTGGCCTTATGATGGAGGGAAGGTCATTGATGAAGCAACTGAAGATGGTTGGGCCTAGGACACTGCCCTGATGAACTCCTGCAGCAATGTTCTGGGGCTGAGATGATTGGCCTCCAACAATCACAACCATCTTCCTTTGTGCTAGGTTTGACTCCAGTCGGTGGAGAGTTTTCCCCTGATTCCCACTGACTTCAATTTTACTCAGGCTCCTTGATGCCGCACTCAGTCAAATGCTGTCTTGATGTCAAGGGCAGCCACTTTCACCTCACCTCTGGAATTCAGCTCTTTCGTCCATGTTTAGACTGAAGCTGTAATGATCTGGAGCCGAGTGGTCCTAGTGAAACTCAAACTGAGCATCAGTGAGCAGATTCTTGGTGAGTAAGTGCCACTTGATAGCACTGTCAATGACACCTTTCATCACTTTGCTGATGATTGAGAGTAGACTGATGGGGCGGTAATTGGCCAGATTGGATATGTCCTGCTTTTTGTGGACAGGACATACCTGGGCAATTTTCCACTTTGTCGGGGAGATGCCAGTGTTGTGGCTGTACTGGAACTGTACTAGAGGCACAGCTAGTTCTGGAGCACAAGCCTTCAGCACTACAGCCGGGATGTAGTCGGGGCCCATAGCCTTTGCTGTATGCAGCAGGCTCAGCCGTTTCTTGATATCACGTGGAGTAAATCAAATTGGCTGAAGACTGGCTTTTGTGATAGTGGGGACTTCAAGAGGAGGCCAAGTTGGATCATCCACTTGGCACTTTTGGCTGAAGATGGTTGCAAATGCTTCAGCCTTGTCTTTTGCACTCACTTGCTGGGCTCCACCATCTTTGAGGATGGGGTTGTTCATGGAGCCTCCTCCTCCCATTAGTTGTTTAATTGTCCACCACTATTCATGACTAGATGTGGCACGACTGCATAGCTTTGATCTTATCCATTGGTTGTGTGTTCGCTTAGCTCTTATCTATAGCATGCTGCTTCCGCTGTTTAGCATGCATGTAGTCCTGTGTTGTAGCTTCACTAGGTTGACACCTCATTTTTAGGTACACCTGGTGCTGCGCCTAGCATGCTCTTCTACACTCCTCATTGAACCAGGGTTGGTCCCCTGGCTTGATGGTAATGGTAGAGTGAGGAATATGCTGGGCCATGAGGTTACAAATTGTGGTGGAATACAATTCTGCTGCTGCTGATGGTCCACAGCACCTCATGGATGCCCAGTTTTGAGCTGCTAGATCTGTTCTGAATCTATCCATTTAGCACAGTGATAGTGCCACACAGCATGATGGAGGGTGTCCTCAGTGTGAAGATTGGACGTCATCTCCACAAGGACTGTGTGGTGGTCTCTGCAGCAATATTGTCATGGACAGATGCATCTGCGACAGCTAGATTGGTGAAGTCGAGGTCAAGTAGATTTTTCCCTCGTGTTGCTTCTCTCACCATCTGCCGCAGGCCCAGTCTGGCAGCTGTGTCCTTCAGGACTCGGCCAGCTCGGTCAGTAGTGGTGCTACCGATCCACTCTTGGTGATGGACATTGAAGCCCCCCACCCAGTGTACATTCTGTGCCCTTGTTACTCTTGGTGCTTCTTCCAAGTGGTGTTCAACATGGAGGAGGACTGCTTCATCAGCTGAGGGAGGACGGTAGGTGGTAATCAGCAGGAGGTTTCCTTGCCCATGCTTGATCTGATGCCATGAGTTAATGTTGAGGACTCCCAGGGCTCTTCTGACTGTATACTATTGTGCCACCACTCTGGTGGGTCTGTCCTGCCGGTGGGACAGAACATACCCAGGGATGGTGATGGAGGATTCTGGGACGTTCGCTGAAAGGTATGATTCTGTTATTATGACTGTGTCAGGTCAGCTCTCCCAATTTTGGCACAAATCCCCAGATGTTAGTGAGGAGGGCTTTGCGTCGACTGAGCTGGGTGTGCCTTTGTCATGTCCGAATCCGATGCCTAGGTCGCATCCATCTTGTCTTTCCTCCAGGGTCATCACGCAAAGACAGCATCTCCCAAACCCACGACCTCTACCGCCTCAAAGAAAAAGGCAGCAGGTGCATGGGAACACCATTACCTCCAAATTCCCCTCCAAGTCACCGTTCCTTCATCGTCGCTGGTTCAATATCCTGGAACTCCCTCCCTAATGCACTGTGGGGTACCTTCACCACAAGGACTGTAGCGATTCAAGAAGGCAGCTCACCACCACCTTCTCAAGGGCAATTAGGGATGGGCAATAAATGCTGGCCTTTCCATGAACAAATAATTTTTTTAAAAGGCCTTTTGTTTGATATTTCCTCAGAGGAGCTGATTCCTTCTGAGGGTGCACCATCACAGGACACATGTTTACCAGGCACCTGCGCAGATATGAGGACTTCGGTGGGTCCTGTTATACAATGAAAGTGGATTTTACTACTGTGGTCACTGTCGCAACAAAGGTTTGTTAGTCCTGCAAGAATAACTTCCGCTTGATTCTGGCCTAAGTGATTTCAAACAATAAGCTTTAATATGTATTGACTAAATACAGTATTGTTCTTATACAACTATCTGTAGTATTACATTAACTGACAAGCAAGTAATGCAACCTGGTTCCTAGAATTCGGACTGATCAGTTCTGACTCTCTGGGCTGCCTGCGTGGCTGTGGATCTCCAACATTCCTGAGAAATCTAACTTTCAAAGGGGGAAAGTTTTATCTTTATACTATTTGGCTGCCTTAGGCTGCACATACACATCTCCTGTTCTTATCTTCTAATCATAAATTATCCTAACATTCTAGCTCTGCTTTTGCTGACTATGGGATGGTAGTGGCCTTAATCTCTTATCTTGGTTGGAGACACAATCTGTACCTCTCAGGAATGTGTAAGACTATGTTATCAAAGTACTCGTTATTTAGGCCAGCAAATGCTACAAGAGAGCAGTTTCCCATGTCAGGTATGTGGATCTTCTAGCAACCAGCTTTCTTATCTCGGTAAGTGTCGCCTCTTGACCTGGGAGTTACAGCTAAAGGGAAATTCAGCATTCTCTGTCTGTACACTTCCTTTGTGCACAATCACCGAGAACAAGATTCCCCAACCCCTTCCTTCACATTGCTCTCTGACTGAAACGTTAATGCAAAGCCCACTGGGATAATTGACCATTAAAACACTTCAAAATATTCTAGCAGACAGTTAGTTGGTATCTCACCTGGTGAGTCACAGTTCACAAGTGATCATGAGCAGAGAGTGGTGGTAGGGACAGCTGTGGTGAGTCCACGTCAGAGGGCGTACTCCTCTCCAAGCTCTGCTCAGCTGAACATAGATGCTGAAATTCGGGGGCCATCAACCAAAAGGAGAATCATGAGCGTCAACAGAAAATGTGCGAGGTACTGGCAGTCGTGCCAGGCACACTATCCACAATAGAGAGAATGGAGAAGTCCAGCTCAAGCATTTGTGAATTGATGTCACAGCCCATTGTGAGGAAGTCTTCCATGAATATACTGTCCTCCATGGAACATCAATTGTGCTAAACTAACCAGTCCCTGCAGGCCATGACCACGACTGTGCAAACTATGGATGGCAACATTTTTGCCACCTTAAACAGCAGGATAGATACCTTAACTGTGACCTTACAAGGCATCATTGATCTGCTCCAAGCTGCTCTCCTGCAGAGAGGTAGGATTTGCTGCTGGCCCAGGAGAGGGATGATGGCGAAAGGAGTGTGGAAGTGGGAACTCCACTCAAAGCGCTCCCACATCTTACCCAATGCCACCACCGCCCCCCCACCCCGACACACCCACCGCCACCCTACAACCAGTCTTCCTCTCCTGCTGGCCCAGTCAGTCTGCCCCTGCACACGTGCAGGTGGAGCAATTTTTGGCAGGGCTTTCACGGGCTCCAACACCCAGAGGTCATTGACCGCGAGCATCTCAGAAGTCAGAGCAAGGAACAGAGCAACCCGCCTCATCCTCTGCTGAAACCACAGGGGTTTCACCATGTAGGAGTTGTAGGGAAAGGAAAGGAAAAGCTTTGTAGTTCCCCAAGGGCGTGCACATGGGTGTTTATGAAAATTTCAAATCACTGCCAAAATCTCATGAAAGGACCCTCATTTAAATTATAATCAATGCCCCGCCTCGCCAGATTGGGTTACTCGGACGCACCCAAGCCTGCCGTGGTTAAACCGGAAGTAGATGCGTTTACGGCGGGTTGGGGTTGGGTTTCATACTTTAAACAATTTAACCCCCCGACCCTCTCTTGCCCATCGTGGTGCTGTTAACATTTCCCCTTAAGTTTCTATCTACACTGCTACAGTTTTTCTTCTTTGCCTGATTTTGTCAAACAAGCTTCTTGAGACATATTATCAAACAACTTCTGAAAATTGATACACACTACATTTACTGCATTCCTCTATCTATCCAAGCAGTCACTTCTTGAAAGAAATCTTAATTTCTCAAACATAACTAGTCCTTAACACATATGTGCTAGCTGTCTTTGATTAATCCATGCATTTCTAAATGCTCACTAATTTTATATAAAATTATGGATTCTAAAGTTTGCCCACAACTGATTTTAGACTAACTGATTTATAGTTTCCTGTTTTATCCTTCTCTCTCTTGAATAAGGGTGTTACATTGGCTACTCTCCAGTCTTGCCACATCATTTACATATTTTATGAGGACTGAAAAATTGTAGCCACAGGCTTTGCTATCTATCCTCTGACTAATTTTTTTTTTACACAGTAAGTTGTTATGATCTGGAAAGCACTACCTGAAAAAGTGGAAGCAGATTGAATAGTAACTTTCAAAAGGGAATTGCATATATACTTGAAAAGGAATCAAAATGCAGGTCAATGGTGGAAAAGCAAGTGAGCGGGACTAATTGGATAGCTCTTTCAAAGAGCTGGTTCAGACATGATGGGCTGAATGGCTTCCTTCTGTGCTGTAAGGCACTATGGCCTAGATTCTAATTTCAGGTGAATGCCATAAGGGTTTGGTGACTTATTCATCTTGAGTACTGCTGCGTCGGGCGAGGGGTTAAAATCTTGAAATTCGACCTCCAACCCACCACCTTTCCAGCTGATGTAATATTAACAGCGGCAATTCAGGCCCTGAACGAAGCTCCTGCTAAAAGCAGGCGGAATCCTACTTAGGATGCAGAAGTCGCGCCTAATGACATCATCGGTGCCATGGTGTAATATTAATCCTAAGGCAGGGGAAGCCCCGAAATATCTGCAGCAGAACCATGGTGAAAGGAGCCGACTGGCCAGAAGAGGCTGAGGTAAGTTAAAATTTTTTCCATTGCTTTAAACTCCTTGTGGGCCAGGAGGAGCAGAAGTGCTTCCTCTAGATCCCTCAAGGAGACATTGCGCCTCCCCAGCCCTGGCCATCCACGATCGTGAGGGAATTTCCACCCCCCCCCACCCCCCATTTTCAATCGTGAGGGATCCTAGTTCCAGTAACTGTCAGGAACCATTCCCACGGGTCCCCGGCTAGAGCCTCCTGCTGCCAAATACCTGCTCCCACCCGCCGGCCAGGTAGTGAATCTGAACGAGTATTAGGCGGGACTCTGGAATGTTTTATTTAAATAAGGCCCTTCCATTAAGATTGGCAGAGCCTCCATGTCCCCAGACTCTCCTGGTGTGCCGCCCACTGTCGGGCTCACGACCACCCCACCGTCAAAATCGAGGCCAAAATGTTTACTATCTCGGTTATACCTTGATCTGCTACAATTAGACTCCATTTTTCATCCCTACCCTCTCTTTGACTACTCTTTTACTTTCTATGTGTTTATAGAAACCTTTACTATTTCATTTTATATTCTTTGCTAGCATTTTATACACCATGTTCATCTCCCCAGTATACTTTCTATATTCTTCATGATTTTTTTGTCTCTGAGCGCTGGCTCTGGCTGCTTCGTGGCAAACCAATGTTGCAGCAGAGACCAGAAGTAGGTGTGAGGCCCCTTAGTTACATATGCAAATACCTGCTTCAGGTATGGGTAAAGGACGCCACTTGCTTGTCTTTAACAAATATGGCGGGGGATGCACTTCCAGTTGGAAGTGTGTGCAAACTTCCTGCTCACTATTTTGGGGTCTTAGGAGGCCACATAGCTGCTGCAAAATGCGTGCAACAGTGCCTAGTATTACCCCCTTAAACTCCTGATTATGATGTTGAAAATATAACATATTGATATATAACATACTGGAGCTGCGATTGGATACATACTGGACCATTCGCGATGCTGAGGACGTCATGAATAGCACATTTAATCAGTTGGTCACACTGCAGGTAAAGGCACAGGCAGAAAGGGAACGGGTGACCAACAGGCAGATTAATAGGTGCAGGCAGGTAGTGCAGGGGTCCCCTGTGGCCATCCCCCTCTCAAACAGATATACCGCTTTGGATACTGATGGGGGGGATGGCTTACCAGGGGAAGGCAGCAGCAGCCAACTTCCTGGCACCAGGGGTGGTTCTGCTGCACAGGACGGGAGGAAAAAGAGGGGGAGAGCTATAGTAATAGGGGATTCTATTGTAAGGGGAATAGATAGGCGTTTCTGCGGCCGCAAACGAGACTCCAGGACGGTGTGTTGCCTCCCTGGTGCAAGGGTCAAGGATGTCTCAGAGCGGCTGCAGAACATTTTGGAAGGGGATGGTGAACAGCCAGTTGTCGTGGTGCATATAGGTACCAACAATATAGGTAAAAAACGGGATGAGGTCCTAAAAGCTGAATATAGGGAGTTAGGAGGTAAATTAAAAAACAGGACCTCCAAGGTAGTAATTTCAGGCTTGCTACCAGTGCCACGTGCTAGTCAGAGTAGAAATAGAAAGATATTTCAGATGAATACGTGGCTAGAGGAATGGTGCAAGGTGGAGGGATTCAAATTCCTGGAACATTGGAACCGGTTCTAGGGGAGGTGGGACCAGTACAAAACGGATGGTTTGCACCTGGGCAGGGCTGGGACCGATGTCCTAGGGGGAGTGTTTGCTAATGCTCTGGGGGAGGGTTTAAACTAAAATGGCAGGGGGTTGGGATACCTGAGCGGGGAGACAGAGGAAAGGGAAACAAGGATAAAAGCAAAAGACAGGAAGGAGAAAAACAAGAGTGGCAGGCAGAGAAATCAAGGGTTTAAATCAAACATGGCCACAGTAAATAATAATTCTAAAAGATCTAAGAGCGTTAAAAAAACAAGCCTGAAGGCTTTGTGTCTTAATGCGAGGAGCATTCGTAATAAGGTGGATGAATTAGCTGCGCAAATAGAGGTAAACGAATATGATATGATTGGGATTACGGAAACATGGCTCCAGGGTGGCCAAGGCTGGGAACTCAACATCCAGGGGTATTCAATATTCAGGAAAGATAGGCAAAAAGGAAAAGGAGGTGGGGTAGCATTGCTGGTTAAAGAGGGGATTAACACAATTGAAAGGAAGGATATTAGCTCTGATGATGTGGAATCTGTATGGGTAGAACTGAGAAATACCATGGGGCAGAAAACGTAAGTGGGAGTGGTATATAGACCTCCAAACAGTAATGCGGAGGTCGGGGATGGCATTAAACGGGAAATTAGAGAAGCGTGCAATAAGGGCACAGCAGTTATCATGGGTGACTTTAATCTACATATAGATTGGGCTAACCAAATTAGTAACAATACTGTGGAGGAGGAATTCCTGGAGTGTATACGGGATGGTTTCCTGGACCAATATGTCGAGGAACTAACTGGAGATCTGGCCATCTTAGACTGGGTATTATGTAATGACAAAGGATTAATTAGCAATCTTGTTGTGCAAGGCCCCTTGGGTCAGAGCGATCATAATATGATAGAATTCTTAATTAAGATGGAGAGTGAAATAGTTGACTCAGAAACTAGGGTCCTGAATTTAATAAAGGAGACTACGATGGTATGAGTTGCGAGTTGGGTAGGATTGATTGGGGAATGTCACGCAAAGGGTTGATGGTGGATAGGCAATGGCAAACATTCAAAGATCGCATGGATGAACTATAGAATTTGTTCATCCCTGTTTGGCATAAAAATAAAACAAAAAGGGTGACTCAACCGTGGCTAACAAGGGAAATCAGGGATCGCATAAGATCCAAGGAGAGGACATATAAATTGGCCAGAAAAACAGTAAACCTGAGGATTGGGAGCAGTTTAGCATTCAACAAAGGAGGACAAAGGGATTAATTAAGAGGGGGAAAATAGAGTATGAGAGTAAGCTTGCAGGGAACATAAAAACTGACTGTAAAAGCTTTTATAGATATGTGAAGAGAAAAAGATTGGTGAAGTCAAGCGTAGATCCCTTGCAGTCAGAATCAGGGGAATTTATAATGGGGAACAAAGAAATGGCTCACCAATTAAATACATACTTTGGTTCTGTCTTCACAAAGGAGGACACAAATAACCTCCCAAAGATGTCAGGGAACATAGGGTCTAATGACAGGGAGGAACTGATAGAAATCAGTATTTGTAGGGAAATGGTGTTAGGGAAATTGATGGGACTGAGGGCCGACAAATCCCCAGGGCCTGATATTCTACATCCTAGGTTACTTAAGGAAGTGGCCCTAGAAATAGCAGATGCATTGCTGGTCATCTTCCAAAATTCTATAGATTCTGGAACAGTACCCATGGATTGGCGGGTAGCTAATGTTACCCCACTGTACTAAAAGGGTGGTAGAGAGAAAACGGGGAATTACAGACCGGTAATCCTGACATCGGTAGTGGGGAAAATGCTAGAGTCCATTATAAAGGATGTAATAGCAGAGCACTTGGAAAAAGTGACCGGATCGGACAAATTCAACATGGATTTACAAAAGGTAAATCGGGCTTGACTGAATGACTGGAATT
This sequence comes from Somniosus microcephalus, assembly GCF_052327205.1. NCBI lineage: Eukaryota > Metazoa > Chordata > Chondrichthyes > Squaliformes > Somniosidae > Somniosus > Somniosus microcephalus. The sequence goes on along the minus strand of NC_140987.1, from coordinate 141,518,588 downwards.
TTTTGAGGATGTAACTGGTAAAATAGATAAGGGAGAACCAGTGGATGTGGTGTATTTGGATTTTCAAAAGGCTTTCGATAAGGTCCTGCATAAGAGATTAGTGTGTAAAATTAAGGCACATGGGATTGGGGGCAAGGTATTGACTTGGATAAAGAACTGGTTGGCAGACAGAAAGCAAAGAGTTGGAATAAACGGCTCTTTTTCTGAGTGGCAGGCAGTGACTAGTGGGGTACCGCAGGGATTGGTCCTTGGACCCCAGCTATTCACAATATATATTAATGATCTGGATGAGGGAACTAGATGTAATATCTCCAAGTTTGCAGATGACACAAAGCTGGGTGGGCGTGTGTGCTGTGAGGAGGATGTCGAGAAACTCCAGTATGATTTGCACAGGTTGGGTGATTGGGCAGAAGCATGGTCGATGCAATATAATGTAGATAAATGCGAGGTTATCCACTTTGGTGTCAAAAACAGGAAGGCAGATTATTATCTGAATGGCAATAGATTGGGAGAAGGGGTAGTGCAACGAGACCTGGGCGTCCTTGTGCACCAGTCGCTGAAAGTAAGCATGCAGGTGCAGCAGGCGGCTAAGAAGGCAAATGGTATGTTGGCCTTCGTAGCGAGAGGGTTTGAGTACAGGAACAAGGATGTCTTGCTGCAGTTGTACAGGGCCTTGGTGAGACCACACCTTGAGTATTGTGTGCAGTTTTGGTCGCCTTATCTGAGGAAGGATGTTCTTGCCATGGAATGAGTGCAGCGAAGATTCACCAGGCTGATACCTGGGATGGCAGGAATGACGTATGAGGAGAGATTGGGTCGATTGGGCTTGTACTCACTGGAGTTTAGAAGAATGAGTGGGGATCTCATCGAAACTTATAAAATTCTAACAGGACTAGACAGACTAGATGCTGGAAGGATGTTCCCGATGGTCAGGGAGTCCAGAAGCAGGGGTCACAGTCTAAGGATAAGGGGTAAGCCATTTAGGACAGAGATGAGGAGGAATTTCTTCACCCAGAGAGTGGTGAACCTGTGGAATTCTCTACCAAATGAGGCAGTAGAGGCCAATTCATTAAATATATTAAAGAAGGAGTTGGATATATTTCTTAAGGCTAAAGGGATCAAGGGATATGGAGAGAAGGCAGGAAGAGGGTACTGAATTTGGATGATCAGCCATGATCTCATTGAATGACGGAGCAGGCTCGAGGGGCCGAATGGCCTACTCCTGCTCCTATCTTCTATGTTTCTATAACATATCGAGCCTCATTAAAACACAGTTCTTAGGAGCTATGGGGGAGAAATTCATTTTAGCCAGTAAAGTTGCCGGTGTCACCGGCAATTGAAGTTAACGGCCGCTGAAAATGGCCACAATGCTAACAGAGTAAAATTCGTCGGGGGGGATGGAGATTATTGGCACCGTGCTTACCTGCCGTGCAATTCTGTGCAATGCCGTCTTGGTGGCGTTACTGGAGGCATCCGACCCAAAGTTCCTGTGCAGGAGCGGCATTGGAGCTTCCCACAGCCTCTGGAAGCGAGGCTGTGGCGCTCGCAAGGAATTGTGGGCAATGAAGAGGTCTGAGAATTAAAGGGGCCATGCACGCTGAAGCAATACAAATTAAAATGAAATTAAACAATGCAGTTTTCACCTCCTTCTGCCTTTAAAAAATATTTAACATTAAAAAGAAGTCCTGAATGTGAGTATTCAGCTCTTAAAGCTGAATTCCCTTCCTAAACTCAAAAAATGGGAAAAATGCCTCAGCACTAACACAAATGGCTCAGCAAGCCAGGGAAGGGGCACCCAAGGTCTCACACGCAGCACTCCATCTTTGTGCAGGAGGTCAACACTGCAAGACAGGTCCTCTACCCACAGGGGCCAGGACGCCCTCCAGAAAGAACGATGTGGGAGTAGATTACCAAGGCCCTCACTGACAGCAATGTCACCCTGACCACCTGGCTCCAGTGCCCAAAGAAGTTTCATTGTAATGTCCGTGTGTAATTGAGACACGGACTGCAGAAGTTGGTTATAACAGGTGTTTACTGAATAGAGACAAAACTGGAACTACTATACAAAGTTACTGCACAGGCTTATATACAAGGGTGGTCTCTACTGGTACTGCAGTATACAGGGGCTGCAGAATATAGTTCCTTCTTCAAGGTACATACACTACAATTCCTCCCCTTTTAGCTAAACAGTACATAACATTCGATTAATAATTAAATAACATATTTACAATTACAGTTGCTATATAGCATAATTCTATAGGTATTTGACAAGGTGCCACACAAAAGATTATTGCTTAAGATAAAAAATCACGGGATTGGGGGTAATATTCTGGCATGGATAGAGGATTGGCTATCTAACAGAAGGCAGAGAGTTGGGATAAATGGTTCATTCTCGGACTGGCAATCAGTAACTAGTGGTGTTCCACAGGGGTCAGTGCTGGGTCCCCAACTCTTTACAATCTATATTAACGATTTGGAGGAGGGGACCGAGTGTAACATATCAAAGTTTGCAGATGATACTAAGATGGGAGGGAAAGTAGTGAGTGAGGAGGACATAAAAAACCTGCAAGGGGACATAGACAGGCTAAGTAAGTGGGCAGAGATTTGGCAGATGGAATACAATACTGGAAAGTGTGAGGTTATGCACTTTGGCAGGAAAAATCGTAGAGCAAGTTATTATCTTGAAAGTACTGAAGTACAAAGGGATCTGGGGGTCCTGGTGCACGAAACTCAAAAGGTTAGTATGCAGGTGCAGCAAGTGATTAAGAAGGCCAATGGAATGTTGGCTTTCATTGCTAGGGGGATAGAATATAAAAATAGGGAGGTATTGCTTCAGTTGTACAAGGTATTGGTGAGACCGCACCTGGAATACTGCATACAGTTTTGGTGTCCATACTTAAGAAAAGACATACTTGCTCTCGAGTCAGTACAAAGAAGGTTCACTCGGTTAATCCCAGGGATGAGGGGATGGACATATGAGGAGAAGTTGAGTAGATTGGGACTCTACTCATTGGAGTTCAGAAGAATGAGAGGCGATCTTATTGAAACATATAAGATTGTGAAGGGGTTGGATCGGGTGGATGCGGGGAGGATGTTCCCGATGATGGGTGAAACTAGAACTAGGGGGCATAGTCTTAGAATAAGGGGCTGCTCTTTCAAAACTGAGATGAGGAGGAACTACTTCACTCAGACGGTGGTAGTTCCATGGAATATGCTGCCCCAAAAAGCTGTAGAAGCTACATCATTACATAAATTTAAAACAGAAATAGACAGTTTCCGAGAAGTAAAGGGAATAAAGGGTTATGGGGAGCGGGCAGGAATTTGGACATGAGCCTAGGTTCGGACCGGTCATGGCCCTGTGGGTAGCGGAGCGGGCCCAGGGGCCGTGTAGCCTGATCCTGCTCCTATTTCGTGTGTCTAATTCTGTTAGATTCAGGAGATGGTTCTGTGATAGTAGATTGGCGGTTAGGATCAGATCAGCCATGATCTTATTGAATGGCGGAGCAGGCTCAAGGAGCCGATTGGCCTACTCCTGCTCCTATTTCTTATATGTTCTTATACATTAGCTGAAGTTAATCAATTATAAATTCAGTCTTTGAGGAGGCTTCCTGATTCTGTCCGGATAACGCCTCTTTGGTGTATCAGGTTCTTCTGGCAAAGTTGATTCGGGATCAACGTCGTTGTTTGGTTCGTCTGCTTCCAATATCACCGATTCTGAGGTAGATGCAATTGGTACTTCGGTTTCATCACCAGGTGTATAGGATCGTGTTGTAGATTTGACGTTTTCCAGTGACTCTAGAATCTGGTCAGCATGGCGTCTTACAATGCTCTCGCCAACGTCCACGGTATACATTAGAGGTCCTTGCCGTGTGCAGATCGTTCCTGGCTGCCATTTCTCTCTGCGGTAGTCCCGGGCCAAAACTGGTTGACCGATCTTGAAACTCCTGGTTGGACTTTCATTCATATTCTGAAACTGCCGGTTCTCCACATCTCTTCTGATGTTTGGCTTAACCAAATCCAAGCGGCATCTTAGTCTTCGATTGAAGAACATCATGGCTGGAGTTTGGTTGGTAACCGCATGTGTCGCATTCCGGTAGGCAAACAAGAAGTTATCCACCTTGTGTTGTAGGGGTATGTCTTCATTACACATTGCCTTGATAGCCTTCTTGAATGTTTGAACGAACCTCTCAGCCAATCCATTGGTGGCTGGATGATATGGGGTGGACGTGTAATACTTAACACCATTGTTCTTTAAGAACCTCCGGAACTCTTCAGACACAAACTGTGGTCCATTGTCAGAGCAAATCTGTTCAGGCAGCCCATTTCTGGCGAATATGGTTCGTAAGACTGTGATAGTTTTTTCTGTGGTGGTTGAGGACATTTTTATTACCTCTGGCCACTTTGAATGTGCATCCACCGCAATTAAAAACATCGAGTCCATAAATGGACCAGCAAAATCAATGTGTACCCTTTGCCATGGAGATGAGGGCCACTCCCATGGATGTAGAGGGGCTTGTGGTGGGGCGTTTTGGACTTTCTGGCATCCTGTACAGCTCTTGGTCGTCTCTTCGATTTCTCTATCGATTCCCGGCCACCACACAAATGCTCTGGCTAAGTTCTTCATTTTTACCCCTCCCAGATGACCCTAATGAAGCTCATTGAGCACTCTATCCTTCAATTTGGGTGGAATTACTACTCTGGATCCACACATCAAGGTTCCTCTGCACACTGACAGCTGTTCTCTTCTCGACGAGAATGCTGGCAACAGTGGTTCGCCATGTGCTGGCCATCCCTTCACCGTTAAATCATAGACCCAGGAGAGTGTCGGGTCATTTCGTGTTTCCTTTTCTATGTTTGCATTCGTCACAGGTAGACATTCGACTATGGTCGAGTGGAATATCTCCACAGGATCCAGTGCAGGTGCTTCTTCCACCGTCGGCAACGGTAGGCGCGACAATCCATCAGCATTCCCATGCTGTTTAGTTCCTTTGTACTCGATGTCATATTGGTGTTGTTGTATCCGTGTGTTAATGGAGACACGGAATGCAGGAGTTGGTTTAACACGTGTTCACTGAACAAAGTCTGGAGGTGAACTAACAGATACAAGACACTATACAGGCTTATATAGCCTGAGTGGCCACTACCGGCATTACAGTACACAGGGCTCTTAAAGGCACATACACCACAATTCCTCCCCTTTTAGACAACCAGTACATAACATTTTAAGTAATCATTAATTAACATGTTTACAAGAACAATAATCTACACATTTGCTGCAGTTAATCAATTATAAGTCAGTCTCTCTGGAGGCTTCCTGACTCGGTCCGGATAATGCCTCGGTGGTGTAGTAGTTTTCGGTGGTGTAGTAGGTTCTTTTGGCAAGGTTGATTCAGCTTGAATGCCAGTGTCGGGTTCATCTGGTTCCAGTATCACCGGATCGGAGGTAGATACTATGGGTATCTCTGCTTCATCATTAGGCATATAGAGTTGTGGTGTAGGTTGTCCCTTTTCGGATGACTCTATGATCTGGTCAGCATGGCGCCTTATTATGCTTTCTCCAATGTCCACGGTATACATCAGCGGTCCTAGTCGTGTGCAAATAGTTCCAGGCTGCCATTTCTCGGTACGGTAGTCCTGGGCCCAAACTTGTTGACCTATCTGGAAGGTTCTAGTTGGCCTTTCATTCATGCCTTGAAATTGCCGGTTCTCTACGTCCCTTCTGATGTTTGGCTTGATCAAATCCAGCCGGCATCTTAGGCTTCTATTGAAAAACATCATGGCGGGAGTTTGGTTTGTAACCACATGTGTTGCATTCCTGTATGCAAACAAGAAGTTATCTACCTTATGCTGTAGATTTATGTCTTCATTACCCATGGCCTTTATGGCCTTCTTGAAGGTCTGGACAAACCTTTCAGCCAATCCATTGGTGGCGGGATGGTATGGGGCGGACGTGTAGTGCTTAACCCCATTGTTTTTTAAGAACTTTCTGAATTCTTTGGACACAAATTGCGGTCCATTATCAGAACAGATCTGTTCCGGCAGCCCATTCCTGGCAAATATGGTCCTTATTACTGTGATGGTTTTTTCCGTGGTGGTGGAGGACATCTTTATTACCTTCGGCCACTTGGAGTGTGCATCAACCGCGATTAAGAACATTGAGTCCATAAATGGATCAGCAAAGTCGATGTGTACCCTTTGCCATGGAGATGAGGGCCACTCCCATGGATGTAGAGGGGCTTGTGGTGGGGCGTTTTGGACCTTCTGGCATCCTAGACAGCCCTTGGTCATTTCTTCGATGTCTCCATCGATACCTGGCCACCATACAAACGCCCTGGCTAGGTTCTTCATTTTCACTCCACCCAGATGCCCCTCGTGAAGCTCCTTTAGCACTTTATCCTGGAGTTTGGGTGGAATCACCACTCTGGATCCACACATCAAGGTTCCTCGGCACACTGACAGCTGTTCTCTTCTTTGCGAGAATGCTGGCAACAGTGGTTCGCCATGTGCTGGCCATCCCTTCACCATTAAATCGTAGACTCGTGAGAGAGTCGGGTCATTTCTTGTTTCCTTTTCAATGGTAGAATTTGTTACTGGTAGACATTCCACTATGGTTGAGTGGAACATCTCCACTGGGTCCACTGTAGGTGCCTCTTCTACCGTTGGCAATGGTAGACGCGATAAACCGTCAGCATTTCCATGCTGTTTTGATCCTTTGTATTCTATGTCATATTGGTGTGCCCCTAGGGAAAGGGACCACCTCTGTAGCCTTTGCGCTGTCATAATGGGAACGCCCTTTTTAGGGTTGAATATGGAGACGAGGGGTTGATGGTCAGTCAACAAGGTAAATTTTTGTCCGTGTCAGTAATGGTTGAATTTCTTCACTCCCCATACCAGGCTGAGTGCTTCCCTGTCGATCTCGGCATAGTTATACTCAGCTGAGTTCAATGATCGTGACGCAAAAGCTATCGGCCGCTCCGAGCCTTCAGGGAATCTATGCGATAATACCGCTCCTACGCCATAAGGGGATGCATCGCACGCCAGTCTGATTGGCAGTGATGGGTTGTAATGAGCCAAAACTTCCTTGGACGTGATTAAGCCTTTGCATTTATGGAAGGCACGCTTACAGTCTTCGCTCCATTTCCAAATTACTCCCGTTTGGAGCAGTTTGTTAAGAGGGTGCAGAACAGTTGACAAGTTCGGTAAAAACTTATGATAGTAATTTATTAATCCCAGGAACGACCTTAATTGTGAGACATTTTCAGGTGCTGGGGCTTTTATGACCGCTTCAATTTTTTCAGGTGACTTATGCAACCCTTCTTCGTTAATTATGTGGCCACAATATGATATTTGTTTCTGGAAAAATTCGCACTTGGGGCGATTTGCTCGTAGGCCCCGTTCTCTCAGCCTAGTGAGCACCTGCTCCAAATTGGCAAGGTGCCCGTTGTCGTTTTCTCCTGTTACAAGGATGTCGTCTAGGTAGCATTGAGTCCCCGGAATCCCTTGCAGGACTTGCTCCATAGCTCTTTGCCAGATAGCTGGAGCTGATGCTACTCCGAAAACCAGTCTAGTGTACTGGTACAGGCCTTTGTGTGTGTTTATCGTGAGATACTTTTTAGAGGCCTCCTCAACCTCAATCTGTAGATATGCCTGTGCCAAGTCAATTTTGGTGAAACATTTCCCTCCGGATAGTGAGGCGAAAATATCTTCTATCCTCGGAAGAGGATACTGTACCGTGTGAAGGACCGGGTTTACAGTCATATTGAAGTCCCCACATGCAAATTTTTCTCTGTTCTTCAGATTTATCATTATTCAATGTTTTCTTCATGACCGGGACGATGGGTGTTGCCCACTCGCTCCAATCTATCTTGGATAACACGCCTGCCTTTTCCAAATTCTCCAGCTCTGCCTCGACTGCTGGACGAATTGCGTATGGCACCGGCCTTGCCTTAAAAAACTTGGGAATTGCCGCATCTTCCACTTTTATTGAGGCGGTGATGCCTTTCAAGGTTCCTAGTTCCTGTTGAAACACTTCTTTGGCGTTAGCCAAGATATCTTTTAATCGTTCAGGTATGGCGTCATCATCATTTTTTTTCTTACTGGTCACCGTCAGTACCTGAATGGAGTGCCAGTCTAAACGTATCTTCCTGATCCATTCACGTCCCAACAGCGGTGGACCACCATCTTGCAGAACGTAAATACTTCTGTATTTCCTTGCCGTTGTATACAACAGGCACCCTTATTTTCCTTCTGGGGTATACTTTCTGCCCCGTATACGTTTTCAAGATAATGGATGTGTCTTTCAAAGGTATATGCGGAAATAGCCGCTTGTAATCCCGTCGACTTATGACGGTCAGAGCTGATCCTGTATCTAGCTCCATTTTAACTGGGGACCCCGCTATCGTGAGGGTAACCCAAATGGTCTGGTAATCTTCTTTGGCAATTACATTATGTAATTTGAGACAGCTTAGTCTCTTGTTTCCGGAGTCGCTATCACTCTTCTGGTCTTCGGAGCTACTGTCCGTCATCATTTGTACCTTTCTGTACTTTTCCTTATTGATTTTTTTTCTGTCAGTGGATTTTTTGTTTCCAGATCGGCATACACGTGCAATGTCTCCCATCTTTCCGCATTGCCTGCATGCTTTGTCCTTGACCCAGCAGTCCCTCTGGTCATGGGTGGACCTGCCGCAGCGATAACATCTCTCGAAACCCTGTGTCATTTCATGGGTGCCGAAGTCCTGTGGCTTTTGCTGTATCTCTGCAGCTCCTCTTGCTGCTGCTTCGTATGATACAGCCACACTGAAAGCCTTGTCCAGTGTTAAATCTTTCTCAGAAAGTAGCCTTTTCTATGTTCCTTCAATTAGGAGACCGCAGACGAATTTGTCTCGAAGAGAATCTGCCAGTCCTGCCCCGAATTGGCAGTGCTTTGACAGCTTCCTTAATTCGGTGAGGTAATCAGCGTTACTTTCATTCTTGTGCTGATTCCTCCTGAAGAATTTGAATCGTTCCGCTATCAGCAGCGGTGTTGGGTTTAAGTGCTCCTGTAGGGTATCAACAATCTCCTTAAAATTCTTGTCCATCGGTTTGGCTGGAGTGATTAAGTTTCGTAACAGCCCGTATGTCCTTGCGCCCATTAGATTTAGAAGTACCGATGCCTTTTTATCATCCTCTATTTCATTCGCTGTGCAATATACCTACACTCTTTCCACATAAGTGGTCCAATCCTCCACATCACTATCGAAAGCAGTAATATTGCCAATCTTAGGCATCCTGAATAAAAAATGGCGCCTCCCGCGCTTTCCTTTCTTCCCTGCCGAGAAAAAATGGCGCCTCCTGCGCTTTCCCGCCACTGCCGCTGCTGACAACGCTGTTCTCCGCGGTTTTTATTTATACAGATATTTTTAATAGTTGGAGACTCGTTCCCGCCGGACTCTCTGGGACTTTTCCCTCCCTCTGCTTGGTCCGAACGCCGACCTGCTTTGCAGCGCTGGCCGTCTCCCGAGTGCTCCACCCTCCGTCTCTGTTTGCCTCCGCCTTCGCTGCTCGGCCCCGCTGCAGAGCCAGCCGATCGAGCCCCAGCCCGCCGCCCAGGAAGGATTATTGCAGTACCTGCCACCAGCCCGGCTAGCTGGTGAAACCACAGTTTTTTCTTTTTTTTCTTCTTCAACCCTCGTCTGAGGAATCGATCTCCTTGAGGTGCTGCCGAATTGCAGGTAAGTCCGTTTCCAATTCATCGCCACTGTTGTATCCGTGTGTTAATGGAGACAGGGAATGCAGGAGTTGGTTTAACAGGTGTTTACTGAACAAAGTCTGGAGGTGAACTAACAGATACAAGACACTATACAGGCTTATATAGCCTGAGTGGCCACTACCGGCATTACAGTACACAGGGCTCTTAAAGGCACATACACCACAGGTGTGCCCCTAGGAAATGGGACCACCTCTGTAGCCGTTGTGCTGTCATTATCGGGACGCCCTTCTTAGGGTTGAAAATGGAGACAAGAGGTTGATGATCAGTTAGTAGAGTAAATTTCTGTCCGTGCAGGTAGTGATTGAACTTCTTCACCCCCCACACCAGGCTGAGGGCCTCTCTGTCAATCTGGACGTAGTTACGCTCGGCTGCAGTTAACGAGCATGATGCAAAAGCTATCGGCCTCTCTGAGCCATCAAGGGATTTATGTGACAATACCGCTCCAACGCCATAGGGAGACGCATCACACGCCAGTCTTATCGGTAGTGATGGGTTGTAGTGAGCCAATACTTCTCTTGAGGTGATCAGGCCTTTACACTTCTGAAAGGCCCGCTTACATTCATCGCTCCATTTCCATGCTACTCCAGTTTGTAGCAGGGCGTTCAGTGGGTGCAGAATTATGGACAAATTCGGCAAAAACTTATGGTAGTAATTCACCAATCCGAGGAATGACCTCAGTTGCGACACATTTTCAGGCGCTGGAGACTTAACTACCGCTTCAATTTTGTCAGGGGACTTATGTAACCCCTCTTCATCAATCACGTGGCCACAATACGATATTTGTTTCTTAAAAAACTCGCACTTGGGGCGATTGGCTCGTAGCCCATGTTCTCTTAGTCTAGTGAGCACCTGCTCTAGGTTGGCAAGGTGTTCACTGTCATTTTCACCTGTCACTAGGATGTCGTCCAAGTAACACTGAGTCCCCGGAATCCCTTGCAGGACTTGTTCCATCGCTCTTTGCCATATAGCCGGAGCTGATGCAACTCCGAATACCAGTCGATTATACTGGTAAAGACCTTTGTGAGTGTTTATCGTGAGATATTTCCTAGAGGATTCTTCAACCTCCATCTGCAAATATGCTTGCGCTAGGTCAATTTTTGTAAAACGTTTCCCTCCAGATAGTGAGGCGAAAATATCTTCTATCCTCGGAAGAGGATACTGTACTGTGTGAAGGATTGGGTTCACGGTCACCTTGAAGTCCCCACAGATGCGAACCTTCCTTGGCTCCTCAGACTTATTGTTTAACGTTTTCTTCATGACAGGAACGATGGGTGTTGCCGACTCGCTCCAGTCTACCTTAGTTAACACGCCTGCATTCTGCAGATTCTCCAGCTCTGCCTCGATGGCTGGGCGAATTGCATACGGTACCGGTCTTGCTTTGAAAAACTTGGGAATTGCATTCTCTTCTATTTTTATCGAGGCGGTTATGCCTTTAAGAGTTCCCAGTTCTTGTTGAAACACCTCTTTAGCGTTAGCCAAGATTTTTGACAATCGTCCAGGAGTGACGTCGTCATCCTTTTTACCAGCCACAGTCAGTGCCTGAATGGAGTGCCAGTCTAAACTTATCTTTCTGATCCATTCACGTCCCAATAACGGTGGTCCACCATCTTGCAGTATGTACAGATACAATTTCTGTATTTCCTTGCCGTTGTATTCGACAGGCACCCTTATTTTCCCTCTGGGGTACACTTTCTGCCCCGTATATGTCTTCAAGACAATGGATGTGTCTTTCAAGGGTATGTGTGAGAATAGCCGCTCGTAGTCTCATCGATTCATGACGGTCAGGGCTGATCCTGTATCCAATTCCATTTTGACTTGGGACCCTGCTATCATGAGGATGACCCAAATGGTTCGGTGATCCTCTTTTGTGATTACGTTGTGTAGTTTGAGACAGCTTAGTCTCTTGTTCCCGGATTCACTATCGCTCTTCTGGTCTTCGGAACTACTGTCCGTCATCTTTTGTACTTTCCTGTACTTTTCCTTAATAGTCTTTTTGTTGTCGTTAGTCTTCTTCCCGGACCTGCAAACTCGTGCAATGTGTCCCATCTTTCCGCATTGCCTGCATGTTTTGTCCTTGGACCAGCAGTCCTTCTGGTCATGAGTTGTTCTGCCGCAACGATAACATTTTTCAAATCCCCATGTCATTTCATGGGTGCCGTATTCCTGTGGCTTTTGCTGTATTTCCGCAGCTCCCCTTGCTGCTTCGTACGATACTGCCACGCTGAAAGCCTTATCTAGCGTCAGCTCTTTCTCTGAGAGTAACCTCTTCTGGGTTCCTTCACTCAGGAGTCCACAGACAAATTTGTCCCGTAGGGTATCTGCCAGTCCTGCTCCGAACTGGCAGTGCTTTGATAGCTTGCGTAGTTCCGTAAGGTAATCAGCATTGCTCTCATCTTTATGCTGACTTCTCTTGTGGAATTTAAATCTTTCTGCTATCAGCAGCGGTGTAGGATTTAGGTGTTCCTGTAGGATATCAACAATTTCGTTAAAACTCTTCTCCATCGGTTTGACTGGAGTGATGAGGTTCCGCAATAGGCCGTACGTTCTTGCGCCCATTAAGTTTAGTAGTACCGATGCCTTTTTCTCATCAGCTACTTCATTTGCCTTGCAATATACTTTGACTCTTTCCACATACGTGGTCCAGTCTTCTATTGCATTATCAAAGGCAGAGATATTGCCAGTCTTCGGCATCTTGGAGATCTAAGATGGTGCCTCCCGCGCTTTGCCTTCTTCCCCGATTGAACAAAATGGCGCCTCCCGCACTTTGCCTTCTTCCCCGCTGGATTAAGATGGCGCCTCCCGCGCTTTCTGTCTTTTCCGCTGCTGCCAGCGCTGTTGCTGACGTTTTTATGCCTTGATGGCAACGCCCTATGGTCTTCGCGCACTTCCCCCCGTGCTGCTGCCAACGCCGCTCTCCGCAGCCCCCGTGGCAAACTGCAGCTCCTCGCAGCTTTCTGCGCTTCTAATTTCTTTTATTTTAATTACTGTTCCCGTCGTCAGAGCAGACCCTATGGGACAGTTCCCTCCCTCTTCTCGGGTCTGTACGCTGCCCGGCTTCGTAGCACCGGACGCGCCCTGTGTGCTCCACCCTCTCTCTCTCTCTCCTCTTCCCGACAACGCTGCTCGGCCCCGTTGAAAAGCCACCCGATCGAGCTCTAGCCCGCCGCAGCCCAGGAAGGATCAGTGTACTACCTGCCACCATCCCGATTAGCTGGAACACCATAGACTGGATAACCAAGCCCAGCTCTCGACAGCCTCTCCTGCAAATCTTCGAATTCGATGAATCAGAGGGCGGTTGTCCACGGCCAACGCCCGTTTCTTCTGTTTGTTTTTTTTTCTTTTTGGATTTCTTCCTTCTGGCTTCGACTTCTAATAACTTAGCTTCAGGGATGGATCCCCGTGAGGTGGTGCAGAACTGTAGGTAAGTTCGGATCTGTTCGTCGCCAATGTAATGTCCGTGTGTAATTGAGACACGGACTGCAGAAGTTGGTTATAACAGGTGTTTACTGAATGGAGACAAAATTGGAACTACTATACAAAGTTACTACACAGGCTTATATACCGGGGTGGTCACTACTGGTGCTGCAGTATACAGGGGCTGCAGAATATAGTTCCTTATTCATACATACACTACATTCATGACCTCAGACCACTGGTCAGGGTCAGTGAATGCATCTTCAAAAGCCGTCTGCTACCAACTGCACCACTAACCTCACACACTGCTCAATGCATGACCCCTACCTGCAATCACTCACCTACCAACAATATGCATCAACCACGAGGCACATATCCCATCCCTAGCCTCATCTCAACTCCTTGGAGGAGATGGTGCAGGCCATTCTTGGCAGAGGCATGGCTGAGCCCTTGGCCAGTGGCGGGACTGAAAGGATACAAGATGCTGGTATCCTCATACGTTATCCTCCTGCTCACACACACCTCATGCTTTCCTGCCCTCCTGTCACCACAACTCCACCCTTGTGCCTTCCTCATTTCACACACCCAAGAAATGCGGCCTGCCCAGTCAGTGGGTGACCAATAAGAGGGAGAGGAGAGTGAAGAAGAACAAGAAGAAGATGATTGATTTGTCACTCCCAGCCACCAGCTTCTCAAGGTCAACCAGCAAGGACATTTGTAGTGTCCCCCACTGAAATTCAGCAGCCTTCCACCAGCTATGCTGCAGACACTGGGGGTAGAACTGTGTGACATCAGTGGGATAGGCAAAGGCACACACAAGACAATTACTAAGAGAATGCATACGGGTGATGAGTAGATTTTTTGATGTCACATTGAATGGATAGACGTATATAGGTGGATTGGAAAGTTTGCTTTGTGGTGGCTTTTATTTCAGCATTGTGGCAAAGAGGACGTCAGTAACAGAGGGAAGGTAAGGTGTGGGACAAATGTTGAAAGGGGAATTGGGGTTGTGGTCACTGGATGATTCCATCCTGGATATCCTGGCCACAAAGGGGCTGTCTGGGTTGCATCCTTCCTTTTGCTTCCTCCTCTTCGGCTTCCTCCTCTTTTGTGTCTTCCTCTTCCTTCTGCAAGCGGATGCTGTAAATGTGAAACATAGAAACGTAGAAGATAGGAGCAGGAGTAGGCCATTCGGCCCCTCGAGCCTACTCCGCCATTTAATGAGATCATGGCTGATCATCCAAATTCAGTACCCTGTCCCTGCTTTCTCCCCATATCCCTTGATCCCTTTAGCCTTAAGAAATATATCTAACTCCTTCTTGAATATATTTAATGGCCCAGAAATTCGTGTCGGGGGCTTCCCGCGGGTGCAAGCCCCCGACCTACACTTACATAGCGCGCCGACAGTTGAGGCCTGGGCCTGCGTGGATTTCCTGTCTGTGGTCCGGTCCAGCTCCCGGCGCGCTGTGCTTGCGTGATCCAGCGGCGTACTTAGTGCGATGCGTCGGCTGGGATCGCGTGAGCACTGGGCAACCAATCGGAGGAGGGAAAAGTCCATTCATGAGTTTGACATAAGACCTGTCAAACTCATGAAAACTCCAGGCGCCCAAAACAGTACATAACCTTAAAATAATTTTTTTTTTAAATCACACTATTTAAATCAACTATAAATAACATTAAATAACCATTTTAAACAATAATTTAAATTTTTGAAAAATTAATTTTACGAAAAATCGGAGCTAAAAATACACTTACCTTACTGTAAAGTATTTAAAAATAATAAACCTGTGGAAAAAGTGTTCTAATTTTAATTAATTGACCACTTACCTTTTAAAATGAAGTCCTTACGTCTGCTTTTTTAATGTGTAAAAAGTGGAGGCCTTCATGCATGGGCAAACCTGTCAAAAAAAAGGAAGTTCAACGCGCACGCGCTGCCTCATACGTCGCACGCGTTTCACCTCTTAACCCCTGCTTTCAGGGGACCGGAAGTGCCGTTTTCCCACGCATGCGCTGTGATTGCAAGAAACCGGCACTTCCATCGGGTCCACGCGTGGGTACCCCGTGCGTACTCACGTGTTGGGACCCGAATTACTGGGCCATTGAAATGGCCTCAACTGCCTTCTGTGGTAGAGAATTCCACAGGTTCACTACTCTCTGGGTGAAGAAATTCCTCCTCATCTCTGTCCTAAATGGCTTACCCCTTATCTTTAGACTGTGACCCCTGGTTCTGGGCTCCCCCACCATCGGGAACATCCTTCCAGCATCTAGTCTGTCTAGTCCTGTTAGAATTTTATACGTTTCAATGAGATCCCCTCTCATTCTTCTAAACGCCAGCGAATATAAGCCCAATCGACCCAATCTCTCCTCACACGTCATTCCTGCCATCCCAGGTATCAGTCTGGTGAATCTTTGCTGCACTCCCTCCATGGCAAGAACATCCTTCCTCAGATAAGGGGATCAAAACTGCACACAATACTCAAGGTGTGGTCTCACCAAGGCCCTGTACAACTGCAGCAAGACATCCTTGCTCCTGTACTCGAATCCTTTCGCTATGAAGGCCAACATACCATTTGCCTTCTTAACTGCCTGCTGTACCTGCATGCTTACCTTCAGCGGCTGGTGCACAAGGACACCCAGGTCTCTTTGCACTTCCCCTTCTCCCAATCTATTGCCGTTCAGATAATAATCTGCCTTCCTGTTTTTGCCACCAAAGTGGATAACCTCGCATTTATCCACATTATACTGCATCTGCCATGCATCTGCCCAATCACCCAACCTGTCCAAATCATACTGGAATTTCTTGGCATCCTCCTCACAGCACACACGCCCACCCAGCTTTGTGTCATCTGCAAACTTGGAGATAATACATCTAGTACCCTCGTCTAGATCATTAATATATATTGTGAAAAGCTGGTATACTATCACCGATCCCTGCGGAAGCCCACTAGTCACTGCCTGCCACTCGGAAAAAGACCCGTTTATTCCAACTCTTTGCTTCCTGTCTGCCAACCAGTTCTCTATCCAAGTCAGTACCTCACCCCCAATCCCATGTGCTTTAACTTTACAAGCTAATCTCTTATGCGGGACCTTATCGAATGCCTTCTGAAAGTCCAAATACACCACATCCACTGGTTCTCCCTTATCTATTCTACCAGTTACATCCTCAAAAAATTCCAGTAGATTAGTCAAGCACGATTTACCTTTAGTAAACCCATGTTGACTTTGTCCGATCCTGTCACTGTTTTCCATGTGCTCTGCTATTACATCTTTTATAATGGACTCTAGCATTTTCCCCACTACTGATGCCAGGCTTACCGGTCTATAACTGCCCGTTTTCTCTCTACCACCTTTTTTGAATCATGGGACTACATTAGCTACCCTCCAATCCATGAGAACTGTTCCAGCGTCTATAGAATTTTGGAAGATGACCAGCAATGCATCTACTATTTCTAGGGCCACTTTCTTAAGTACCCTAGGATGTAAGATTATCAGGCCCTGGGGATTTATCGGCCTTCAATGCCGTCAAATTCCCTAACACCATTTCCCTACAAATACTGATTTCATTCAGTTCCTCCCTCTCATTTGACCCTATGCTCCCCGACATCTCTGGGAGGTTATTTGTGTCCTCCTTTGTGAAGACAGAACCAAAGTATGTATTTAATTGGTGAGCCATTTCTTTGTTCCCCATTATAAATTCCCCTGATTCTGACTGCAAGGGATCTACGCTTGACTTCACCAATCTTTTTCTCTTCACATATCTATAAAAGCTTTTACAGTCAGTTTTTATGTTCCCTGAAAGCTTTCTCTCATACTCTATGAAATGACAGCATAAAATGCTGGAAATACTCAGCTGGTCAGGCAGCATCATGACCCAAGACGTGAACTCTGTTTTTATCTGCACGGATGTTGTATGACCTGCTGAGTATTTGCAGCATATTTTGTCTTCTCAAAGGCCTTCATTTACCATCTGAGCCCTTGGAAGCATTCAGCAGCACTCCCTACACACTTAAAAAACGTTTAACATCTATTGTAGCAAGCCACCACCTCAATAAAATCCAAAAAAACACAGTCCAAAACCTTAAATCCAAAGTTACCTGAAGAGGTGTGTGTCCGTTAATAAGGTGCAGACATTGCCCCTGTCAGCCTGCTTCCTGGCATGCTTAGGACCCAGCACTGAGGGTCGAAGTTCGCGCTTGTGACATTAAGTCGGCATTGCACGCCGATTTATGTCACAACGCTACCATTTTGTTCGGGGTGGCGCTGCCAGTTACCGGCAGCGCAAAGGTAAGGATGAAAAGGACAGCTGCTGCGGGACCCACCAGCAGCTGGTGAAAGAGTGGTGGCCGCTGTTTTTTAAAATTCGTTTTTATGGGATGTGGGCGTCGCTGGCAAGGCCACCATTTATTGCCCATCCATAATTGCCCTTGAGAAGGTGGTGGTGAGCCGCCTTCTTGAACCACTGCAGCCGTGTGGTGAAGGTACTCCCACAGTGCTGTTAGATAGGGAGTTCCAGGATTTTGACCCAGCGACGATGAAGGATCGGCGATATACTTCTAAGTCAGGATGATGTGTGACTTGGAGGGGAACTTGGAGGTGGTGGTGTCCCCATGCGTCTGCTGCCCTTGTCCTTCTAGGTGGAAGAGGTCGCGGGTTTGGGAGGTGCTGCCGAAGAAGCCTTGGTGAGTTGCTGCAGTGCATCTTGTAAATGGTACACACTGCAGCCACAGTACGCCGGTGGTGGAGGGAGTGAATGTTTAAGGTGCTAGGGGGGGTGCCAGTCAAGCGGGCTGCTTTGTCCTGGATGGTGTTGAGCTTCTTGCGTGTTGTTGGAGTTGCACTCATCCAGGCAAGTGGAGAGTATTCCATTACACTCCTTACTTGTGACTTGTAGATGGTGAAAAGGCTTTGGGGAGTCAGGAGGTGAGACACTCGCCGCAGAATACCTAGCTTCTGACCTGCTCTTGTTGCCACAGTATTTATGTGGCTGGTCCAGTTAAGTTTCTGGCCAATGGTGACCCCCAGGATGTTGACGGTGGGGGACTCGGCGATGGTGATGCCGTTGAATGTCAAGGGGCGGTGTTTAGACTCTCGCTTGTTGAAGATAGTCATTGCCTGGCACTTCTGTGGCACGAATGTTACCTCCCACTTATCAGCCCAAGCCTGAACGTCGTCTAGGTCTTGTTGCATGCGGGCATGAACCGCTTCATTATCTGAGGAGTTGTGAATGGCACTGAACACTGTGCAGTCATCAGCGAACATTGATAAAGCAGTTGAAGATGGTTGGGCCTCGGACACTGTCCTGAGGAACTCCTGCAGCGATGTCCTGGGGCTGTGATGATTGACCTTCAATCACCACAACCATCTTCCTTTGTGTTAGTTATGACTCCAGCCATTGGAGAGTTTCCCCCCCCCGGTTCCCATTGACTTCAGTTTTACTAGGGCTCCTTGATGCCACACTCGGTCAAATGCTGCCTTGATGTCAAGGGCAGTCACTCTCGCCTTACTTCTGGAATTCAGCTCCTTTGTCCATGTTTGGACCAAGGCTGTAATGAGCTCGGGAGCCGAGTGGTCTTGGCGGAACCAAACTGGGCATTAGTGAGCAGGTTATTGGTTTTGTAGCCCCATTTAATAGTACTACGGAGTTGCACTAAGGCCACAAATTTCTAGCCCTAAGTATTTTGTTAACATTAACAAGTTGTATGTTTCACTAAATGTCATATAACACAACAGTGTAACTTGTAAGACGGAAGCGAAGGCCCAGCAGCATTATAAATCAGAGCCTATAGTAAAACCTTTAGCAAAGAAGCAATTTTCTTTTAAATGTTGTAATTATTTTTGACTTGTTCTTCAGTCTGCCTGACTGTACACCTTGGCTCGAAGCTGGCAGGTGGGGTCCTTCTCACGGACCTACCAATGCTCCTTTTGAGAAGCTGTTACGAGGGATGCGTTATCTTCCAGAATGTACTACTCTGCCTGATTTTCCATCATGTCTTGGAATGAGAACTGAGCACAGCATCAAACAGTTGCTATTTCACATGCCTAGTCTGAGACCGGCAGTTGTAGAGTGCAAAGAGCAGCTGGCAATACTGGAGAATACTGGAGGCTGTTTATCCCAGGAGAGAACTCTATCAATGTATGTCTACCCCAGGAGAGAGCTTTATCAATGTATGTCTACCCCAGGAGAGAGCTCTATCAATGTAAGTCTACCCCAGGAGAGAGCTCAATCAATGTATGTCTACCCCAGGAGAGAGCTCTATCAATGTATGTCTATCCCAGGAGAGAGCTCTATCAATGTATGTCTACCCCAGGAGAGAGCTCTATCAATGTAAGTCTACCCCAGGAGAGAGCTCAATCAATGTATGTCTACCCCAGGAGAGAGCTCTATCGATGTATGTCTATACCAGGAGAGAGCTCTATCAATGTATGTCTACCCCAGGAGAGAGCTCTATCAATGTAAGTCTACCCCAGGAGAGAGCTCAATCAATGTATGTCTACCCCAGGAGAGAGCTCTATCAATGTATGTCTATCCCAGGAGAGAGCTCTATCAATGTATGTCTACCCCAGGAGAGAGCTCTATCAATGTATGTCTACCCCAGGGGAGAACTCTATCAATGTATGTCTATCCCAGGAGAGAGCTCTATCAATGTATGTCTACCCCAGGAGAGAGCTTTATCAATGTATGTCTACCGCAGGAGAGAGCTCTATCAATGTATGTCTACCCCAGGAGAGAGCTCTATCAATGTATGTCTACCCCAGGAGAGAGCTCTATCAATGTATGTCTACCCCAGGAGAGAGCTCTATCAATGTAAGTCTACCCCAGGAGAGAGCTCAATCAATGTATGTCTACCCCAGGAGAGAGCTCTATCAATGTATGTCTATACCAGGAGAGAGCTCTATCAATGTATGTCTACCCCAGGAGAGAGCTCTCTCAATGTATGTCTATACCAGGAGAGAGCTCTATCAATGTATGTCTACCCCAGGAGAGAGCTCTATCAATGTAAGTCTACCCCAGGAGAGAGCTCAATCAATGTATGTCTACCCCAGGAGAGAGCTCTATCAATGTATGTTTACCCCAGGAGAGAGCTCTATCAATGTATGTCTACCCCAGGAGAGAGCTCTATCAATGTATGTCTACCCCAGGGGAGAACTCTATCAATGTATGTCTATCCCAGGAGAGAGCTCTATCAATGTATGTCTACCCCAGGAGAGAGCTTTATCAATGTATGTCTACCGCAGGAGAGAGCTCTATCAATGTATGTCTACCCCAGGAGAGAGCTCTATCAATGTATGTCTACCCCAGGAGAGAGCTCTATCAATGTATGTCTACCCCAGGAGAGAGCTCTATCAATGTATGTCTACCCCAGGAGAGAGCTCTATCAACGTATGTCTACCCCAGGAGAGAGCTCTATCAATGTATGTCTATCCCAGGAGAGAGCTCTATCAATGTGTGGTGATTATTCTTGTTTTATAAGAAGCATTGTAATTGGTTGCCTGTTTTCCTGCCTTGAGATATATGCTGTAAACTTATTGGTTAGTTGATTCCATGTGCCCTGTGGTGGCCATCTTAAATTCAGTTCTCTACAGTTTGGTTGAGACTGGGTGTTTAACATGTACTGCTGGTTTTTTAAGGTTAATAAAGCCTAGCTTTTGAAAGGCAAGCTACTCTTTATTTCAATTTATTAACCTTTTGCTATAATGGAACGATATCTTCGACCGGAACGATTTAATGCTGACCCTAATTCTGCAGGAGTGGATGATCAATGGAAATATTGGTATCGTACATTTAAAAACTTTTTGGGCATGTTGGATCAGCAATCTCCGAATAAGTTGGATATACTAATCAACTACATTGCTCCGGATGTGTATAAGTATATTTTGGACTGTGAAACTTATGAATTGGCTATTGCTACGTTGGAAATTTTTTTTGTTAAACCCAAAAATGAGGTATTTGCACGTCACCTTTTATCTGCCCATAGGCAGCAGGCGGGAGAATCCTTGGATGCTTATTTACAAGCACTCCGGCGCCTTGGTGCTAACTGTAATTATAAGGCCGTGTCTGCAGAAGAACATAAGGAAGAGTCGGTACGGGATGCATTTATTAATGGATTACTGTCTAGATCAATTCGTCAGCGGATATTAGAAAATAAGACCTTGGATCTTAAGAGTGCTTTTGAGCAAGCCTCTACATTGGATTTGGTTCAGAGAAGTTCGGATTCTTATGCTCTTTTTGATCGGCCTGCGACCGTGGTTTCGGCAGTTCCGGATGAAAGGGAGTCACGTGGATTTAATAGGAGTGGTTTACCAGATTCCGAAACAGTTTCTACTTCGGCAGCTGTTGCCTCAAGGATTCAGAAGTGTTATTTTTGCGGGAACGCCCGGCACCCCCGTCTGAAGTGCCCTGCCTGGGAGGTTGTGTGTAGTAAATGCGGCAAGGGAGGTCATTATGCACGTGTTTGCAAATTGGTTGCCTCCTCTGCGACCATTCAGCCTTTAGATAGGGCGTTTATTGCATCAGTTTCTGCCGCCTTTTCCCATGGCCTAAACAAAGCTATAGATATGGCCCAAGTTAATGGGTTAGAAGTGAAGGCCCTTATAGATACGGGCAGTACTGAGAGCTTTATAAGTCTTCAGTTTGTGAGGGAGAAGCGTTTGAAAATTTCGCCTGCGTCCTATCAGGTGTGTATGGCTCAGACGACTCTCACCTCACAAGTAGCTGGTTGTTGCCTTGTGAAATTAATTCTCCTAGGTAATACGTATACTGATATACGCCTATCCATTCTGCCTAATCTCTGTGCGGACATTTTGATTGGTCATGATGTGCTTCAATTACATGAGTCCCTCAGTCTTTCTTTCGGAGGAACTAAGCCACCTTTGTCTATTTGTGGATTAACTTCTTTATTCATTTCTCCATTATCACTTTTTTCCAATTTGATGCCAGACTGTAAGCCAATTGCTACCAAGTCAAGAAGGTATAGCAGTCAGGATAAAGAATTTATTAATTCTGAAGTTCAACGTGTTTTATCGGAAGGAATCATTGAACCTAGTTTTTCGCCCTGACATAAGAAGCGAATGGTGATAGACTACTCTCAAACTATTAACAGGTATACTCAATTAGATGCGTACCCCCTGCCTAAGATTGATGAGCTTATCAATAAAGTATCTCAAT
This sequence comes from Somniosus microcephalus, assembly GCF_052327205.1. Taxonomy (NCBI): domain Eukaryota; kingdom Metazoa; phylum Chordata; class Chondrichthyes; order Squaliformes; family Somniosidae; genus Somniosus; species Somniosus microcephalus. Next base: position 141,496,260 of record NC_140987.1, on the reverse strand, counting down.
ATTAGGTTTTTAGCACTATTGACCTAAAGAGTGCTTATCATCAGATTCCTATCGCTAAGAGGGACAAACCATATACGGCCTTTGAAGCTGGCGGAAAGCTGTACCAGTTTTGCCGAGTACCATTCGGTGTTACTAACGGTGTCGCCTGTTTTCAACGGGCAATGGATGCTTTTATAAGTGATAACTCTCTCTCTGACACCTTCTCATATTTAGATGACATCACGGTGTGTGGCAAATCAAGGGTGGAGCACGATTTTAATCTAGAAAGATTCCTTCAAGTTGCGGAAAAAGTTGGCTTAACTTTCAATAAAGAGAAGTGTATCTTTTCGACCACCGAGGTAAATTTACTGGGGTATATTATCTCGGGAAACAAGATTAAACCAGATCCAGAACGGCTGCGACCACTGATTGAGTTACCTTGCCCTACTAATTCTAAGGCCTTGCAACGAGTTGTTGGACTGTTTTCTTATTATTCTAATTGGATTGCAAACTTCTTGCAGAAGATCCGGCCCCTTATTCGGGTTACGACATATCCTCTATCATGGGAGGCCAGGATGTGTTTTGATAATCTTAAAAAGGATATCCTTGGAGCAGTTGTGCATTCTATTGATGAGCAGGTTCCCTTTGTGATTGAGACGGACGCTTCCGATTTTGCAATTGGGGCTACCCTGAACCAAAATGGAAGACCTGTGGCCTTTTTCTCACGTACTCTGAGCAATAGTGAGCAGAGACATTCATCAATAGAGAAAGAGGCGTACGCAATAGTAGAAGCACTGCGTAAATGGAGACATTATTTATCTGGGTGACATTTTACGTTAGTAACTGACCAAAAATCTGTGTCCTTCATGTTTGATGTCAAACATTTCGGAAAGATTAAGAATGATAAAATAATGAGGTGGAGGATCGAGTTGGCATGCTATCATTTCGATATAGTCTATCGTCCGGGGAAGGATAATGTTGCTGCTGATGCGCTGTTGAGGGCTTATTGTTCTGTGCTTCACGGAGATACGCTTATTAATCTTCATAATGCTTTGTGCCATCCTGGTGTTACAAGGATGATACACTTCGTACGCAGTAAGAATTTGCCCTTTTCAGTTGAAGACGTCAAGCGGATGACTTCGTCATGCTCTGTCTGCGCCCGGTGTAAACCGAATTTCTTTAAGCCTCAACGAGCTCATCTTATAAAGGCTACTTCTCCCTTTGAACGCCTGAGCATTGATTTTAAGGGGCCTCTTCCTTCAACGACTCAGAATCGATATATATTTACTGTTGTGGATGAGTTTTCAAGGTTCCCTTTTGCTTTTCCTTGTGCAGATGTATCAGCTGCTACAGTTTTTAAATGTCTGACTCAACTTTTTGTCATCTTTGGGATGCCTGCGTATATCCATTCGGATCAGGGAAGTTCTTTTATGTCTTCCCAGTTGAAGGAATACCTCCAGAGTCGGGGAATTTCTACTAGCAGAACTACCCCGTATAATCCCCAGGGTAATGGACAGTGCGAACGATACAATGGGGTGATCTGGAAGGCAGTTATGTTGGCTTTGACATCCCGGAACCTTAAGAATACACAGTGGGAAATGGTACTGCCTGATGCCCTGCATTCCATTAGATCATTGCTTTCAACGGCTACTAATGTGACCCCCCATGAAAGGCTCTTCAACTATCCGCGGAGATCCTCTACGGGATATTCGGTACCTTCATGGCTTACTATGCAGGGACCTGTGCTGCTCCGACGCCATGTTAGACTGTCAAAGTATGATCCTTTAGTGGAGGAGGTGGAGCTATTGGAGGCAAATTCCCAATATGCTCATATTCGATTCCAAGATGGGAAAGAAAGTACGGTTTCAGTTAAAGACTTAGCTCCTTGTGGTGGCCAGCCCTCTCCTGAGGACATTAACAATAGCCATAATTCAGATAATGTTGATGTTGTCACAGATACTACGAACATTTCCAATCCTATTGCAGACACTTACAATTCTCTCAGTCTGCCCCCGATGGATGTTCATGACCCAGTCTACCTTCTAATGGGACTTCCAATCCGGAAACCGTTGATAATCGGGATATTGATAGCCTCCCTGCAGAAGATATTTCTGTGTCTCCTGGTGTGGGAGGGCAAGGAACTCCACCAAGGCTAAGAAGGTCGACACGAACAAGATATCCAGTCAACCGATTAAAAATGGACTTTTAAAATAATTAATAATTTAATAGTAAAATTTTAATTGTTGAAGGCATTATACATGTATTGCTCTAGTCATAAATAACTAATTGTAAACTGTAAAGGCTACCTAGGTTGAAGTACATTTTAAAAGGAGGGGTGAATGTGGTGATTATTCTTGTTTTATAAGAAGCATTGTAATTGGTTGCCTGTTTTCCTGCCTTGAGATATATGCTGTAAACTTATTGGTTAGTTGATTCCATGTGACCTGTGGTGGCCATCTTAAATTCAGTTCTCTACAGTTTGGTTGAGACTGGGTGCTTAACATTTACTGCTGGTTTTTTAAGGTTAATAAAGCCTAGCTTTTGAAAGGCAAGCTACTCTTTATTTCACAATGTATGTCTACCCCAGGAGAGAGCTCCATCAATGTAAGTCTACCCCAGGAGAGAGCTCTATCAATGTATGTCTACCCCAGGAGAGAGCTCTATCAATGTATGTCTACCCCAGGAGAGAGCTCTATCAATGTATGTCTACGCCAGGAGAGAGCTCTATCAATGTCTGTTTACCCCAGGAGAGAGCTCTATCAATATATGTCTACCCCAGGAGAGAGATCTAGCAATGTATGTCTACCCCAGGAGAGAGCTCTATCAATGTATGTCGACCCCAGGAGAGAGCTCTATCAACATAAGTCTACCCCAGGAGAGAGCTCTATCAATGTATGTCTACCCCAGGAGGGAGCTCTATCAATGTAAGTCTACCCCAGGAGAGAGCTCTATCAATGTATGTTTACCCCAGGAGAGTGCTCTATCAATGTATGTGTACCCCAGGAGAGAGCTATATCAATGTATGTCCATACCAGGAGAGAGCTCTATCAATGTATGTCTACCCCAGGAGAGAGCTCTATCAATGTAAGTCGACCCCAGGAGAGAGCTCAATCAATGTATGTCTACCCCAGGAGAGAGCTCTATCAATGTATGTCTACCCCAGGAGAGAGCTCTATCAATGTATGTGTACCCCAGGAGAGAGCTCTATCAACGCATGTCTACCCCAGGAGAGAGCTCTATCAATGTATGTCTACCCCAGGAGAGAGCTCTATCAATGTATGTCTACCCCAGGAGAGAGCTCTATCAACGTATGTCTACCCCAGGAGAGAGCTCTATCAATATAAGTCTACCCCAGGAGAGAGCTCTATCAACGTATGTCTACCCCAGGAGAGAGCTCTATCGATGTATGTCTACCCCAGGAGAGAGCTCTATCAATGTATGTCTACCCCAGGAGAGAGCTCTATCAATGTATGTCTACCCCAGAAGAGAGCTCTATCAATGTATGTCTACCCCAGGAGAGAGCTCTATCAATGTATGTGTACCCCAGGAGAGAGCTCTATCGATGTATGTCTACCCCAGGAGAGAGCTCTATCGATGTATGTCTACCCCAGGAGAGAGCTCTATCAATGTATGTCTATCCCAGGAGAGAGCTCTATCAATGTATGTATACCCCAGGAGAGAGCTCTATCTATGTATGAATACCCCAGGAGAGAGCTCTATCAATGTATGTCTACCCCAGGAGAGAGATCTATCAATGTATGTCTGCCTACCTTCAATTGCAGAATTCTGCTGTCCTGTATTGAATTACATAAAGCTAGGAGACAGAAGACAGCAAGACCCAATACCAAGCTTATAAAATGCCCAGAATGGTTGAGCACTTATTGGCTTAGAAATTCAGGTGTTTAACGTTACCCGTTACCGCCATAAGCAGGCGAAAAAATGGCAGCTGCCACTCTTCTGCCAGTTGTCGGCGGATCCTGCGGTGGCCGGCATTTTGCAATGGCCGGCAGTGCTGCCGATGGAAGCAACTGCTGAAGGGATTGAAATTGGAACTTCCGTTCCCTTGAAGGAAGGGGTTCACAGGTCGAACATGTGCACCGGAGAGGCAGCACGTACGCCTGGAACTTCCATTTTTTTTTACAGGTTTCTCTGGAAGGGTAAGTCTCTAGCAGCTGCGCATTTAAAAAGCAGTCGCAAGGCCTGCTTTTAACAAGGTAAGTGGTGAATTAAGTAAAATTAAAACATTTTTCCCACACGTTTATTATTTTTAAATACTTTAAAGAAAGGTAAGTTTATTTTTAGCCCTGTTAAAAACTGTAATTAATTTTTTCAAAAATTAAAATTATTGTTTAAAATAGTTATTTTACATAATTTATAGTTATTTTAAAAATGTGATGTTTTAAAAAAAAATTATTTGAAGTTTTAGTTAGGTTTTGGGGCCGATCTCTAATCATAGATTTGACAGGTCTTCAAATCTATGAATAGAGGTTCCCTGCTACGATTGGCTCTCCATGGCCCACGTGATCCCAGGGGATGCTTCGAACTAACTGCGCCCCTGGGATATGCAAGCACTGCGCGCTGGCAGCTGGAGGAGGCCCGGGATCGGAATCCCACGGGGGCCCACAGCACAACGGCCGGCGCGCTAGGTAAGTGCCGGTCGGGGTCTTGCACCCCCGGGAAGCCTCCAACCTGAATTTCTGGCCCATTGTCTTCTCTCTGAGCAGTGAAGCAGGACGAGTGAGCATGTGGTTTTGCGAGGATAGTGTGCTTCCCCATGGTGCAGGGCACCATCGACTGCACACACGTGGCTTTGCGGGTGCTGTATAACAATCCTGAGATCTTCCATAACCACAAAGGCTGCCAGTCACTTAATGTGCAGGTGGTGTGTGACCATGCCCAGCGATTCCTCAATGTCAATGTCTGCTATCCTGGCAGCAGCCATGATGCCTTCATCCTGCATCAGTCTGGGGTTCCAGCAATCTTCCAGCCACCACGTCAAGCTTGAGGGTAGCTGCTCAGAGACAAGAGCTATCCTCTCCCCACCTGGCTCATGACTCCCCTCCGCAACACCAACACTTGTGCCCAGCACTCGTATAATGAGAGCCAAGTTGCCACCAGGAACATCATCGAGGTGCTCCAGCAATGGTTCCACTGCCTTGACCGGTCGGGAGGAGCCCTCCAGTACTCGGTGGAGCAAGTGTCCCATTTTGTGGTGGTCTGCTGCATGCTTCACAACTTGGCCATCATGAGGGCACAGCCCTTGCCACCAGGGATTGCGGGACCACCTCAGGAGGAGGAGGGAGAGTAGGACGAGGAGGACGAGGAACAACAAACAGGAAGTGGAGAGAGGGAGGAGGCAAGCAGCCATTTGTCCTTCTGGATGGGCTGTCTGAACAGACTCCGATTCCAATGACTGAAACCCCAGATCCCCTTTACTCACCACATCCCCATTGTACCATCCCTGTCTCACAGAATATTAAAGTGTCCTCCTGGGCACAAAGCTGAAATGAGAGACACCACAAATGATTACAAACAAAATTAACAAATTTATCCAAAATCAGTGAACACATATTTACAGGAAAAATATTAGCTAATCACCCATGTGCAATCCCTTAGTGCCTGTCGTTCATGTGCCTTTTCCTACTCTAGTGCTCCTACACAGTGTACCCCCAGTAGCTGCAGCATGGCTGGTGGAAGGCTGCTGAGTTTCCATGCGGGAGACTTCAGGTGGCCTTGCAGGACGACCTCAAGCAGCTCTGGGCCTAGACTGCACCACCTCGCATGGGCGGCAGCAGTCTGGGCTGGCTGGCTGACAAACAGTGACAAGGGCAATGGTGGAGTAGCTGGGGCGGGAACAGGAATACTGTCCCCTTGAGAGAGGACAGCAGGTTCCTGCTCCACTGACCAACTGCCACTCCCCCAGGGCAGTGCCTCAGCATTCCTAGCAATCTACTGGAGCACAGATTGCTGGCCTGCTGCGACACCCTGCAAGCCCCGGTCGACGCTCGTAAACTCAGCCATGATGGCAGCAGTCAGAGCTGGGTGGCTTCAAGTTGAGACTGCATGACAACAGTCTGAGCTTGGGTGGCATTATGCTGAGAGCAGTCTGAGTTTCGATGGCACCAAGCACAGACTGCATAAGGGCAATCTGAGGTTCCGCTGCAGCACTAAGACATTGGGTCGCTTCCACCTGTGCTGCAATGGAAGCTGCGACATCACCCATCAGGTGCATCATCACGTCTGGGTCAACACGGTCTCTTTGGGAGTGCACCATCATTTCCAGGCTGGAAATCCTGGGCTCCATGCTCTGCGCAGAGCTTCGTGCAATGTTGGAGGCAGACTCCTCCACGTTCCTTGACTTTGTGGAGATGCTCTCTGGCAAGCTTGCCATTGCACCCATCAATTTTGTGCATGGCCATTACTCTTCTTCTGAAGGCCACCCCATCGAGGTCCTCATCTGAGTCGTGTGCAGCAGAACTCACGCACGAACTTGCGCTCTGGGGTGCTGGCCCCTGAGCTACCCTTTCCCCCTGGCCTTGCTGCAGCCCACTCATGCCTGGTTCCTCACCCTGTGCAGATCCCGCTACTACACTAGCCTCTAAAGTACATGTAGTACCAGTTTCTGAGCTGGTGACTGCGAGTGACAGATGCAGTGAGGCTGTGTCTTCTTCCTTCACTTCTTCTCCCCCCTCGCTCTCTTCCATGACCTCCGGGTGCAGGCTGCTCAGGTGCTTGTTGCTTATCTGAAAGCAGAAAGGCACAAGAGTTGGGTCATGGTGGGGGGGAGGGGGGGGGGGAGAGCCAGATATGAATGCATACAGCATGAGTAGCTTGAAAGTGAGAAAAGATTGTGGGGTGAGGGGGAAGTGGGATGTGAGAAGAAGGATTAGAAATGAACATACGGTTGTTGTCCCCAAGGGGTTCAACCTTGCTGGTTGCCACGGCCTCTACCATGACACCCAATTAGCTGGAGAACTTGCTTCTCGAGCTGGCTGAAGTCCTACATTTCAGCATGGCCCCTGCCTGTCTACTGCTGCTCCCTCCGATTATGTGCCAGCTTGGCCTGCAAGAGAAAGGGAAGTGTGTGAGTGAATGCGGTGCAATGTGTTTGGGTGATGTGATTGCCATAGTTGATTAGCTGTCAGTGTATGCAAGGTGTGAGATGTGGGTGTGAGTGTTGCAGCAGTGGTAAGGTTGTGAGGGTGAAGTGAAGCCATGATTGTGAGGTGTGAATGGTGATAGGTAGTGTTTGTTAGTTGGAGAGTGATGGGGGTGTGGTGCATTGGCCAGTGTGTGAGGCTTTTGGTGCAGATGGTGGTATGTGGCATTTGCTGAAGCCTTCACTCACCTTGACCACCCATGTGAGGTCATTAAACTTCTTCTTGCACTGGATAGCAGACCGTGGCACTCACCATAACATGGTCCACTATATCCTGCCACATGGTACAGGACATATATGGCAAGGCCTCCTTGCCACTTTGGGGGTAGAGTACAGCCCGCCTCCTCTCCATGGCAACTATGAATGTCTCCAGAGCTTCGTCAGAGAACCTCCTGGCTCTCTCCCAGGTTCAACAATCTGCCATTTCTATCAATCCACAACTTGGGCCTCAGCCTCGGCCTCTGCTTCTGCTTCTGCTTCTGCTCCTGCTTCTGCTTCTGCTCCTGCTCCTGCTTCTGCTCCTGCTTCTGCTTGTTGGGGCAGCTGCAGATTCAACTGGCCTGACAATGAGGTGCTGTAGCATCAATGCACCTCCCCTTTAAGTAGTGGAAAAAGCCTGTGCCACACATGACTGAATTAGACTGGACCTGATAGTGGTCCACCTGTTGAGCGTTAAGTCAATGAGCAGCAGTTTTATCGCTGAAATCATGATTATAATCATGTTAATGAAGAGTGAGCTCAAATTTTGCATGCTACCTTGCCCATTTTCAGGTGGGGCAGCTTAACATCATTTGGCCTTAAACTGCCCATTTCGTGGCTATATCCAATTTCTAAGTCATTAAATCCACTTTCATTCCGGACTGGAGTTATACTCAACTTGATGCCTAGCCCAAATGGTGTGTGTGGGCCACCTAAAGAAGGTCTTACATTGCTTGACTTCAGTGTACATGGGAGTTTGACCAAGGCTGGGAATTTCCTGTCATGTAAATGGAGTTTTGGCCGCACTTCTGACAAAGTTACAGCAGTGGAGCAAAAGTAGCTCCAAGGAAATTCCCAGCCGAGACTTGATTCTTGAATCATACTTTCCCTTTCATGTTGTGCACCTGAAACCACTTCACATTACTGCAAGTGACAGCATAGCTGTAGTCTGAGCAATTGTAGATGAAAATGTAAGCCTTCAATTGTACCTCTCAGAAGAAACTTCAGCCCCAATTATTCCTCTCTCCCCTCCACTCGGGAGCTAGTCAGAAAGACATGACTTAAAACTTCCTGTATTTCCAGATTCAGAGCAACACCTAATGTGCCCCAATATCAGGCCTGCAGAAGCAGTAATGGCTGTTGGCTGTTGAGTCATGTGGCTGCTGTCCAAAAACAACAACTAGAAGGCCTCTAGCCCCAAAGTACTAACCTTCTTGTGGGCTCCAACAGATTGCACCAAGGCCCAGCTTCGATCTTGAGAGCTAAAATGGGTTGAACACAAGGCCTAATGCCTGCTTCCAATGGGTGCTCAGCACCATGTTCCTGGGCAAAATAAGGTTGGAAGTTCATGGGCTCAGCCTTCTGCCCCTTTAGGGCAAACCTCAGAAATCCTGGGGCAACACAAATGGGGTAGAGATCTGGTGTAACGGGTCTCTGCCCTTTCTTCCTTTCCTTTGCACCTGGCAACTGACCATTGCCTGGGTGCAAGGGAGAGTAAAATCTCCCCTTTGTCTACCAATTGTTTATATCCCCCATTGTACTGAACAATGAAAAGTTGTTGAGCTGATTTCAAATCAGATTTGCAACATTCAGAAAATGCTTTTTAGATACAAATTTAAACCCATTGTTGGTTTGAAATGTTAAGCTGTAGTTACATTCCCCACTAAGAACTGTAGCTTTGCTGTAATCCACAAATGCTGATTTCTAGTGCAAAATACTGTTTGCATTAACAAACTTTGTAACTAATGCAGAAACTGAAAGTACAAATAAAAAACAAATGGAAGAAATTGCTATTGAAACAGGTGCATGTTTATTCTTTATTTATTGAGACAGATAGTGTTCTGACTCCAAGCCTTAATATGAGGGTGGGGCATTTGTTCTAGGAATTTGATCCATATATATATTAAGTAATACATTCTTGCACCAGCTGCATTTGTAATAAGCCACAATGTCATCATTGTTAACAAGCATTAACAGAAGTGCTCTAGAAGGAGAAGTTATGCTTTTTGTGCCAATACAAACATAACAGATAGATGGTATTATAACAAATACTTTGGATGACATCTTGGACACTTCCTTTCTTTCAGAGACAAACTTCATTCTTTCATTGAAAATAATCCAGTCACCATTCTGTAACACCAGTTCTAGTGACATTGAATTTAATATTTAATTTGATCCCAGCTGTTAAATTTATTTTACACTTGGAAGGCTGCTCATGTTTCTGGGAATTAAGTTGAAGAATAACAAGTGTTTATAAACATATTTAATATCATCTGATGAAGGTGGTTCTCACTGTATGATACCATTCTATTCCTAGATGTTTAGCATGCATTGAGGTTTAGCAACAGAAACCTCACTATGATCTATAGGGTGACAATAGGAAAAAAGACGGAAGCTCAGAAAAACTACAGATAAGACCATCTCACTGAGATAATCTAATATAATTTGCCTAAATTCAACTTGAGCCAACGTCTAGCCATGCAAAGCTAAAATTCAAAAGATTGTGAATGTTAAATTCTATCACACATTGTGGGAACAAATTATATTATTTCTGAAATTATAATCATTGTTAATGAAAATTTCAGGGGTACAACTGGTTTATAAAGGTGTCCAAGTGGAATTTGAATTTACTGAAAACTGGTTCATTTCAATATCTCGTGCAAGCAAAATCCTCTATCAGCTAAACACTGTGCTGGATGTATTGTGGGGGAAATACAACTTCAGCTAGAAATTACTGTTGGTAATATTAGCAGACCAACATTTAGTTTATTCACACGACAGTTCTTTGCATTTTAGCAGATATTAACTCATTTAAAACAACCGCTTTCATGAAAATAGCATCTGAATGTGTTTAAAGTGCATCCACTAATATTGCCAACAGTAATTTCTAGGTTACTGTGATTTTCTTTTACTGGAGGGATTTGTTTCTCCTTCTTGTAGTACATTTTAGATATAATCATACAGCTGTGGCCAGCTTATTTCCTGTAGCTATATTATATAACTTTGCAAAGAAATCTATTTACAAGTCAGAATCTGTGGAAACTACAGTTCCAATTTTGCAGGGCTCTATGGCCAGCATAGAGACTTGCTGAGGGTGAACTCAGGTCAGCAGATTGGGCCCAGAAGACAAACATTGAATGTATTTCTTATAGTTTGTTGAGCAACAGAACTTTTGGAAGGGCCATAGAAGCTTATGATGCAGAAGGAGGCCATTCAGCCTATCACATCTATGCTAGCTCCTTGCTAGAGCAATTCAAAACTAATCCCACAGCTCTGCGCGCTTCCCACAGCCCTGAGCCTTTCTCTGTTTCAAATGTTTATCTATTCTTCCCTTAGAAGATGTAATGTTCTCTGTCTCTGTCTGTGGAAAACCATTCCATGCTCCAACAACTCTCTGTGTAAAGAAATGTGTCCTATTCTCTTTCCTCACTGTCTCAGTGACCATTTTAAATTGATTACTCCTCATCATGGACTCTCCAACCAGAGGAAATAGGCTTTCTCTAATCACCCAATCAAAATCTTTCAGAATTTCAAAAACCTGCATTAAACCCCACCTTAATCCTCTCTGTGCCATTGGGAATAGTCACAGTTTCTCAAGTGTCCCATCATAATTATGGTTCATGAAATGAGCAATCCTGGTGTATCTATGTTGTACAATCTTTATAGCTTTAATGTCCTTTCTTTAACAGGGTACCTAGAACCATCTAACTGTGACTTAACAATTGCCTTGTACAAATTTACTATAACCTCTTTGCTCTTGTGCTCTATGCTCCTAGTTATAAAAAATTCTAAAATGCTAAATGCCGCAACTTCAGCAGAAGTGTGGGGTTAACCCTGTATCCACTGCACTTCCGGCAAAGTTACAGCGGCAGAGCAGAAGAAGCTCTGTGGAATTTCCAAGCCTTTGGGCGTGAAATTCGGTATGTTAGCGCCTCCCGTTAGCGCCTGGCGAGGGTGCTAATGGGGCGCTAAGGGGTTAAGGTCTGGGTGCGGCGAATGCAGCGATGCCCACGAACTTCAGTGCTGGTTTAGCGCGGATGCTAACTCTTAACGCCTGGGCCTCTAGCGCCTCGCAGATCATGATGTCATAAAGTGCGCAGCGCTCTGTTATCGCCCCAGATGGAAAATTGACTCTCGCCCCCTGCTTTATTGCCTCATGCCGACAACGCCAACAAGAGGAGGCATTGTGAACTCGGCTGGCTGCTTCGGGAGCGGTAATTAAAGGGAATGCTTTTCAGCCAGCGCAATATTTATTATTTGCACCAGTCTGGTGCCTGCGCAAAGTTTTTAATGTTTCTTTTGTGCAAAATGTCCAAGCCCTCCACTTTGTGAGAGTGTTTGGGGCTGTAATAGCAGTCATCCAGGTCGCCTTGCAAAACAGAACTGATGACAACTAGCTTGTGCAGCATCACTGGCCTCTCCCTTTAAGCAAGGGAAGCATCCTCTGTGATGAGCGAATGCCGATCACAATGCGCTCGAAATTGTTTAGCGCTCTGCCGCTAACGTCCTGCTCTTGGGCTTCACCGCCCTAAGAGAAGTGGTTAGCACTTGATTTAGCTCTCCACTTCCCCCTTGGAGTGCTAAAACTGAATTTCACGGGAGGCGAGAATGATTAGCGCCTGCCGCTAATTTTTCAACTTTGAAAGTTTTAGCGCCCCAAGCGAGGCTATACTGAATTTCTCCCCCAGGCCTAGAAATTGGATAAGGCCCAAAACCGGGTGCGGGCAGCATGAAGCGCTATGCGTCCACGCCTGTTCAAAGTGGTATAGGCAACACACAAAATACATGCTGCCTGTTGATTATAATGATTGCAACGCAGGTCTTAGCATTAAACGTGCTGCTGATTGGCTTAGCATTGAACAGTGGGGTTAATATCGGGTGCAGTCTACTGGCCAATAAAGTTTGGCCTAGGCTCTCTGCATTGCTTAAAGTGGAGTTGCTTTGTTGTAGAAACACCTCATTATCAGTGTGGAGAGACCCATGGCCCAACAGCCAAGAGAAAGAGCCAGGAGATTTTCAGATTCAGCTATGGAGGCCTTGGTCCTGGGGGTTCAAAAACATCATCAGGTTCCCTACCCACAGGAGGCCTTCAAGACAAAGCAGCAGATGGTGGTGGGAGGAGATCACTGAAGTCATCAGTGCGACGAGTGTTATCCCCAGGACCTGGATCCAGCGCCACAAAAAGTTTAATGCCCTCACACGAGTGGTCAAAGTGAATGAATGCATCATCAAATGCCATATCCCACCATCTGCACCACAAGCCTCACACACTGCTCAATGCACCACAACCCCATCATTCACCTACCGACAATTTCTAGCAATCACCACTCATACCTCACAATCATAGCATCACTTCACCCTCACACACTTACCACTGCTGCATGACTCACACCCACTTCTCACACCTTGCACACACTGCCAGCTATTCAATCATGGCAGGCACATCACCCAAACACATTGCACCACACTCGCTGACACACTTCCCTTTCTCTTGCAGGCAAATATTGCTCATAACCGTCGGGAGCAGCAGCAGATGGGTGGAGGGGAAGCCTATCTGCAGAACAGGACAGAGCTGGGGGAAGCAGTGCTGGAGATCATTGGAGGGGCAGTCACTGAGTCCGTGGTGAGTGGGGAAGTTGAAAGCATTGCTGATGATGATGGTATGTTCATACCTAATCCTTCTTCTCACATCCCACTTCCTCCTCATCCCACAATCTCTTTTCCCTTATAAGTTGCTGATGGTAGTGTAGTGGTTATGTTACTGGACTAGTAATCCAGAGGCCTGGACTAATGATTGGGAAACATGAGTTCAAATCTGATGATGGCAACTGGGGAATTTAAATGTAGTTAATTAAACAAATCTGGAATAAAAAGCTCGTATCTGTAATGGGGACCATGAAACTACCAGATTGTTGGGAAAACCCATCTGGTTCACTAATCCCCTTTAGAGAAGGAAATCTACCATTGTTACCTGGTCTGGTCTACATGTGACTCCAGACCCACAGCAATGTGGTTGACTCTTAACTGCCTCTCTGAAATGGCCTAGCAAGACACTCAGTTGTACCAAGCCACTACAAAGAACAGCAGTCCAAAAGGTGGCTCCCCACCACCTTCTCAAGGGCAATTAGGGATGGGCAATAAATGCTGGCCGTGCCAGCAACGCCCATATCCCATGAACAAATACATTTTTAAAAATGCATGGATGTCTTGCTTTCCCCTCACCACAACCCAACCCTTGTGCATTTCTCCTTGCAGATACCGAAGATCTCCAACCTGGCCAGTCAGTTCCCAAAGTGATGGAGGAGAAGAAGACACACCTTCATTGCATCTGACACTCACAGACACCAGTTCAGAAAATGGCTGTACTTTAGAGGGTAGTATAGAGGCGGGATCTGTATATGGTGTGTCACCGGGCACAAGTGGGCTGCAGCTAGGCTAGGGGGAAAGGGTAGCTCGGGTGCCAGCTCCCCGGAGGGCAAGTTTGCGCATGAGTTCTGTTGCAAAGGACTCAGATGATGACCTCAATGGGGCCGCCTTCAGAAGAAGGGTGATGGGCATGCACACAGAAATGCTAAGTGCAATGGCAAGCCTGCCAGAGAGCCTCTCATCAGTGTCAAGGAGCATGAAGGAGTCCAGCTCCAACATTGCGTGGAGCTTGGAGCCTGTGATTTCCAGGATGGAAATGATGGGCAACTCCATGAGAGATCTTGTGGACTCAGCCATGGTGCTGCATGTGATGAGCTATGTCGCAGCTTCCATTGCAGGACAGGCGGAAGCGACCCATTGTCTCAGTGCTGCAGTGGAGGCTCAGACTGCTGCCATCATGACTGGGTTTACGAGTGTGGAACGGGGCTTGCAGGGTCTCACAGCAATGCAGCAATCTGTGCTCCAACAGATGGCTAGAAATACTGAGGCACCACCCTGGGGCAGCGGCAGTGGCTCCTTGGAGCAAGAATCTGGTGCATGGCTGTATGTCCTGTGATGGCGCACCCTCAGAAGGAACGAGGTCCTCTTTGGAATCGTCTTCATGCATCCCAGTGACTCTTGCTCTATATCTGAAGGCCCTTGAAGGCAAAAGACAAGGATATGAATTAGTCCTGGCAAAGTAACAATCTTGACAATCGCCATACTCAGGCTTCTCATAGTTCAGTCATTGATGAAATAGGAAGCTAGAAACAGGAGTAGGCTTACTTACCTCAAGCCTGTTCCATCATTCAATGAGATCATGGCTGATCTCTATCTGTATCCATCCACCTGCCTTGGCTCCAAATCCTGTTATACCCTTGACTAGCAAAAAGCTATCGATCTCAGATTTAAAATTATTAATTGAGCTAGCATCTATTGCTTTTTCTGGGAGAGAGTTCCACACTTCTAGCACCCTTTGCGTGAAGAAGTGTTCACTAACTTCTCTTCTGAATGGCCTGGCTCTGATTTTAAGGATATGTCACCTTGTCCTAAACTCCCCAACTAGCGGAAAAGGTTTCTCTCTGCCCTATAAATTCCTTTCAAAATCTTAAAAGCCTCAATCAAATCACCCGTTAACCTTCTATATTCCAGGGAATAGAAGCCTAGTTTGTGTAACCTCGCCTCATAATCTAACCCTTGGAGCCCTCGTTACATTCTGGTGAATCCGCACTGCACTCCTTCCAAGGCCAATATACCCTTTCTAAGGTCCAGTGCCCAGAGCTGTACACAGTACTCCAGATGTGGTTGTGGTAAACCACTGTTATAACCTGTCTGTGTCTGTATGTGTATTCCACTAGGTACAGGTCTGGACATGCCTCGGCTGACTCCTCCCACTATTCCAGGTATATAAGTGACTACCTCCCAGTCCCTTAGTATTCTGGACGGGTCGACCACTCGAGACAAGACCTTCATTCTTTAGTTAATAAAAGCCTGATTGTTACTCGCTCAACCTCAGTCTTTTGAGTAATTGATGGCGCATCAATTTTATTAACTAAATTTTTTATAATGGAGAAGATCCTCACACCAGCATGCCTGGACCTGGACAGTCAGGAAGCGGGCGCTTCCACCAAGTTTGCTCACTGGCTCACGTGCTTCGAGACATTCCTGACTGCCTCCACTGCAGTCGAAACGGATGCGGACAAACTGTCTGTCCTGTTCTCCAAGGTGAACCACCGAGTGTACTCAGTCATCCGGGACGCGACCTCGTACACAGCCGCCCTCCAGCTCCTCAAGACCCAGTACACGCGCCCTGTGAACGAAGTATACGCTAGGCACCTTCTGGGGAGTCGCAAGCAACAACCTGGGGAATCGACTGAGGAATACCTCCAAGCACTGTCCGTGCTTGGCCGGGCCTGTGGGTGTAAGGCGGTAACGCCCACTAAGTACACGGAGGAACTGATCCGGGATGCCTTCGTAGCGGGCCACAGGTCCAACTACACCCGACAGCGACTGCTGGAGCAGAGTGACCTCACCCTCGACAAAGCCTCCGACATCGCACTAACGCTGGACGCAGCCTTCCGGGGCATGGATGCCTACTCCTCTGCACCGTGGACGCCGCGGGGAACGACAACCTGGGACACGGTAGGACAGCCCCATAGCACTGTGCCACCCCAGCCACAGCCCAACAACGGCCCAACTACCGCAGCAGTGCCCCAAAGCCAGACAGCAGTATCCCAAGGCCAGAAATGCTACTTCTGTGGCCAAGCCAAACACCCCAGAGCGCGCTGCCCGGTGAAGAATGCGACCTGCTCGGGCTGCGGGAAAAAGGGACACTACGCCAGCGTCTGCAAGGCCAAAGGCACCCTGAACGCCAGCAGCGCCGCGTGTGGGCCGTGCGAGCCGCCATCTTGGGCCCCCAACAGCGCCGCGTGTGGGCCGTGCGGGCCGCCATCTTGGGCCTCCCCAGCCATGTGCGAACCACCGCAGCAGCCGCCATCTTGGACACCAGCCGGGACGCAGCAGATCGCCAACCCCCCCCCATCTGATACTCGCAGTGACACACCGACCCCTACGCTGGCTTCTGTGACGCTGGACCAAACGAGACCGCACCAGCTAGCTCGGTCCAAAATGGACGTTAAGGTAAACGGCCATGCAATAAACTGCCTTTTTGACTCCGGGAGCACAGAGAGCTTCATCCACCCCGACACGGTGCGGCGTTGCTCTCTCCCAGTCCTGCCTGCGCACCAGCGGATTTCTATGGCCTCCGAGTCCCAGTCAGCGGACATTGGCGGCTACTGCGTGGTGACACTAGTAGTAGACGGGACTGTGTACAATAATTTTAAACTCCTGGTCCTGCCCGACCTCTGCGCTGCCGTTCTACTGGGGTTGGATTTCCAGTGCCACCTCAAAAGCGTTACGATGGCGTACGGTGGCCCCCTCCCCCCACTCACAGTCCGCAGCCAGCAGCCTCCAAATTGCCCGCCGTGCACCAGATGCAACCTCTCCACACTCAGAGTCCCACCCCCCCCACTGTTTGCTAACCTCACCCCCGACTGTAAGCCCATCGCCACAAAGAGCAGGCGATACAGTGCCGGGGACAGGGTTTTCATCAAAACCGAAGTGGAACGGCTCCTGAAGGAGGGGATTATTGAGGGCAGCTCCAGCCCCTGGCGAGCCCAGGTTGTAGTCGTTAAGACCGGCGAGAAACAACGCCTGGTCATCGACTACAGCCAAACAATAAACCGCTACACCCTGCTGGACGCCTACCCACTCCCCCGCATAGCTGACATGGTCAACCAGATCGCGCAGTACCGCGTCTTTTCGACCATTGACCTGAAATCAGCATACCACCAGCTCCCCATCAGCCCTGAAGACCGCCAGTATACTGCTTTTGAGGCAAACGGCCGCCTCTATCACTTCCTTAGGGTTCCCTTCGGCGTTACTAACGGGGTCTCCGTCTTCCAAAGGGAGATGGACTGGATGGTCGATCAAAACGAGCTGCAGGCCACTTTCCCTTACCTAGATAATGTGACCATCTGCGGCCATGACTTGCAGGACCATGACGCAAACCTCGAGAAATTCCTCCGCACCGCCCAACTCCTGAACCTGACATATAACAAGGAGAAGTGCATATTCCGCACAGACCGCCTCGCCATCCTTGGCTGTGTTGTGGAACACGGGGTCATCGGTCCCGACCCGGACCGGATGCGTCCCCATATGGAACTCCCACTGCCCCACTGCCTAAAAGCTCTGAAGAGGTGCCTAGGGTTTTTTTCCTACTACGCTCAGTGGGTCCCCTACTATGCAGACAAAGCCCGTCCGCTGATCAAGTCCACCTCTTTTCCCGTGACGGCAGAGGCCCGCTTAGCCTTCCACCGTATCAAGGAAGACATTGCCAAAGCCACCATGCACGCAGTGGACGAATCCATCCCCTTCCAGGTGGAAAGCGATGCGTCCGACTTCGCTCTGGCCGCCACCCTTAATCAGGCGGGGAGACCTGTGGCATTCTTCTCACGAACCCTCCAGGGCCCGGAGACCAGACACTCCGCGGTGGAGAAGGAGGCCCAGGCTATCGTGGAGGCTGTGCGTCATTGGAGGCACTACCTGGCCGGAAAACGATTTACCCTGCTCACTGACCAGCGTTCAGTTGCTTTTATGTTCAACAACAAGCAGAGGGGCAAAATCAAAAATGACAAGATCTTGAGGTGGAGAATCGAACTTTCCACCTACAATTACGAGATCTTGTACCGGCCTGGGAAGCTCAATGAACCCCCAGATGCCCTATCGCGTGGCACCTGCGCCAGCGCGCAGATCGAAAGGCTGAGGGCCCTCCACAATGACCTCTGCCACCCGGGGGTCACCAGGTTCTTCCACTTCATCAAGGCCCGCAACCTGCCTTACTCCATCGAGGAGGTCAGGACCATGACCAAGAACTGCCAAGTCTGCGCTGAGTGCAAACCGCACTTTTATAGACCAGACAGAGCCCACCTGATAAAAGCCACTCGCCCTTTCGAACGCCTGAGCGTCGATTTCAAAGGGCCTCTCCCCTCCTCCGACCGCAATGTGTACTTCCTCAACATCATTGACGAGTACTCCCGGTTCCCGTTCGCTATCCCCTGCCCGGACATGACCAGTGCCACGGTCATTAAATCTCTGAACAGCCTCTTCACCCTGTTCGGTTTCCCCAGCTATATCCATAGCGACCGGGGCTCATCGTTTATGAGCGACGAACTCCGCCAGTACCTGCTCGCTAGGGGTATAGCCACAAGCAGGACCACCAGTTACAACCCCCGGGGGAACGGACAGGTGGAAAGAGAGAATGCAACAGTTTGGAAGGCCGCCCTACTAGCCTTAAAGTCTAGGGGCCTTCCGACCTCCCGCTGGCAGGGGGTGCTCCCCGATGCGCTCCACTCGGTTCGGTCACTGCTCTGCACTGCCACCAATGCCACCCCCCACGAGAAAATGTTTGTCTTCCCAAGGAAGTCCACATCGGGGACATCGTTACCGCCATGGCTGACGTCCCCAGGGCCGGTACTACTGAGAAGACACGTGGGGGCCAATAAAACGGACCCCCTGGTCGAGAGGGTCGACCTCCTCCACGCCAACCCCCAGTACGCTTACATTGCGTACCTGGACAGGCGGGAGGACACAGTCTCCATACAAGACCTCGCACCCTCGGGGACCGCTGTAACCCACTACCCATTACCACCCCCCCCCACGACCCGATATCCAACCCCAGCAGCCGGCTTGCCTTGGACCGTCACCCACGAGGACTACACTCCAGGGCCCCAGCCTACACGGGACGCGACGCCGGAAGCTCCACCACCCCTGCCGTCGCCACGTCGATCACAGCGGCAGACAAGACCTCCGGAGAGACTCCAATACACGAACTTTTAAATACACTTCACCCCGCCGGACTCATTTTTAAACAAGGGGTGAATGTGGTAAACCACTGTTATAACCTGTCTGTGTCTGTATGTGTATTCCACTAGGTACAGGTCTGGACATGCCTCGGCTGACTCCTCCCACTATTCCAGGTATATAAGTGACTACCTCCCAGTCCCTTAGTATTCTGGACGGGTCGACCACTCGAGACAAGACCTTCATTCTTTAGTTAATAAAAGCCTGATTGTTACTCGCTCAACCTCAGTCTTTTGAGTAATTGATGGCGCATCAGTGGTCTAATCAGGGCTTTGTATAGTTGTAGTAAAACCTCCTCCCCTTTATATTCTAGCCCTCTAGTTATAAAGGCCAACATTCCATTAGCCTTTTTGATTATTTTTTTTATCTGACTATTACATTTTGGTGATATGTGTGCATGGACCCCTAAATCTCTTTGGACCGCCACTGTTCCTAGCTTTTCAACATTTAAATAATACTCGGATCTATCCTTTTTTGGTCCAAAATGGATGACCTCATACTTACCTGCACTGAAATCCATCTGCTACAGTTTTGCCCACTCACTTAATCTATCAATGTCTCTTTGTAATTTTATGCTCCCATCTACAATACTTACTGTACCATCAATCTTTGCGTCATCAGCGAACTTGGATATATGACTCTCCATTGTGTTATCTAATTTATTAATAAATATAGTGAATAGTTGAGGCCCCAGCACAGATCCTTGTGGGACACCACTAGTCACTTCCTTCGAATTCGAGTACATGACCATTATTCCTACTCTCTGTCTTCTATCACTTAACCAATCTACAGATCAATAATTTGCCTTCAATTCCATGAGCTTTAATTTTAGCTTACAGTCTATTATGTGAAGCCTTATCAAATGCCTTCTGGAAGTTCATATAAATGACATCCATAGATATTCCCCTGTAAACTACTTTTGTTACTTTCTTAAAATATTCAGTTAGGTTCATTAGACATGCCAACAACAACATCAACAACTTGCGTTTATATGGCGCCTTTAACTTAGTAAAACATCCCAAGGCGGTTCACAGGCACAATATCAAACAAAATTTGACACTGAGCTGCATAAGGAGATATTAGGACAGATGACCAAAAGCTTGGTCAAAGAGGTAGGGTTGAAGGAGCATCTTAAAGGAGGAAGGAGAGAGGTAGAGAGGCGGAGAGGTTTAGGAAGGGAATTCCAGAGCTTAGGGCCTCGGCAGCTGAAGGCACGGCCGCCAGTGGTGGAGCGATTAAAATTGGGGATGTGCAAGAAGCCAGAATTGGAGGAGCGCAGATATCTCGGAGATTTGTAGGGCTGGAGGAGGTTACAGAGATAGGAAGGGGTGAGGCCTTGGAGGGATTTGAAAACAAGGATGAGAATTTTAAAATTGAGGCTTGATGCTGATACTCAACTTGAGCAGTGCAAAAGTATTCTCTGTTATCTCCACTCCCTCCACCACCAAATTAAATCTTATGGCCTAGAAATTCAGTATAGCCACGTTCGGGGCGCTAAAGTCGGGCGGCCGCTAAAGTTTGTGCCCGGCGCAAGTTCGCGCCACCTTCGCCGATATTCAGTCGCATCGCCCCAAGAGGTTGCTGCTGCGCTAAAACAGGCGATACACAACTATCATTAGGCGCTAAGCCGGCGGTCCAGGGCGATACCCCCGAGGGTGGGCGCAGCGCAGGTGCGGCGAGTTGCTGATTGACGCCAGACACTCTGGCGCCGGTCAGCTCTTAAAGGGGGAGGGTGGATTTGTTTGCCTGCCACGCCCTGCACACGGCAGCCCTCAAGCTAGGCCTGACCACTTCTGCTTCATCTGTGCAACGCCCAGGGCTATGGAGAAGGCCAGGGAGAGAGCGCAGCGCTTCAGCGAGGGCGACCTGAGGGTGCTGGTTGGCGGAGTGGAGCGCAGGCGCCATGTTCTGTTCCGTGAAGGTGGCAGGAGGCCACTGCCCAGCGCCTACCGGAAAGCCTGGAGGGAGGTCTCAAACAGGGTGACTTCCAACAGCGTGGTTGCCAGGACTCCTGTGCAATGCCGGAAAAAGTTCAACGACCTCACTCGGATTGTCAGGGTGAGTACCCTTTCCAGTGTCCTCCTCATCCCTGCATGTGCACCTCACTTTATGGGCAAAGGGACCTGAAAGCCCTAATGGCCAGCCCTCATCCAGCAGCTATGGGACTGTCATGAAAATCACTTGCGCATTCAGCACTTTACACACTGTACAAGCTATTCGACCATGGGAGGCAGTACAGCCAAGATCAGGGCTTCACACTGTCAGGGCCAGTCCACCATGGGAGGCAGTGCAGACAAGATCAGGGCTTCACACTGTCAGGGCCAGTCCACCATGGGAGGCAGTGCAGACAAGATCAGGGCTTCACATTGTCAGGGCCAGTCCACCATGGGAGGCAGTGCAGACAAGATCAGGACATCACACTGTACTTAGAGGCCGTCCTTACTCTTGCAGGCCAAGGTGGCGTACAACCGTAGGAAGCAACGTGAGACCAGGGGAGGCCGTCCTGACGTCAAAGAGCTCTCCGACCTCAACCAGCGTGTGGAGCGCATTATGGCAGGACGACTGATTGGCCCCGTCGCCAGTGGAGATGCCGACCCTGTTCTGGGCACCAATGGTAAGGGCATCACCTTTTTGACCTCTCTCTTTCCACTTGCGCCTCAGATCAGCATCCTTTGCCACTGTCCAACCAATGCAGTGCATGGCAGCACTCATGCCTCCCTCGCTGCCGCCCTGTCCTCACTCTAAAGCAACTCTTGTGCCTCCCTGCTTTCAGATGGTGAATCGCCAGGTGAGGAGGCGGGCCCTCAAGCTGCCACTGTCAGCGATACCGAATTCGAGGAGGAGGAAGAGGAAGCCGGCCCATCAGTGCCACCCTCAGCCGCGCCAGCCCATGGCGATGAAGGGGACACGTCTTCCCTGGAGGGGAGCCGGGGGGAAGGGTCGGAGGAGAGTGAAGCTCCGGGGCCCAGCGGCCTGCAGCAACGCGGGAGGGGTGGGGAAGCTCGGCGGACTTCTCCCCAGAGGGTGAGTGCGGCCTCCAGTCCTGCGACGGTGAGCGCAGAGGAGGTGCGGCTCCTGGAGGAAATGGCCGTCCAGGCTGAGCGCAGGCACAATGAGCTCATGGCTGCAGTGGCAAGGATGCCTGACTCCATTGAGTCTCTGTCAAGGAGTGTGCAGGAATTCGGAGCAGCACAGGCCAGGAGTCTGCAACAATTCAGTGCAGCACAGGCCAGGAGTCTGGAACAATTCAGTGCAGCACAGGCCAGGAGTCTGCAGGACTTCGCGGCAGCACAGGCGGCTTCTAGCCAAGTGCTCAGTCGTGCCGTTCATTCACTGGCTGGTGTCATGCGGACACAGACCAGGGCCACACGGGCACTAACTGCTGCCACCCTCGCTGGATCGGCCAGGCATCACCAGGGCTCTCGCCGCGCAGCAGCAGCCCAGCAGTCTGTTCTTCAGCTGTTTGCTGCGCATGCTGCAGTGCTGGCCCGTGCGAGTGCCAATGTCTCAGGCGACCAGGGAGTACCTGCGATCTGTCAGGTTGGCACCATTCCTGTAGCCGACACTGCCACTCCGCCATTGCAGCTGCCATGAGCCGCTGGACAGACTGCTGCCGCCCAAGCAGAGTTGGAGCAGTCAGCAGCCGGCCCCTCCAGGGCCAGAGCTGGTGCAGGCCGACCCCCAAGGGCATCTGCCGTCTCGCCATCTAACCCTCAGCAGCCTTCCCCCAGCCTTGCTGCAGCCACTGGGGTCCCATTGAGGAGGAGCTGCAGGGCGGGCAGGGGCCAGTCACGGATGCGAAAGGCATCGCCCTCGCAGGGCAAAAAGTAGAAGGTCTGGCCAAATGCTTTGTGTTTGTTGAAAGGCCGAGACTGGTGTAGTTGTGTTTTTGTAAGGCCGAGACTGGTGTCTTTCTTTGTTTTGTAAGGCCGAGACTGTTCGTTTTGTGTTTTTGGAGGGGGCTTCTCTCCATTAGTTTGTAATGTGGGAAGGGCAGAGGTTTCCAAGTAATAAATGTTCTGAAATCGCACTGCCCATGCTTTATTTTGCAAGCCCTGGTTGCCCTGCTCGGCTGAGGGCTTGTGGAGCGGCTACATTCATCTGGTGACATTGGCACAAGCCATTCCCTGAGAGGGGGCCTAGAACCGACGTTCAATAAGCCGCCGACGGGCGGCCCTTGCACTTTCTGCCTCCCTCCTGTGCTGGTCCTCCTCCTCCTCCTCCTCCTCCTCCTCCTCCTCCTCCTCAGGTGGTCCTCCAATCTCTGGTGGCAGTGGCTGAGTCCTGCGGATAGCCAGGTTGTGCAGCATGCAGCACACGACCACGAAATGGGAAACTCGCTCCGGCGAATATTGTAGGGCTCCACCGGAACGATCCAGACAGTGGAACCGTTGCTTCAGGACGCCGATGGTTTGCTCAATGATGTTCTTGGTTGCTTGATGGCTCTCATTGTATCCCTCTTCAGCAGGGGTGCTGGGCGCACGAAGCGGGGTCATCAGCCAGGTGCACAAAGGATAGCCTTTGTCCCCGAGAAGCCATCCTCGTGGGTGAGGCTGGGTTTGGAACATGTCTGCCACAGAAGTCTGGCGCAGGATGAAGGCATCGCGGCTGCTGCCTGGAAAGCGGGCATTGACAGCTAGGATGAGCTGCCTGTGGTCACATACCAGCTGAACGTTGAGCGAATGGTAGCCCTTCCGGTTGCGGTAATCCTCGGCATTCTCCAGAGGTGCCCGCAAAGCCACATGCGTGCAGTCAATGGCGCCCTGCACCATGGGGAAGCCCGCGAATGCTGCAAAGCCCATTGCACGCTGTTGCTGCTTGACAAGGGCCATGGAGAAGGAGATGAACTGACGTTTCCTTCTGAAAAGGGCATTGGTCACCTGGCGGATGCAGCAATGCACGGCGAACTGGGAAATGTTGGAAATGTCCCCAGTAGCAGATTGGAAGGAGCCGGTGGCATAGAAGCTGAGAGCCACCGTCACCTTCACTGCTACCGACAGAGACGTCCTGCTCCTCAGCTGTGGCTGCAGATCACCGCCAAGCTGGTGGCAGATCTCAGTGACCACCGCCCTTTGGAATCGCAGCCTCCGAACACACTGCTCGTCAGACATGTTCAGATAGGAGAACTGCTGGCGGTATACCCTGGGTGGGTAAGGCCTCCTTTGCCGACGCCTGTTGTCCCCTTTCCATCTGGCTAGGACTGCCACTCTCTCACGGTGTCTGTGAGCCCTTTGAATGCAATGGAGTAGGCCAGCGTTTGCACCCATTGCAGCCCCCATTATATGTTTGCAAACAATGATATGACACTGAAGGCAAAGACAAGTGGAAAGCTGTGGCCTGAAGCCACAAGTACCTGTCCGAGTGTTGAGCCAAAGCAGAAAGCTCTCCACCTTTGTCTCTCTGCAAAGATCCGTCTCTCAAAAAGGAGTGCTGCAAAATGGCAGCCTTTTCTACTGCAGGAGGAGTGCCCTTTAATTTGCGCTCCCCGCGCCCCGCATCGACTGAGAACCGTTCCCCTCTACCAGTCGCTAGGGGCGCCAGGCGCACAATAGGGCGTCGCCACTGAATTTCCGGTTTGGGGCGCACAAAGGGCGTTGCACGAGGAAATGACGTCAGGATCTGCGCGCGCAGCTGAGCGCGCGCAAAGACTTTGCGCCACCGCTAAATCTTGAGTGAAGTTGGGGAGAGGCACAGATCGCGTTGCGCCCGGCCGCTAGCCGCCTAGCGCCCAACATCTCCTCCTCCTAAGGCGCTACCGGCTGGCGCAAGCAACTGAATTTCTAGGCCATCTTGTATTTCGAGTGACAACTGATAAATAAAGTAAGAATTGTTGAGAAGATATTTGGATGCCTCAGAAGTATTGTTGGCCAATTGTTGATACTTTTAGAATATCCTTTGATTTCATTTTGACAAGATAGAAGTTACAAACTGACTCATACAGTCCCAACAGACATTAAATGGCTAGTATAGACACTTATCTTTAATGGTAAGAAATTCAATCTCTACAGTGTTATTCCTACTGTGCAACTGAATCAATGTTTGCATTTATATTGCTTTGAGAATTTTAGATATAATAGTGGATTAAAATAACTTCTATGGGCTAAAAATTCGATAGCCCCCAAATACGGGTGTGGGGATCGTGATGCATGATTAACCCACGCCCATTCAAAGTAATGCAAGCAGCACGCAAAGTTAGTGCTGCCTGCTAATTTAAATGATAATGGCATGCAGCTCGACGTTAAACGTGCTGCTGAGTGGCTGCATGCATAGCAGGGAGCCCAAGTTCATGCGAGGCTAGCACCAAGTAAAGCTAGCCTGCACTTCTTAAAAGGGAGGAGCAGTTTGATGAGGCCAGGTGCTGAAAGTCATTCCAGAAGGCAGTTTCAACTGGGAAACATTCAGCAATGGCACAACAAGCCAGAGAGTGGGCTCCAAGGTTCTCAGATGCAGCACTGGACAGGAGGTGGAGAGGAGGAGAGAGGTCGTGTTTCCACAGGGGCCAGGAGGCCCGACAGACAGACACTGCAAAGGCAGTGGGAGCAGAATGCCATGGAGGTCAATGCAAGCAGCGTTGCTCCAAGGACCTGGATGCAGTGTCAAAAGAAGTTCAATGACTTCACCAGTGTGGTCAAGGTCAGTGACTGCATCTTCAAACGCCATATCCCGCCAACTGCACCACTAGCCTCACATACTGCTCAATTCACCACACTTCCATTACTAACCTACCAACAATCTCTATCAATCACGAATCATACCTGACATTCATATGCTCTATTCACCCTCACACACTTTCCACTGCTGCAAGCCTCTAACCCACATCTCACAGCTTGCACACACTGCCAGCTATTCTACCATGATGGCCACATCAGCCAAACACATTGAGCCACACTCACTGACACACTTCCCTCTCTCTTGCAGGCCAAGTTGGCACACAACCGTAGGCAGTGGCAGCTAACCGGAGTGGGACAGGTCTGCCTCCATATCCTGACCCCACTCCAGGAGATGGTGCTTGGCATAATTGGAGTGGCTGCGACTGAGACGGTGGCCAGTGGCAGCGCTGAAACCATTGAACATGATGGTATGCTCATACCTATTCCTCATTCTCACATTCCACATCCCCGTCATCCCACAATCTCTTGTGACTTACAAGCTCCTGATGGTGTAAGCCTGCACCTCTTGCTTTCCCATCCTCCCCTCTCCTCACTACAACCCTACTCTTGTGCCTTACTCATTTCAGATACCCAAGAAATCCAACCTCGCTAGACAGTGGTAGAAGAGGAAGAGGAAGAGGAAAGTGATGATGAAGAAGAAACGGCAGCAGACGGGTGGAGGGGAAGCCCGTCGCAGCCCCCAGCTCAGACACTGGCACTGCACAGACTTTAGAAGGTAGCTTAGAGGTAGGATCTGTACATGGTGAGTCACAGCACACGAATGGGCTGCAGCCAGGGCAGGGGGAAAGGGTAGTGCAGGTGCCAGCTCCCCGGAGGGCAAGTTCGCACACGTGTTCTGCTGCACAGACGAGGACTTCAATGGGGCGGCACTAAGAACAAAGCTGATGGGTATACACAAAAAAATACTTGGTGCATTGGCAGGCCTGGCAGAAAACCTGAATGCAATGTCAAGGAGCATGGAGGAGTCCAACTCTAACCTTGCACAGGGCTTTGTGCAGAGTTTACAGCCCATCCTTTCCAGCATGGAAGGAATGGGCAGATCCGTTAGTGCACTTGTGGACCCAACCATCATGCCGCGTCTGTTAAATCCGTGTATCTTGATGTGTGGTGTCCTTCAATAAATAGACAGAGACTGCAGATAACAAACAACAGGTGTTTATTGGATGAGGGTTACTCTAAAAACTAAAGTACAGATCCCTACTCAGGGTTTATATACAGCTGTGGTCACTGCCGGTACTACAGTATACAGGAGCTGTAAAACCTAGTTCTCCCCTTAAAGGTACATACACTACAATTCCCCCCCTTTTAGATTAACAGTACCATAACATTCATTTAACAATTAACACTTTAAACATGCACCATTAACTGCAAATTGTCCATTTATAAATTCAGTCTTTGGGGCGGCTTCCTGATCCTTTCTGGATAGCGCCTTCCCTGAGTGTCTTGCTCTTGGTGCGGAGGCGATTCTGGCCCCCTGTCGTCGGTTGGTTCATCAGCTTCCAATGCTACTGTTTCTGGTTGCCATTTCTCTGTTCGATAGTCGCGGGCAAAGACTGGTTGCCCTACATTGAAGCTCCTTGTCGGCTTCTCATTGATGTGCTGAATTGCTTATTCTCAACATCTCTTCGTACATTTGGTCTGAGCAAATCCAGACGAGATCTCAACCTTCGGTTAAAGAACATCATGGCCGGGGTCTGGTTGGTGACTGCATGTGTCGCATTTCTGTAGGCTAACAGGAAATTGTCCACCTTATGCTGCAGTGGAATGTCGTCATCGCACATGGCCCATACTGCTTTTTTAAAGGTTTGTACGAACCTCTCAGCCAATCCATTTGTGGCTGGATAATACGGGGCGGAAGTGTAGTGCCTTACCCCATTCCTTTTCATAAATCTTCGAAACTCTTTGGACACAAACTGTGGTCCGTTATCAGAGCAAATCTGCTCTGGCAAGCCGTTCCTGGCAAAAATGGTCCGTAGGACTGCAATAGTTTTCTCCGTGGTGGTGGAGGATATTTTGATCACCTCAGGCCATTTCGAGTGCTCATCCACGGCTATTAAAAATATTGAGTCCATGAATGCACCAGCAAAATCAATATGCACCTGTTGCCATGGAGATGAGAGCCACTCCCATGGGTGTAGAGGGGCATGTGGTGGTGCATTTTCGACCTTCTGGCATCCTGAGCTGCTCTTTGTCAGGTCCTCGATTTGCTGATCGATCCCCGGCCACCACACATAAGCCCTAGCAAGGCTTTTCATTTTCACCCCTCCCAGATGGCCTTCGTGAAGCTCATTGAGCACTCTCTCCCTTAACTTGGGTGGAATTACCACTCGGGATCCACACATCAAGGTCCCCTGGCATACTGACAGCTGTTCTCTTCGGGATGAGAATGCTGGCAACAATGAGTCGCCATGTGTTGGCCATCCCTTCACCGTCAAGTCATATACCCGAGACAGTGTCGGGTCATTTCGGGTCTCCTTCTCTTTATCAGCATTAGTTACTGGCAAGCGTTCAATCATAGTCGAATAAAATATTTCGACAGGGTCCACTGCTGGTGCTTCCTCCGCAGTAGGCAGTGGCAGGCGTGATAGCCCATCAGCGTTTCCATGCTGTTTCGTGCCCTTATACTCGATTTCATATTGGTTCGCCCCCAGAAAAAGGGACCATCTTTGTAGCCATTGCGCAGTCATCACCGGAACGCCCTTCTTTGGATTAAAGATGGAGACAAGTGGTTGGTGGTCAGTCAGCAAGGTGAACTTCTGCCCGTGCAGATAGTGGTTGAACTTTTTTACTACCCACACGAGGCTGAGGGCCTCCCTGTCAATCTGGGCGTAGTTACGCTTGGCTGAGGTTAGTGACCGAGACGCAAAGACTACTGGCCTCTCCGAGCCGTCCGGGAACTTGTGCGACAGCACCGCTCCAATGCCATAGGGTGATGCATCACATGCCAACTGAATTGGTAGTGCTGGGTTGAAATGAGCCAACACCTCTTTTGATGTGATCAATTCTTTACACTTCTGGAAAGCTCGTTAACATTCGCCATTCCACTTCCATGGTACCCCCGTTTGCAGTAGGGTGTTCAGTGGGTGTAGTACTGTAGACAAATTCGGCAAGAACTTATGGTAGTAGTTCACCAACCCGAGGAACGACCTCAATTGTGACACATTATCCGGTGCTGGAGCCTTGACTACTGCTTCAATCTTTTCAGGGGACTTATGTAACCCCTCTTCATCAATAATGTGGCCACAATACGAGATTTGCTTCTGGAAAAACTCGCATTTGTGGCGATTAGCTCGGAGCCCATAATCCTTCAATCTAGCGAGCACCTGCTCCAGGTTGGCGAGGTGATCACTGTCATTTTCGCCCGTGACCAGGATGTCGTCCAAATAACACTGGGTCCCTGGAATCCCTTGCAGGAATTGATCCATTGCCCTTTGCCAAATAGCCGGAGCTGATGCTACCCCGAACACCAGCCGGTTGTATTGGTAGAGACCTTTATGAGTGTTGATCATGAGGTACTGTTTCGAGGCTTCTTCTACCTCCATTTGCAGGTACGCCTGGGCCAGATCAATCTTAGTGAAGCGTTTCCCTCCAGATAGCGAGGCGAAAATATCTTCAATCCGCGGAAGCGGATATTGTACAGTGTGAAGGACTGGGTTCACTGTCACCTTAAAGTCCCCACAGATGCGAACCTTTTTTGGTTCCCCAGGCGTATTACTCAACGACCTCTTCATTACAGGAACGATGGGTGTAGCCCACTCGCTCCAGTCCACTTTGGACAGTACTCCTGAACGTTCCAAACCTTCCAGCTCTGCTTCGACGGCTGGGCGGATCGCATAAGGTACCGGTCTGGCCTTAAAAAACTTTGGGCTTGCATTTTCCTCTATTTTGATCATTGCTGCTATGCCTTTTAGTGATCCGAGTCCCTCCTGGAACACTTCTTGTGCATCAGTTAGCATTTTTGACAGTCGGCCAGGTGTGACGTCGTCATCCTTTTTGGCTTCTACAGTCAGTGCTTGTATGGAATACCAATCTAGCTGTATCTTCCGGATCCATTCACGCTCTAGTAGTGGTGGTCCTCCATCTGGCAATACATATAGGTCCATTTTTGGTGTTTCCTTGCCGTTATATATAACGTTCACCCTTATTTTTCCTTTGGGGTAGAGTTTTTGCCCCGTGTACGTCTTCAAGACAATCTCCGTATCTCTCAAGGGTATATGTGAGAATAGCTGCTTGTAGTCCCTTCGGTTTATGACTGTTAGGGCTGATCCTGTGTCCAATTCCATTTTCACTTGGACTCCGGCTATCTTGAGCGTGACCCAGATAGTTTGGTGATCCTCCGTTTTGATCACATTATGTAGTTTCAGACAACCCAGCTCCTTGCTTCCGGAGTCTGTGTCACTCTACAGTTCGTCTGAACTACTCTCCGTCACCTTATGTACCTTCTTTTACTTCTCCCGTGGGGATTTCTTACTGCTGGTATTCTTTTCCGACCTGCAGACTCTTGCTATGTGTCCTACTTTTCCACACTGCCTGCACACTTGGTCATTGAACCAGCAATCCTTATGGTCGTGTGTTGTTCTGCCGCAGCGATAGCACTTTACTGTTCTGTATGACATTTCATTTGTGCCATATTCTTGCGGTCTCCGTTGTATCTCTGCCGCGCCCCGTGCTGCTGCTTCGTGTGATACTGCCATGCTGAAAGCCTTGTCCAGCCTAAGATCCTTTTCTGATAGAAGCCGTTTCTGGGTTCCTTCACTTTGAAGCTCACACACAAACTTGTCCCTTAAAGTATCTGCTAGTCCCGTTCCAAACTGGCAGTGTTTCGATAGCTTGCGCAGTTCCATTAAAAACTTAGCATTACTTTCATCTTTAAGCTGGTTCCTTTTGTGAAACTTAAATCTTTCCACTATCAGCAGCGGTGTGGGGCCTAAGTGGTCCTGTAGTATTGACACTATGTTTTCAAAATCCTTTTCCGCTGGCTTCTCTGGGGTTACTAGGTTTTGCAGCAAGCCATACGTTTTTGAACCCATTGAATTCAACAATACCAGCGCTTTCCTGTCATCTGGCACTTCATTCGCCTTGCAGTACACTTCTATGCGTTCGACATATGTCGTCCAATCTTCGACTTCACTGTCGAATGCCGTGACACTGCCACTCTTCGGCATCCCTGGGTGTGGTTAGACTGGCTCAAAATGGCATCTCCCTTCTTCTCCGCTGCGGCACAAACAAAATGGCGTCTCCCGCGCTCTCCCTTCTTCTCCGCTGCGGCTCAGATGGCGTCTCCCGCGCTTCCCTTTCTTCTCCACGGACGCTGCTCGGCCCTTGATCACTGACTGCGCTCTGCGCGTTTTCCTGCGCACCTCTCTCATTGACGCCGCTCGGTCCCGAACCCCGGCTGCGCCCTGTGCGCTTTACCCTCTCTCTCTCTTTTTTTTTTGTTTTCGTCGACGCCGCTCGGTCTTCAACCCCGGCTGCGCCCTGTGCGCTTTACCCTCTCTCTTACCCCGTCGACGCTGCTCGGCCTTTATCTGTGCCGTCGCTGTCCGGGAAGGGTCTGCGCCGTACCTGTTGCGCTGGATCGTCGTGACTGGAGAACCAAGCCCAGCTCTTAACAACCTCCTCTGCGATGCTCAAGTCTTCTCTGGATGGTCGACGCCTGTATTTCTGGACTCGGCCATCTTTTTTTTTCTTTACTGTTCTCCAGGAGCGAATCCCTGGGAGGTGATGCAGAGTTGCAGGTAGGTTTGAATCCACTTCCCGTCGCCACTGTTAAATCCGTGTATCTTGATGATTGCAGCACAATCAGAAGCCACCGAACGTCTGAGTGCTGCAATGGAAACTCAGGCTGAAGTCATGCAAGCTCAGACTGCCGCCATCATGGTTGCGGTTAGCAGTGTTGAAAGGAAGTTGCAGGGTGTCATAGCAGCCCAGCAATCTGTCATCCAACAGATTACTAGGATTGGTGCGGCGCCGCCCTGGGAGAGTGGCATTGGTTCCATGGAGCACGAACCTCCTGTCCTCTAACAGGATGACAGCATCTGTCCTCCCACCACTGCCACCCAGTCAGTGCCCTTGCTGTTGCCTGTCAGCCAGCCAGCTCAGACTGCTGCCGCCCAGGCCAAGGTGGTACAGTCTGAAGCCGGGCCTACTAGGCTCAGAGTTGCTTGAGGCCGTCCTCCAAGGACATCTGCAGTCTCCCCCTCTGAAAGTCAGCAGCCTTCCACCAGCTATTCTGCAGCCACTGGGGTAGCACTGTGTAGGAGCACTAGGACAGGCAAAGGCACACAGAAGGCAGGCACTAAGGGAATGCACAAGGGTGATTAGGTGACTTTTGAATAAATATATTGTAATGGTTTGATTCATAAAATTGGTTTGGAATGTTTGTTTTGTTGTGGCTGTTATTGTAGTATGTTGACCAAGAGGATGCTGTATTGATCAGTAACAGAGGGAAGGTAAGGTGTGGGATTATTGGTGAATGGGGAATTGGGGTTGCGTTCACTGGAACTGCAGTTGATCACAGACAGCCTGGGCAGAAAGGGCCAATCTGGGTTGCCTCCTCCTTTCCTCCTCCTCCTCTTCTGCTTCCTCCTCCTCCTCTTCCTCCTCCTGCCCTTCCTCTTCAGCTGGTCACCATCTGCCTGGTGGCAAGTGCTGTGCCCTCATGATGATGAGGTTGTGGAGCATGCAGCAGACCACAATGAATCCTGAGTACTGCAGGGCTCCTCCAGAGCGGTCCAGTCAGTGGAAACGTTGTTTAAGGATGACAATGGTCTGCTTTATCAGATTCCATGTGGCAGCATAGCTTTCATTCACAGAATCACAGAATCACAGAAACCCCACAGTGCAGATAGAGGCCATTTTGGCCCATCGAGCCTGCACCGACACATATCCCACCCGATCCCCGTAACCCCTACACCAACACATATCCCACCCTATCCCCGTAACCCCACGTATTTAATCCCCCTAACACTAAGGGTCAATTTTTTATCATAGCCAATCAACCTAACCTGACATTCATTGTATGCATGCCGCCCATGTATGCATGGGTTGTGTAGCGGAGTCATGAGCCAGGTGGTCAGTGGATAGCCCTTGTCGCCCAATAGCCACCCTTTGGTTTATTGTAGTCATTCAAATGCAGATGGGACAGCAGACTGTCGCAGAATGAAGGCATCAGGACTGGTACCAGGATACCGAGCATTGCTCTGCATGAATTGCGTTGAGTAAGGTCACAAACCAGCTGGACATTGAGGGAATGGAATCCCTTCCATTTGCAGTATAGCTCCAAATTGAGATGAGGTGCCCACAAAGCGACGTGTGTGCATTCAATGGCACCCTGCTCTATGGGGAAGCCTGCTATCTGGGTGAAGCCGTGTGCTCGCTCCGACTGCTTCTCTCTGGCGAGAGAGAATGAAAAATTTTCATCTCTCCTTTCATACTGAGCCTCACTCACCTCCCTTACACAGGAGTCGATAGGGAACTGGGAAATGTTAAAGATGTCGCCTGCTCTAGCCTGGAAGGAGCCCGTCGTGAAAAAGAAAAGAGAGACATGCATTTATATCGCGCCTTTCACGACCACCAGATGTCCCAAAGTGCTTTACAGCCAAAGAGGTACTTTTTTAAGTGGCGTCACTGTTGTATTGTTGGAAATGCGGCAGCCAATTTGCACAGAGCAAGCTCCCAGAAACAGCAATGTGATAATGAGCAGATAATCTGTTTTTGTGATGATTGATTAATAAATATTGGCCAGGACATCAGAGATAATTTCCCTGCTCTTCTTCGAAATAGTGCCATGGGATCTTTTACATCCACCTGAGAGAGCAGACAGGGCCTCGCTTTAACATCTCATCCGAAAGACAGCACCTCCGACGGTGCAGCACTCCCTCAGCATTGCACTGGAATGTCAGCCCAGACTTTTTGTGCTCAAGTCCCTAGCGTGGGACTTGAACCGATAACCTTCGATGACTCAGTAGGCAAGGGTGCTACCAACTGAGCCACAGCTGACACTGTGCAGAAGTTTAAGGCCACGGTCACCTTTACAGCCTCTGGCAATGCCGTCCTCGCCCTGGACTGAGAGGTCTGCCTGCAGCAGGTGGCAGATTTCAATGAGCACCTCCTTAGTGAAGCAGAGACCTCATATGCACTGTTGCCTGGCCTGCTGAGTTTTTCCAGCGTTTTCTGTTGTTAATTCAGATTTCCAGCATCCGCAGTATTTTGCTATCGTATTAGTGTTTGGTTCACTGCCACACCTCTTCTAGGAATGCCCACCTTGAAGAAGTTCTGCTCTTCTCTTCGATGGGATCTCCGTTTGGCTCGTCAACCTTGTTCATCTTCATTGCTTTCAGTTTCCCTTCTCGTGTTTGATCAGGTATCTGCCAAGACTCGGTTTCACAGCCACATCATTTTCCTCAGCAACTGTCTCCAGTTCCGACTTATTCCACGTGGATTCCAACTAAACTTCCACCCTTCGTGTTTCAGATCCACCCAGGATTACAAATATCTCCAAGATATTCATTGTTCCTCGAACTACTGCTCTCGCCGCATCTTGAGATCCATGCTCAATGCCATGCGGCGCCACATGAACACTCTCGACCTCTCTCTTCAGCAGCACCGACGCACTATCTCAAAGCTGTATGGGTCCACAGTTCCATTCCATCCTTCGATTCACCCGACGCTTCAACAAAAAACTTTTTTTCTTCCTTTCCGATGTCAAGGATTGCAAGCTTCATCAACTCTTGAACACCTCAGGCCCCTCTGGAACCTTCTTCCCCTTCACTTTCCTCTGATCCCCTTCTCCCAATCTCACCCCCTGCCACGTTTTCACTATCCCCTCTGACCTTCTCCTCTCTGACCCCGAACGATCAGTCCTCAGCAAAGGCCTGAGCTTCATCCCCTTACGCCCCCACCTCAATGAATTTCGAGCTCGGCACGATGCTGAGCTCTTTTTCCGCCGCCTTCGTCTCCGTGCCCACTTCTTTGGCCAGGATTCTTCCCCCAGCACAGCTGACCCTTTCTCCCGCTTTCAGAATTCTCGTTATACCTGGACCCCTCCCTCTAGCCTCTTACCCTCTCTAGATCTTTTCATTGCAAACTGCCGCTGTGACATCGGCCGTGTCAATTTCTCTGCTCCCCTCACTCACTCCAACCTACCTCCCTCTGAACTTGCAGCACTCCATTCTCTCAGATCCAACCCCGACATTGTAATTAAACCTGCTGACAAGGGTGGTGCTGTTGGTGTTTGACGAACCGACCTCTACCTAGCAGAAGCTGAACGCCAACTCTCTGACACCTCCTCCTACCTCCACTTGGACCTTGACCCCACTACCGAACATCAAACCAACGTTTCCAAGACTGTCACTGACCCCATCTCCTCTGGAGATCTTCCCCCCACGGCCACCAACCTCATAGTTCCCCAACCCCGCACAGCCCGCTTCTACCTCCTTCCCAAGATCCACAAACAGGACTGTCCTGGTAGACCCATCGTTTCAGCCTGTTCTTGCCCGATGGAACTTATCTCTTCCTATCTCGACTCTATCTTTTCTCCCCTTGTCCAGTCTCTTCCCACCTACATCCGCGACTCTTCTGACGCCCTCCGCCACTTTAACAGTTTCCAGTTTCCTGGCCCCAACTGCCTCCTTTTCACCATGGACGTACAATCCCTCTGCACCTCCATCCCCCACCAGGATGGCCTGAGGGCGCTCCGCTTCATCCTTGAACAGAGGCCCAACCAGTCCCCATCCACCACCACCCTCCTCCGCCTGGCTGAACTTATTCTCACATTGAACAACTTCTCCTTTGACTCCACTCATTTCCTCCAAATTAAAGGTGTTGCTATGGGTACCCGCATGGGTCCTAGCTATGCCTGCCTTTTCGTGGGATATGTGGAACAATCTTTGTTCCAGTCCTACTTGGGTCCCCTCCCTCACCTCTTTTTCTGGTACATTGATGTCTGTATCGGGGCCATTTCCTGCTCTCGCCCTGAACTAGACAATTTCATTCATTTGCCTCCAATTTCCACCCTTCCCTCACCTTCACATGGTCCATCTCCGACTCTTCCCTTCCCTTCCTCGACTTCTCCGTCTCCATCTCTGGGGATAGGTTATTGACCAACATTCACTCCAAGCCCACTGACTCCCACAGCTACCTGGACTACACTTCCTCCCACCCCGCCTCCTGTAAGGACTCTATTCCATTCTCCCAGTTTCTCCGTCTCCGCTGCATCTGATCCGACAATGCCACCTTCCACACCAGTGCTTCCGACAAGTCTTCCTTTTTCCTCAACCGAGGATTCCCCTCTACCGTGATTGACATGGCCCTCGACCGTGTCCGTTCTATCTCCCGCACTTCAGCCCTCACCCCTGCCCCTCCCTCCCGGAACCACGATAGGGTTCCCCTTGTCCTCACCTTTCACCCCACCAGCCTCCACATTCTCCATCATTTCCGCCACCTCCAGCGTGATCCCACCACCAAATGCATCTTCCCCTCCCCTTTCAGCATTCCGTAGGAACCGCTCCCTCCGAGACACCCTAGTCCACTCCTCTATCACCCCCAGCACCTCTTCCCCTTCGCCCGGCACCTTCCCGTGCAAGCGCAGGAGATGCAACACCTGCCCTTACACCTCCCCCATTCCCACTGTCCACGGCCCCAAACACCCCTTCCAGGTGAAACAGCGATTTACTTGTACTTCTTGCAATCTAGTATACTGTATTCGCTGCTCACGATGTGGTCTCCTCTACATTGGGGAGACCAAACGCAGATTGGGTGACCGCTTTGCGGAACAACTCCGTTCAGCCCGTAAGGGTGACCCCGAACTTCCGGTCGCCTGTCATTTTAATTCACCGCTCCATTCCCACTCAGACCTCACCATCCGTGGCCTCTTGCATTGTTCCACGGAAGCTCAGCGTAAGCTCGAGGAACAGCACCTCATCTTCCAATTAGGCACTTTATAGCCTTCCGGACTCAATATCGAGTTCAAAAATTTCAGACCATAACCTCGGCCCCTATTATATTTTTATATATTTTTTATCCACACCTTTGGTTTGTGCCTTTTCCTTTTTTTCTCTCCCACATGGCAGCTGTCTCTCATTCTGCCAGTGCATTTCACACTTCATCTACAGCCACCTTTTGTCTCTTTACCTGTCCTATTACCATCTTGTCTCATCTTGAATATCTCTTAATGTCTCTTCACCTCTCAGACCTTCCCTTTTGTTCTTTCATCTCCCCCATTTCCCAGCCCCCAAACTGGCCTTTTAATCTGTTTCATTTCCTGCTTTTTTCTCAGTTCTGAAGAAGGGTTTTGACCTGAAACGTTAACTCTGTTTCTCTCTCCACGGATGTTGCCTGGCCTGCTGAGTTTTTCCAGTGTTTTCTGTTGTTACATCACATGCACTGTTCCTCGCTGAGGTTGAGGTTGGAGAATTGCTCCCTAAAGATCCTGGGTGGATCTTGTTGTGTATGTACCTTTAAGAGAGAACTGCTTTTGTACTGCAGTACCGGCAGTGACCACACCTGTATATAAAGCCGTAGCAGGCTTCTGTACTTTCAGTTCCAGCATACCCTCTGTTCAGTAAACACCTGTTATTACCGTTCTCCTGCAGTCCGTGTGTTATTGATACGCGGTCACTACAGTGGCGACGAGCAGGTTCAAACTCACCTGCAGTACTACATCACCTCACGGGGATCCATCCCTGAAAAGAAGCTTCTTGGAGGTCGAAGCCAGAGCAACGGGCGTCGACCGTGGGCAACCGCCCAGTGATCCATCGGAGTTCAGAGAATCGCAGGGGAAGCTGTGGAGAGCTGGGCTTGGTTCTCCAGTCAAGGTGTCCCAGCAAATCTTGCTGGTAGCAGGTAGTGCGCTGACCCTTCCCGGACTGCGGCAGGCTAGAGCTCGATCGAGCGGCTCTGCAAGGGGGCCGAGCAGCGTCATCGGGAAGAAAAAGAGAGAGAGAGGGTGGAGCGCACAGGGCGCGGCCGGTGCTCAAGAGTCGGGCAGCGTTAAAGAAAATAAAAAAGGGGAAGGAAAAGAGACGTGCAGCGGACAGCGTCAAAGAAGAATAAAACGAAGAAATTAATTAACAAAAGAGAGACGCGTAGAAAGCTGCGGGGCGCCGCCATTACTAGTTAGAACGCTAGGAGCAGCATTGGCAGCAGGGGGAAGAAGGAAAAGCACGGGAGGCGCCATTTTAATCCATTGGGGAAGAAGGAAAAGCGTGGGAGGCGCCATTTTAAACCACCAAAGATGCCGAAGAGTGGCAGCATCACTGCTTTCGACAACGAAATAGAAGACTGGACCACGTATGTGGAAAGAATTGAAGTGTACTGCAAGGCAAATGAGGTGGCTGATGAAAAGAAGGCGTCGGTATTATTGAATTTGATGGGCGCGAGAACGTATGGCGTATTGCGGAATTTAATTACCCCAGCTAAACCAATGGAGAAAAGCTTTGAAGAGATTGTCAAAAATATCTTACAGGACCACTTAAACCCCACACCGCTGCTGATAGCAGAAAGATTTAAGTTTCACAAAAGGAACCACCATAAAGACAAAAGTAATGCTGAGTATTTAACAGAACTGCGCAAACTATCGAAACACTACCAGTTTGGAATGGGACTAGCAGATACGTTGAGGGACAAGTTTGTGTGTGGGCTTCAAAGTGAAGTAACCCAGAAACGGCTTCTATAAGAAAAGGATCTTACGCTGGACAAGGCTTTCAACATGGCAGTATCACACGAAGCAGCAGCACGGGGCGCTGCGGAGATATAGCGGAGACCGCAAGAATATGGCACCAATGAAATGTCATATGGAGCAGGGAAGTGTTATCGCTGCGGCAAAACAACACACAACCAGAAGGATTGTTGATTCAAGGACCAAGTGTGCAGACAGTGTGGAAAAGCAGGACACATAGCAAGAGTCTGCAGGTCGGGGAAGAAAACCAGCAGCAAGAAATCGCCACAGGAGAAGTACAAAAAGGTACATAAGGTGATGGAGAGTAGTTCAGACGAACAGAAAAGTGACACAGACTCCGGAAGCAAGGAGCTGGGTTGTCTGAAATTAAATAATGTAATCAAAATGGAGGATCACCAGACTATCTGGGTCTCGCTCAAGATAGACGGAGTCCAAGTGAAAATGGAATTGGACACAGGATCAGCCCTAACAGTCATAAACCGAAGGGACTACAAGTGGCTATTCTCACATATACCCTTGAGAGCTACAGAGATTGTCTTGAAGACGTACACGGGGGAAAAAGTCCACCCCAAAGGAAAAATAAGGGTGAACGTGATATACAACGGCCAGGAAATACCAAAAATGGACCTATATGTATTGCCAGATGGAGGACCACCACTACTAGGATGTGAATGGATCCGGAAGATACAATTGGATTGGCATTCCATACAGGCACTGACGGTAGAGGCCAAAAAGGATGACGACGCCACACCTGGACGACTGTCAAAAATGCTAACTGACGCACAAGAAGTGTTCCAGGAGGGACTCGGAACACTAAAAGGCATAACAGCGACGATTAAAATAGAGGAAATTGTTGTGTATGTACCTTTAAGAGAAGAACTGATTTTATACTGCAGTACCGGCAGTGACCACACCTGTATAAAAAGCCCTAGCAGGCTTCTGTACTTCAGTCTGACGTTTACCCTCTGTTCAGTAAATACCTGTTTTATTGTTCTCCTGCAGTCCATGTATTATTGATACTCGGACACTACACTGGCGACGGGCAGGTTCGAACTCACCTGCAGTACTGCATCACCTCACGGGGATCTTTCCCTGAGAAGAAGCTTCTTGGAGGTCGAAGTCAGAGCAACGGGCGTCGACCGCGGGCAACCGCCCAAGGATCCATCGGTGTTCGGAGAATTGCGGGAGAGGCTGTGGAGAGCTGGGCTTGGCTCCCCAGTCAAGGTGTTCCAGCAAATCGTGCTGGTAGCAGGTAGTGCGCTGAACCTTCTGGACTGCGGCGGGCTCGAGCTCGATCGAGCAGCTCTGCAAAGGGGCTGCGCAGCGTCGTCGGGAGGAAAGAGAGCGAGAGGGGGTGGAGCGCACAGGGCGCGGTCGGTGCTCAAGAACTGGGCAGCGTAGAGAAAATAAAATGAGGGGAAGGAAAAGTGAGACGCGCCGAAGCCACGGGTCGCCGCCATTACCCTGTAGAATGCTAGGAGCAGCAAGGGGAAGAAGGGAAAGCGCGGGAGGCGCCATTTTATTCCATTGGGGAAGAAGAAAAAGCGCGGGAGGTGCCATTTTAAATCACCCAAGATGCCGAAGAGTGGCAGTATCACTGCTTTCGACAACGAGGTAGAAGACTGGACCACGTATGTGGAAAGAATTGAAGTGTACTGCAAGGCAAATGAGGTGGCTGATGGAAAGAGGGCGTCGGTATTATTAAATCTGATGGGTGCGAGTACGTACGGCCTATTGCGGAATTTAATTACCCCAGCTAAACCAATGGAGAAAAGTTTTGAAGAGATTGTTAATATCTTACAGGAACACCTAAACCCTACACTGCTGCTGATAGCAGATAGATTCAAGTTCCATAAAAGAAACCAGCACAAAGATGAGAGCAATGCTGACTATCTTACGGAACTACGCAAGTTATCGAAGCCCTGCCAGTTCGGAGCAGGACTGGCAGACACCTTACGGGATAAGTTTGTCTGCGGGCTCCAGAGTGAAGGAACCCAGAAACGACTACTTTCAAAAAAGGACCTGACGCTAGAACAGGCTTTCAGCGTGGCAGTGTCCTACGAAGCAGCAGCATGGGGAACTGCGGAAATACAACAGAAACCACAAGAATACAACGCTAACGAAATGGCGTATGGAGCCGAAAAGTGCTATCGCTGCGGCAGAACAACCCATGAGCAGAAGGACTGCTGGTTTAAAGACAAAATATGCAGGCAATGCGGGAAAATGGGACATATAGCAAGAATCTGCAGGTCGGGAAAGAAGACCAACACGACAAGAACTACTAAGGAACAGTACAGGAAAGTAAAGAAACTGACAGATAGTAGTTCAGAAGATCAGGAGAGTGATAAGGACTCCAGGAGCAGGCGACTAAGTTGTTTAAAGTTACACAACGTGATCGCAAAAGAAGATCACCGAACCATTTGGGTCACCCTCATGATAGCAGGGTCCCCAGTGAAGATGGAATTGGACACAGGATCAGCCCTAACTGTCATGAATCGACGAGACTATGAGCGGCTATTCTCACACATACCCTTGAAGGACACATCCATTGTATTGAAGACATACACGGGGCAAAAGGTCTACCCCAGAGGAAAAATAAGGGTGCCAGTTGAATATAACGGAAAGGAAACACAGAAACTATACATGTATATACTACGAGATGGAGGACCACCATTATTGGGACGTGAATGGATCCGAAGACTACAATTGGATTGGCATTCCATTCTGGCACTAACTGTGACTGACAAAAAAGATGATGACGTCGCACCTGGACGTCTGTCACAAATTCTATCTGACGCGGAAGAGGTGTTCCAACAAGGACTTGGGACTCTAAAAGGAGTAAAGGCAACCATAAAGATTGAGGATAACGCAACCCCAAAAATTTTTAAGGCCAGACCGGTGCCATATGCGATACGCCCAGCTGTGGAAGCTGAACTGGAGAGTCTGGCGCGTTCGGGGGTGCTGTCTAAGGTGGACTGGAGTGAGTGGGCCACACCCATCGTTCCTGTAATGAAGAAAGCATTGAGCAGCACGCCTGGGGAGCCAAGGAAGGTTCGCATCTGTGGGGACTTCAAGGTGACTGTGAACCAAGTCCTGCACACAGTACAGTATCCGCTTCCGCGGATAGAAGATATTTCCGCCTCACTATCTGGAGGGAAACGTTTTACAAAGATTGACCTGGCTCAAGCGTATCTACAAATGGAGGTGGAAGAAGCATCTAGGAAATACCTCACGATAAACACTCACAAAGGCCTTTACCAGTACAATCGACTGGTATTTGGGGTAGCATCGGCCCCGGCTAAGTGGCAGAGGGCAATTGAACAAGTCCTGCAAGGGATCCCGGGGACCCAGTGTTATTTGGACGACATCCTGGTTACGGGCGAAAATGAAAATGAACACCTTGCCAACCTGGAACAGGTGCTCACGAGATTGCAGGAATATGGGCTACGAGCCAACCGTCCCAAATGCGAGTTCTTCAGGAGACAAATCTCGTATTGTGGCCACATGATTGATGAGGAAGGGTTGCATAAGTCGCTGGACAAGATTGAGGCTGTAGTCAAGGCACCAGCACCAGAAAATGTGTCGCAACTGAGGTCGTTCCTCGGGTTGGTGAACTACTACCATAAGTTCTTGCCAAATTTATCTACAATTCTGCACCCACTGAATGCCCTCCTTCAAACTGGTGTAACATGGAAATGGAGTGATGAGTATAAGCGTGCCTTTCAGGAATGTAAATGCCAAATCACTTCAAAAGAAGTATTGACCCACTACAACCCAACACTACCGATTCGGTTGGCATGTGATGCGTCTCCCTACGGCATTGGAGCGGTGCTGTCACACAAATTCCTTGACGGTTCAGAGAGGCCAATAGCCTTTGCGTCGCGCTCGTTAACCTCCGCCGAGCGTAACTACGCCCAGATTGACAGGGAGGCCCTCAGCCTGGTGTGGGGGGTGAAGAAGTTCAATCACTATCTGCACTTGCAGAAATTCACCCTACTGACTGATCATCAGCCCCTGGTCTCCATTTTTAACCCAAAGAAGGGCGTTCCGGTGATGACGGCGCAACGACTGCAAAGATGGTCACTTTTTCTAGGGGCACATCAGTACGACATAGAGTACAAGGGTACGAAACAGCATGGAAACGCTGATGGGCTGTCGCGCCTACCGTTGCCTACGGTAGAGGAAGCACCTGCAGTGGACCCTGTTGAGATATTCCATGCGACCATAGTCGAATGTCTGCCTGTTACAAACTCGAGTATAGAGAAGGAAACCCGAAATGACCGGACACTCTCTCGGGTCTATGATTTGACGGTGAAGGGATGGCCAGCACATGGCGACTCACTGTTGCCAGCATTCTCGCCAAGGAAAGAACAGCTGTCAGTGTGCCGGGGGACCTTGATGTGTGGATCCCGAGTGGTAATTCCACCCAAGTTGAGAGACAGAGTGCTCAATGAGCTTCATGAGGGTCATCTGGGAGGGGTAAAAATGAAAAGCCTAGCCAGGGCTTATGTGTGGTGGCCGGGAATCGATAAACAAATCGAGGACCTGACCAAGAGCTGCTCAGGATGCCAAAAAGTCCAAAATGCACCACCACAGGCCCCTCTACACCCATGGGAGTGGCCCTCATCTCCATGGCAATGGGTACACATTGATTTTGCTGGTCCATTTATGGACTCAATGTTTCTAATCGCCGTGGATGGCCATTCGAAATGGCCAGAGGTCATCAAAATGTCCTCCACCACCACGGAGAAAACTATTGCAGACTTACGGACCATATTTGCCAGGAACGGCTTGCCAGAGCAGATTTGCTCTGATAATGGACCACAGTTTGTGTCCAAAGAGTTTCGGAAATTTATGAGGAGGAATGCGGTAAGGCATTACACATCCGCCCCGTATCATCCAGCCACAAATGGATTGGCCGAGAGGTTCGTACAAACCTTTAAAAAGGCAGTAAGGGCCATGTGCGATGACGACAGTCCACTGCAGCATAAGGTGGACAATTTCCTGTTAGCCTACC
Organism: Somniosus microcephalus; assembly: GCF_052327205.1. NCBI lineage: Eukaryota > Metazoa > Chordata > Chondrichthyes > Squaliformes > Somniosidae > Somniosus > Somniosus microcephalus. The sequence continues at coordinate 141,452,731 of NC_140987.1, read as the reverse complement.
GAAATGCGACACATGCAGTTACCAACCAGACCCCAGCCATGATGTTCTTTAACCGAAGGTTGAGATCTCGTCTGGATTTGCTCAGACCAAATGTGCAAAGAAATGTTGAGAATAAGCAATTCCAGCACATCAATGAGAAGCCGACAAGGAGCTTCAATGTAGGACAACCAGTCTTGGCCCGCGACTACCGAACAGAGAAATGGCAACCCGGAATGATATGCACAAGGCAGGGGCCACTAATGTACACAGTGGATGTCGGGGAGAACTTTGTGAGACGCCATGTCGACCAGATCCTAGCGTCACAGGAACGAGTCAACCCCATGTCCCGCGTACCTGGTGATGAACCCGACATACCGGTAGCATCTACCCCAGAAACAGTAGCATCGGAAGCTGATGAACCAATCGACGACAGGGGGCCAGAATCGCCTCCGCACCAAGAGCAAGACACTCAGGAAAGGCACTATCCAGAAAGGATCAGGAAGCCGCCCCAAAGACTGAATTTATAAATGGACTATTTTCAGTTAATGTTGCATGTTAAAAGTGTTAATTGTTAAATGAATGTTATGGTACTGTTAATCTAAAAGGGGAGGAATTGTAGTGTATGTACCTTTAAGAGAGAACTGCTTTTATACTGTAGTACCGGCAGTGACCACACCTGTATATAAAGCCGTAGCAGGCTTCTGTACTTTCAGTTCCAGCATACCCTCTGTTCAGTAAACACCTGTTATTACCATTATCCTGCAGTCCATGTGTTATTGATACGCGGACACTACAGATCTGGCCGACTGCTGAGAGCTCTTTTCCCCCTCCTCCTCCTGCCTCTTTTAGCAGCTTGTCCTCTGTGTCGCCTCTGCTCATTCTCGCTTTTCTGTTGCAGGCCACGCTACATGTTCAGCTGTGCGAGGTTAAGAGAAGGCGTTAGCTCCTGTGTTGAGGTCGAAAGTCAGCGCTGGCGTCAAATCAATGTTACACGCTGATTGATTTCAAGATCTGCGTACTCTGCATACTTACGGCGCACGCTCCCAGCGCTGCCGCTAACACCCTCAATAAAATGGTGTACGGCACGGCCTGCAGCAGAAGTGCGTGCATGCTGCTCAGACACTATTTTTGACCCAAAGCAACACCCATAACGCCCATACAACGGGCATTACGCAACTGGATTTTTAGCCCGATATCCTTATTTAGCATGGCTGATGGCAGATAGACTAATATTACAAACCTCCTGCCCCCTCCCCCAAATTCTGCCAAATATAAAAATGTAACACTACTACTACCAATGCCAAGACTAGCATTTTAGATAGATTTAGAAGATTACAGCAACATGTTTTTATTCAATTGTAGTTCGTGACATTCTGTGGTGAAGGTCGTCAAATTGGATACTGGACCTCATGTGCCCACTCTGACTGCACTCGATTTTACGAGATGGTTTGGCCACAGCCGGACCTCCTTTACATATTTAAACCATGCTGAATTTTACAAGTTTGGGTAAGGTTTCCAACAATCCTGGAAACAAAAAGTGAGCGCAAAGATGGAAGCTGCCTGCATAGAGGCAGCAATTAGAGTGAATGCAGTCCCCCATGCCCATAGCCCTTGGAAGAAAATGATGAAGAATTTTTCTGATATCAGAAGGAGTACCCAGTTTAAGTGTACTCACCTATGTAGGCGGAGTGGGCCTTTGGCGTAGCGGTAGCATCCCCGCCGCTGGGCCAGAAGGTGTAGGGTTTCGAACCCCGCTCCAGACAGTCCCAGCAAGTGGAGTCGGAGCTCCGGCTCTAAATTCTGGGTTGACATCCAGTGGGATACTTGTGGGTGTGGGTGGCCCCCCCCCTCGTATGGGTTGTGGGAGCCAATAAAATCCTCCCGCCATAGGACTAACCCCCCTAATGGCTGGTATGTAGATGGTCACGGAAGGAGCGTTAACATGGCCAGAAATCCTTCCACCACTTCATACAGTTCCCCAAAGGGAACAGTGTGAAGACACATACGATGACGACCTATGTAGGCATTATTACTATTGTGGCATATGTATGATTTCTCATGATACATTTATACAAACTCTGGAAACAGCAATCATTTGTTATTGCAGAAATAAAACAGTTCTGCCATGTCAAAAATGCACCAGCCTTTTTAGGCTGAGGAACAACCCTTAAAGATCTGTGTCTCAGTCAACTGCACTGCATGTGTAGAGTGGCAATTAAAATGAGAAGAGGGGCTAACCTCACAAAATGTGACAAGACCAAACCTCAGTGCTGCCAGGTGTGCCATGGTTGGGCATACCACTATTTCTGCTCACATTGCAATTTCAGGACCGTCGAGGCTATAACCAAGTACCAAGCTCTAATTCTTATTTAATGTATCAAGAACATCTTTGTTAAGAATATGTTGACTTACTATGTTTAAACTGCTACTTAATAATTGCAGCTTTTTACACCAACTTATAATATCCTGATCAAGAGCAAAATATCAACACCTTCCCTGTGTAAGGCATGATCAGGATCAGTGGTAACATAACCTCAAGATGCCAGGATGACAGACTGTGTGCAATTTTTAAGGAAATTAACATGTCATTGTGACCGTATTGTCTAGCAGTAAGAATTCCATATTTTTTTTAAAAACACGAACATAAGGACACAATAATGCACATAGATGTTAATTAAGCCACAACACTTATAAGAAGCATCAAGTTAACGTGCTTCCTATTCGGTCACTCCAGCTGTATAATGATTCATTTTTTAATTGGTATATACTGAGATGATTGACAGATATATCTGAATAGCAGACTGGCATTAACTGTGGGTACATGCTCATTGAAACCACATAGATAATTGTCAGACACTCACTGGCATTTTACTTTAACAGTCAGGCATTTTTGAGTGATGCAGAAACCATTTCAATGTGTTTGATTATTAAGAGCATGGCTGGAGCTGTTTTAAAACCATGATTACCAACTGGGCGCTGAGTAAAAATGGTAAGTGCAGCTTTTTTATTAATATTTTGTAATTAGTAAATTCCACTGAAATTTTCTGTGGAATATGTTAAATACGCACACCTCCTGTTTTCCAGTTACCTTGTCTGTGATACAAAATTGTATTTTCGGAAGTTTGAGCTTATGGATAACAAAATGTATATGACAAACCATTGTATTCACAAGTCCTCTGCTGCTCATTATATTGCAGCAGTCCATACTCCCCAGGCTTTTGATGTCATTTTTGAAAAGGTATGGAAGCGGGGTTCTCTGACAATACTTCAGGATATTGTGTACTTAGGGAATCTGATTAATAATAGACATGTTCCATTCATACTAATTGTCATCTCAATGGAAAGTTTTGGGATAAGCTCAGTGCCTGTCAATTGTATCAATATTGTTGTCACTTTATATCCAAAGTCAAGTTTCTGATTGTTCCCTCCAACTTTAAGATATCCAAACTGGAGATGTTTGTCTGATTGACAGCTGCATGTAGTTAGTTAAAATATTTGAGCAATGAACAGTAGAGTTTTTAAGCTTTGAAGTCTTTTCTATTTTGTTATTGACAGTAACAAATGTCACATGGTGTCAGAATTTGAAGTAGCTCCTGTGTATCTAGACACAATGTTTAAAAAGAGAGTCACAGAGGGGTAAAAGAGCATTTGGGCAAGGTTTTTTGTTAAATGGAGAAAAATGGGTTCTTAGAGGCTATTGCCTCAAATCCACTTCCAAAAATATTGCACCCGAATTATCTTCCATAAAGGATGCCAGTCCCCAGCAGAAGTTCAATCCACTTAATGTAACCTTTTTACCCAACTTTCACTTCAAACCCACCTCAAATAAGAAAGGTATCCCTGAGCTGGACACACATTGAGGAGCCCATTTGAAGGCTGGTGTTATTTTGTCTGCATATCGATCTCTTCAGTGCTTTCTTCAGTCAGAATTTCTTCTGCTCGTTTTACTCAGCTTTGCTCAGTTTTGCATTGAGCATGTGGATTTCCCAATGGGAATTCCTCTATCTTTTGCTATGAAGAGGAGGAGGTGAGAACATGGAAGAGGATAGATTGGTGGCACTTACAGTCAAGCATCACAGTAAGTGTCTCTACCATACATGCACATACCTACACAACAGGAATTATAGACCAAGAAGATCTTACTTAGACTTTTCAAACTGTTAATGCCTCGAAAGGCTATGCTCTCCTTCCGCCCCAAGGATATTGGGGAAATAAGTCAGCTACTGGCTGAAGACCTGTAGCCCATTTCCAGCCAGAGAACCACATTGTGTGTACCAGTCAAAGTCACCGCTGCTTTGAGTTTGTTTGTGCCTAGAACCTTGCACCTGCATCTGGTGATCTTTGCCACATTAGTCACGCAGCTACTCACCATCGCATCAAGAAAGTCACTTATGCTCTATTGAGGAAGAATTCAGAATTCATATCCTTTCCAATGGAAGCAGACAAACAAGAAGAAGAGAGCTATCTAGATATACGACTGGCAGGGTTTCCAGAGGTACAGGGCAAAATTGAAGGAACTTATGTGTCAATCAATACCCCATATGGCAACTCTTTGATTTTATGAATAGGAAAGGCTTTCATTTTATTAATGTCTAGTGCACAATGCCAATCTCCTTATCCTGCACCACAATGCCAGATATCTAGGAAGCTGCCATGACGTTTTCATCATGCGACCATCCACCATATCAGCCCTCATATCTTGGAGACCCATATCCAGATGTTGATTGGTGAGCAGGGGGTTTATCCCTACAGTCATGGACAATGACTCCAGTAAGGCCTCAACATACATAGGGGGTCAACAACAACAACAATTTGCATTTATATAGCACCTTTAATATAGTAAAAACATCCCAAGGCACTTCACAGGAGTGTTATCAGGCAAAATTTGACACCAAGCCACATAAGGATATATTAGGGCAAATAACCAAAAGCTTGGTCAAAGAGGTATGTTTTAAGAAGCATCTTAAAGGAGGAAAGAGAGGTAGAGAGGTGGAGAGGTTTAGGGAGGGAATTCCAGAGCTTAGGGCCTTGGCAGCTGAAGGCACAGCCGCTAATGATGGAGCAATTAAAATCGGGGATGCACAAGAGGCCAGAATTGGAGGAGCGCAGATATCTCGGGGGTTGTGGGGCTGGAGGAGCCACCTTTTGACGCACAAGCAAGTTCACACCGGGGAGAGGCCATTCACCTGTTCCATCTGTGGGAATGGGTTCACTTGTTCACCCAACCTCACTACGCACCAGTGAGTTCACACTGGGGAGAGGCCGTTCGCCTGCTCCGTGTGTGGGAAGAGTTTCACTCAGTCATTCGCCCTGCTAAGACACCAGCAAGTTCAGTCTGATAAGAGGTGATCTCATTGAAACATATAGGATACTGAGGGGGATTGACAGGGTAGATGCTGAGAGGTTGTTTCCCCTGGCTGGAGAGTCTAGAACTAGGGGGCATAGTTTCAGGATAAGGGGTCACCCATTTAAGACTGAGATTAGGAGGAATTTCTTCTCTTCGAGGGATGTGAATATTTGGAATTCTCTACCCCAAAGGCTGTGGATGCTGAGTCATTGAGTATATTCAAGGCTGAGAGAGATAGATTTTTGGACTCTAGGGGAATCAAGGGATATGGGGATTGGGCGGGAAAGTGGAGTTGAGGTCAAAGATCAGCCATGATCTTATTGAATGGCGGAGCAGGCCTGAAGAGCTGTATGGCCTACTCCAGCTCCTAATTCTTATGTTCTTATGGAGGGTTGTGGGGCTGGAGGAGGTTACAGAGATAGGGAGGGGTGATGCCATGGAGGGATTTGAAAACAAGGATGAGAATTTTTAAATTGATGTTTTGCTTAACCGCAAGCCAATGCAGGTCAGTGCGCACAGGGGTGATGGGTGAACTGGATGTGGCGCGAGTTAGGATATGGGCAGCAGAGTTTTGGATGAATGAGGAGAGGCAATATAAACTATAGGGTACAATTCTAAAGAGGGTACAGGAACAGAGAGACCTGGGGGTATATGTGCACAAATTGTTGAAGGTGGCAGGGCAGGTTGAGAAAGCGGTTAAAAAAGCATACGGGATCCTAGGCTTTTTAAATAGAGGCATAGAGTACAAAAGTAAGGAAGTTATGATGAACCTTTATAAAACACTGGTTCGGCCTCAACTGGTGTATTGTGTCCAATTCTGGACACCATACTTTAGGAAGGATGTGAAGGCCTTAGAGAGGGTGCAGAAAAGGTTTACAAGAATGATTCCAGGGATGAGGGACTTCAGTTACATGGATAGACTGGAGAAGCTGGTGTTGTTTTCCTTAGAGCAAAGAAGGTTGAGAGGAGATTTAATAGAGGTGTTCCAAATCATGAGGGGTCTAGACAGAGTAGATAGAGAGAAACTGTTCCCATTGGTGGAGGGTCGAGAACCAGAGGACACAGATTTAAGGTGATTGGCAGAAGAACCAAAGGCGACATGAGGAAAAACTTTTTTACTCAGCAAGTGGTTAAGATCTGGAATGCACTGCCTGAAAGGGTGGTGGAGGCAGACTCAATCATAGCTTTCAAAAGGGAGTTGGATAAGTACATGAAGGAAAAAAAAATTCCAGGGCTACGGGGAAAGGGCGGGGGAGTGGAACTAGCTGAAGTGTTCTTGCAGCAAGCCGGCAAGGGCTCGACGGGCCGAATGGCCTCCTTCTGTGCTGTAACCATTCTATGATTCTATGAGCTTAAGAGCTGGATTTTTGTCAGTCCTGCGGAGGTGGGTATGGAGGCAGGACTGCCTGTAAAATTGCAGAATTTGGGGGCGGGTGGCAAACCCACCCCCAACCCACCTCCGTGCCCTCTTGCCAGGAGGCGGGAAGCTGTCCTGCCCTGGATCCTTTCTCCTCGAGGCGGGAAAAGGATTAAAACCTATTAACTGCCTGTTAGCAGGTAGTTAACAGGCAGAAAATAGGATTATCCCCATTTTTCCTTCTGAAGTGCAGGCTTCCCAACCTCGGGGAACTCCGCCAGGGTGTAGGAGATGAGTAGGAGGTCTGCGGGGGTCGGAGGGGTCTGAAAATGCGATGTAGAGGTGAGTGATGGGTGCAAGTATGGAGTGGTAAGTATGTAAGGTGAGTGTAAAGTGTTATAAAATGTTAACTTATCTTTGTTTCTGCCTATAGCCTTTAGCCTCTGTGGAGCCGGAGTCCCGACATCTCCATTGTAGATGGCACAGACTGGCTGTTGGATCCTCCGAACCAACAGCCAGATGATTTCAGCAAAGTTGAAAGGTTTGATGTGTCCTGAACACAAGCACTCATCAAACTTCACAGAATGTCAGTGTTTGACAGCTTCACAGAGCTGTCAAATGATGACATTTCTTCTTTCAAAAGTTCTTGACAGATGGCAGATCATATGTTCTGCCACTGACTTCCCCCTAATTGCACTGCTGAGCCTACTGGGCGGGCTTAACAAGGTCAATCAGGGGAAAATCCCGCTGGTTGGCCAGAAGCTGATGGAGGCGGGATTGAAAGCCGGCAAGCAGCAGTCCCGCCTCCAAAAGCTTCCCAATGAGAAAATCCAGCCCTAAGTTTCTGGAGGGTGTAAGATGGGAGGCCAGCCAGGAGTGTGTTTGAATAGTCAAGTCTAGAGATAACAAAGATATAATGAGGTCCAAGCTACTACAAGGAGTATCATAGCGCAAACTATAGTAATTCTAAATTCCCATTTTAGGTGCCTGGATAAATCTGGTAGAGTCCTGCAATATATCCCAGCAAGAGTTTCTAGAATCCCTGTAGCTTGCTGTATTCTGCATAATATTGCTATGAAGAAAGGCTTGCTGCTTTTGGAAGCTGAAGGCAATAGTGATGAAGGGGAGGTGTGAGGACCTTCCTCCCCATAATAAGAGACAGATAAATAAGAAGTCACTGAACTTCATATCTGCCAGTTGTCCACCCACACCCACACTGTCAAAGACTTTGGCCAAATTCCTTTATAAGACAGAAGTCTACTTTTCCCCTGCCGTCATCCCAACCCCACAAAAGTGAAAGTTAAATGAAGGAAAGGGGGGTGGGAAGATTCAGAAAAGAGTAAATTTAAAAGTAGCAAGAGAAATATCAAGGCTCTAGAGCAGATTAGAGTTTTGGGTAAAAATAAGCAGAGTGGGTCAGAGAGAGTAACAAAGGTAATAAGGCATCAGTGACTAAGGTGACATCAGTCAAAGCTAAAGGCACTATATCTGAATGCGTGAAGCATTCGCAACAAAATAGATGAATTAATAGCGATATTAAGGGAATCAAGGGATATGTGGATAGTGCAGGAAAGTGGAGTTGAGGTAGAAGATCAGCCATGATCTTATTGAATGGTGAAGCAGGCTCGAGGTGCCAAAATGGCCTACTCCTACTTCTATTTCTTATGTTCTTATGTTATGTTAAAGCATATGTAGAACTGAACATGAAGTCATGTTTATTCCATAGAACAACATATTCACCAAAAATTCCAATCACTCTATCTACAGCTAAATCTTAACACGTGTCTATCCTTTGTGCCATCTAACCAACTAAAGAGTTAATGCAGGAGGGAGGGCTTTAGTTTCCTGGATCAGTGGGTCTGTTTCTGGGGCAAGTGGGACCTGTACAAGTTGGACGGGTTGCACCTGAACCGGAACGGGACCAACATCCTTGCGGAGAGGTTTGCTAGTACTGTTGGGGGGGGGGTTTAAACTATCTTGGCAGGGGGTTGGGACACGGAGTGGAGCTATAGTAGGGGGTGATGCCTGCCAAATATAGAGGAAAAAACAAATCAGCCTGGAAGGCAGAGCAAATATGTAACGGCACAAGGGAGTATGGCAAGGCTGGATGACATTTATTTTAATGCAAGGCGTCTTGCGAGTAAGGCAGATGATGTTGATGAACACATGGGAGTATGATATTGTTGCTATCACAGAGACATGGTTAAGGTAGGGGCAGGAATGACAGCACAATATTCCTAGTGCCTAATCGAACCAATCTCTCCTCATACTTCATTCCTGCCATCCCAGGTATCAGTCTGGTGAATCTTCGCTGCACTGTCTCCATGGCAAGAACATCCTTCCTCCAGATAAGGTGATCAAAACTGCAGACAATACTCAAGGTGTGGTCTCACCAAGACCCTGTACAACTGCAGCAAGACATCCTTGCTCCTGTACTCGAATGCTCCCGCTATTAAGGCCAACATACCATTTGCCTTCTTAACCGCCTGCTGCACCTGCATGCTTACCTTCAGTGACTGGTGCACAAGGACACCCAGGTCTCGTTGCACTTCCCCTTTTCCCAATCAATTGCCGTTCAGATAATAATCTGTCTTCCTGTTTTTGCCACCGAAGTGGATAACCTCGCATTTATCCACATTATACTGCATTTGCCATGCATTTGCCCAATCACCTAACTTGTCCAAATCATACTGGAGTTTCTCTGCATCCTCCTCACAGCACACATGCCTACCCAGCTTTTTGTTGTCTGCAAACTTGGAGATATTACATCTAGTTCCCTCATCTAAATCATTCATATATATTGTGAATAGCTGGGGTCCTAGCACCGATCCCTGCGGTAACCCACTAGTCACTGCCTGCCACTTGGAAAAAGACACGTTTATTCCAACTCTTTGCATCCTGTCTGCCAACCAGTTCTCTATCCAAGACAGTATCTTACCCCCCATCCCGTGTGCTTTAACTTTGCACGCTAATCTCTTATGCAGGACCTTATCGAAAGCCTTCTGAAAGTCCAAATACACCACATCCACTGGTTCTCCCTTATCTATTCTACCAGTCACATTCTCAAAAATTTCCAGTAGATTAGCGAAGCATGATTTACCTTTTGTAAATCCATGTTGACTTTGTCCGATCCTGTCACTGTTTTCCAAGTGCTCTGCTATTACGTCTTTTATAATGGACTCTAGCATTTTCCCCACTACTGATGTCAGACTTACCAGTCTATAATTCCCCGTTTTCTCTCTACCACCTTCTTTAAATAGTGGGGTTACATTAGCTATCCTCCAATCCATGGGAACTGTTCCAGAGTCAATAGAATTTTGGAAGATGACCAGCAATGCATCTATTATTTCTAGGGCCACTTCCTTAAGTACCCTAGGATGTAGATTATCAGGCCCTGGGGATTTATCAGCCTTCAATCCCATCAATTTCCCTAACACCATTTCCCTACAAATATTGATTTCATTCAATTCCTCCCTCTCATTAGATCCTATGTTCCCCGACATCTCTGGGAGGTTACATAGATACATAGATACATAGATACATAGAAGATAGGAGCAGGAGTAGGCCATTCGGCCCTTCGTGCCTGCTCCGCCATTCGATGAGATCATGGCTGATCCTTTAATTCAGTATCCCGTCCCCGCCTTCTCTCCGTAACCCTTAACCCCTTTTGCCCGTAGAAATATATCTAATTCCCTCTTAAATATATTTAATGAGCTGGCGTACACTGCCCTCTGTGGCAATGAGTTCCACAGGTTCACCACTCTCTGAGTGAAGAAATTCCCCCTCATCTCTGTCCTAAATGGTTTAGCCCTTATCCTTAAATTATGTCCTCTAGTTCTGTTCTCACCCACCAAGGGAAACATTCCTTCTGCATCCAGTCTGTCTAGACCTGTCAGAATTTTATACACTTCTATGAGGTCCCCTCTCAATCTTCTAAACTCCAGTGTGTACATCCCTAAACTACATAGTCTCTCCTCATAGGTCATTCCCGCCATTCCTGGTATCAGCCTGGTGAATCGCCGCTGCACCCCCTCCATGGCAAGAACATCCTTCCTCAGATGAGGCGACCAAAACTGTACACAGTACTCGAGGTGTGGTCTCACCAGTGCCCTGTACAGCTGCAGCAAGGTATCCCTGTTCCTGTATTCTAACCCTTTTGCTATGAAGGCCAGCATACCGTTTGCCTTCTTGACCGCCTGTTGCACCTGCATGCTCGCCTTCAGTGACTGGTGTACAAGAACACCCAGGTCTCTCTGTACTTCCCCCTCTCCCAATCTATTGCCATTTAAATAATAATTTGCCCTCCCGTTCCTGCACCCAAGGTGGATAACTTCGCACTTGTCCACATTATAGTGCATCTGCCATTTATCCGCCCAATCGCCCAGTCTGTCCAAATCGCTCTGGAGCTTCCTGGTCTCTTCCTCTGAGCCCACCCCCCCTCCTAGTTTAGTGTCGTCTGCAAATTTGGAAATGCTGCATCCGACTCCCTGATCCAGGTCATTAATGTTATTTGTGTCCTCCTTTGTGAAGACCGTACCAAAGTACCAAAGACCGTCTGCCATTTCTTTGTTCCCCATTATAAATTCCCCTGATTCTGACTGCAAGGGACCTACGCTTGACTTCATCAATCTTTTTCTCTTCACATATCTATAGAAGCTTTTACAGTCAGTTTTTATGTTCCCTGAAAGCTTACTCTCAAAATCTGTTTCCCCCCTCTTAATTAATCCCTTTGTCCTCCTTTAATATGGTAGAAATTAAAAACAAATAGGGGGAAGCACTGGGCATGCACTATAGGCCCCCAAACAGTCAGGGAAGATAGAGGAACAAATATGTAGGCAAATCTCAGTGAATTGTAGAAATAATAGGGAAACAATAGTAGGGGATTTCAACTTCCCCAAAATTAACTGGGATAGTCAGAGTGTGAAAAGCTTAGAGGGTGCGGAATTCTTAAAGTGCATCCAGGAGAGTTTTTTGAGCCAGCATGTAGAAAGTCCTACAAGAGAGGGGGCGCTACTGGACCTAATTCAAGGGAATGCAGCCGGGCAAGTCATAGATGTGTCAGTAGGAGAACATTTTGGTGACAGTGACCATAATTCGGTGAGATTTTAGGTAGTCGTGCAAAAGGACAAAGATGGACCGGAAATAAAGGTTGTAAATTGGGGGAAGGCCGATTTTAATATGTTAAGGCAGGATCTGGCCAAAATGGACTCGGATCAGCTACTTGTAGGAAAATCCACATCAGAGCAATGGGAGGCTTTCAGAAAGGAAATAGAGAGAGTACAACACCAACAAGGGATATACAGGAAACTCTTTTTTATCCAGCACCGACGGGACCGGCGTGGTGCCGGTTTATCAAAAAGTCCGGATTACAGAGAGGTATAGTAAAAGGTATGAGAGCCCCGTACACGGCCACAGATCCAGTCATCCCTGTTGCATGGCAACAGGTGCAGGAACCCCGGTTACATGGCCACAGGGCCAGGAACGGCCATTAATATGAAGTAAAACTTACCTGAACCTGCTCCTGAATTTTGCCGGTTAACAGAGATTTCCGGTTATTTAGGTGCCGGTAAATTGAGAGTTCCCTGTACAAGAATGGATTAGGAAAAAGGGGAGGCTTTTGGCAAATACAAAGGACTAAAAACAGTGGAAGCCCTAGAGGATTATAGAAAGTGCAGGGGGGTACTTAAAAAAGAAATTAGGAGAGCGAAGAGGGGGCATGAAAAAACACTGGCGGGCAAAATAAAGGAAAATCCCAAGGTGTTTTATAAGTATATTAAGGGCAAGAGGATAACCAGGGAAAGAGTAGGGCCCATTAGGGACCAAAGTGGCAATCTGTTTGTAGAGCCGGAAGATGTAGGTGAGGTTTTAAATGAATATTTTGCATCTGTGTTCACTATGGAGAAGGGTGATATAGGCATAGAAATCAGGCAGGGGGATTGTGATATACTTGAACAAATTAGTATTGAGTGGGCGGAGGTACTAGCGGTTTTAGCAGGCTTAAAAGTAGATAAATCCCCAGGCCCTGACGGGATGTATCCCAGGCTGCTGTGTGAGGCAAGGGAGGAGATTGCAGGGGCTCTGACACAAATTTTCAGAACCTCTCTGGCCACAGGGGAGGTGCCAGAGGACTGGAGAACAGTTAACGTAGTACCATTATTCAAGAAGGGTAGTAGGGATAAACTGGCCAGTGAGACTAACATCAGTGGTAGGGAAATTATTGGAAAAAATTCTGAGGGACAGAATTAGTCTCCACTTGGAGAGGCAGGGATTAATCAGGAATAGTCAGCATGGCTTTGTCAGGGTGAGATCATGTCTGACCAATTTGATTGAATTTTTCGAGGGGTGACTAGGTGTGTGGGTGAGGGTAGTGCAGTTGATGTAGTCTACATGGACTTCAGTAAGGCTTTTGACAAAGTCCCACGTGGGAGACTGGTCAAGAAGGTAAGAGCCCATGAGATCCAGGGCAATTTAGATTAGATTAGATCCAAAATTGTCTTAGTGACAGGAGACAGAGGGTGATGGTCGGGTTGTTTTTGTGACTGGAAGCTTGTGTCCAGTGGTGTACCGCAGAGATCGGTGCTGGGTCCTTTGCTGTTGTAGTGTACATTAATGATTTAGATATGAATGTAGGAGGTACGATCAGTAAGTTCGCAGATGGCACCAAAATTGGTGGAGTGGTAAATAGCGAGGGGGGGAAGCCTCAGGCTACAGGACAATATAGACGGGATGGTTAGATGGGCAGAACAGTGGCAAATGGATTTTAACCCTGAAAAGTGTGAGGTGATACATTTTGGGAGGACAAACAAGGCAAGGAATTACACAATGAATGGTAGGTTCCTAGGAAGGACAGAGGATCAGAGGGATCTTGGTGTGCATGTACATAGATCCCTGAAGGCAGCAGGAGAGGTAGATAATGTGGTTAAAAAGGCAAATGGGATACTTGCCTTCATTAGCCGAGGCATAGAATTTAAGAGTAGGGAGATTATGATGGAGCTGTACAAAACGCTAGTTAGGCCACAGCTGGAATACTGTGTGCCATTCTGGTCTCCACACTATAGGAAGGATGTGATTGCATTGGAGAGGGTGCAGAGGAGATTCATCAGGGATGTTACCTGGGCTGGAGCACTTCAGCTATGAAGACAGACTGGACAGGCTGGGGTTGCTTTCCTTAGAGCAGAGAAGGCTGGGAGGGGGGTGCGGGGGGGGACCTGATTGAGGTGTACAAAATTATGAGGGGCATAGATAGGATAGATAGAAAGGAACTTGTCCCCTTAGTAGAGGTAAGGGTCAGGAGGTTTAGAGGGGATTTGAGGAAAATCTTTTTCATCCAGAGGGTGGTTGGAATCTGAAACTCACTGCCTGAAAGGGTGGCAGAGGCAGGAACCCTTACAACATTCAAGAATGTAAGAAGTCACACAACACCAGGTTATAGTCCAACAGTTTTATTTGAAATCACAAGCTTTCGGAGCGCTGCTCCTTCGTCAGGTGAAGTGGAGAGATACATAAAGACACAGCTTATATAGTCAGAGAATATTGCCAGATGATTACAGGTAATCTTTCTAACTGCCATTTATCACACCTCGGCAGAAAGATAATCACAGCAATCAAAGGTGTGAATGGTGTCCAAACAGTGCAGTCAGGAAAACATTACATCAAAGAACAATGAGGTGGGGTCACAAGGGGTCAAATGTTGCAGATGCTGAGGTCTGTATGAAAAACAAAAAACAGACAAAAAAACTTTTTTTTGCAGGTCCGGCCACATCTGTGTAGAGAGAACAAGCCAACGATGACTCGAGTCTGGATGACCCTACGTCAGGTGGGGTTACATGTAGCATGACATGAACCCAAGATCCCGGTTGAGGCCGTCCTCATGAGTGCGGAACTTGGCTATCGGTTTCTGCTCTACGATTTTGCATTATCGTGTGTCTCGAACGCCGCCTTGGAGAATGCTTACCGAAGATCGGAGGCTGAATGTCCTTGACTGCTGAAGTGTTCCCCGACTGGGAGGGAACACTCCTGCCTGGCGATTGTTGCGTGGTGTCCGTTCATCCGTTGTCGCAGTGTCTGCATGGTCTCACCAATGTACCATGCTCCGGGGCATCCTTTCCTGCAGCGTATGGGGTAGACAACGTAGGCCGAGTCACATGAGTATGTACAATGTACCTGGTGGGTGGTGTCCTCACGTGTGATGATGGTATCTGTGTTGATGATCTGGCATGTCTTGCAGAGGTTGCCGTGGCAGGGTTGTGTGGTGTCGTGGTCGCTGTTCTCCTGAAAGCTGGGTAATTTGCTGCGAACGATGGTCTGTTTGAGGTTAGGCGGCTGTTTGGAGGCGAGTAGTGGAGGCGTGGGGATGGCCTTAGCGAGGTGTTCGTCATCATCGATGAAATGTTGAAGGCCGCGAAGAACATGGCGTAGTTTCTCCGCTCCGGGGAAGTACTGGACGACGAAGGGTACTCTGTTGGTTGTGTCCCGTGTTTGTCTTCTGAGGAGGTCTATGCGATTTTTTGCTGTGGCCCGTCGGAACTGTTGATCGACGAGTCGAGCGTCATATCCCGTTCTTACGAGGGTGTCTTTCAGCGTTTGTAGGTGTCCATCGCGTTCCTCCTCGTCTGAGCAGATCCTGTGTATTCGCAGGGATTGTCCATAGGGGATGGCTTCTTTAACGTGGTTAGGGCGGAAGCTGGAGAAGTGGAGTATCCTGAGGTTGTCCGTGGGCTTGCGGTAGAGTGAAGTGCTGAGGTGTCCGTCTTTGATGGAGATTCGTGTGTCCAAGAATGAACCGATTCTGAGGAGTAGTCCATGGTGAGTTTGATGGTGGGATGGAACTTGTTGATGTTATCGTGTAGTCTTTTCAGTGATTCTTCGCCGTGGGTCCATAGGAAGAAAATGTCGTCGATGTATCTGGTGTATAACGTTGGTTGGAGGTCCTGTGCAGCGAAGAAGTCTTGCTCGAACTTGTGCATGAAGATGTTGGCGTCTTGGGGTGCGAATTTGGTCCCCATGGATGTTCCGTGTGTTTGGGTAAAGAACTGGTTGTCGAAGGTGAAGACATTTTGGTCAAGGATGAAGCGGATGAGTTGTAGGATGGTGTCTGGAGATTGGCTGTTGTTGGTGTTGAGTACTGAGGCTGTCGCAGCGATGCCGTCATCGTGGGGGATACTGGTGTAGAGTGCCGAGATGTCCATCGTGGCGAGGAGTGTTCCTGGTTCAACTGGTCCGTGGGTGCTGCGTTTCTGTCAGAAGTCTGTAGTGTCACGACAGAAGCTGGGGGTTCCCTGTACGATGGGTTTCAGGATGCCCTCGACGTATCCAGAGAGGTCCTTACACAGGGTTCCGTTGCCTGATACGATAGGACGTCCGGGTGTGTTGGCTTTGTGTATCTTTGGGAGGCAGTAGAAGTCTCCCACGCAGGGAGTACGTGGGATGAGAGTGCGTAGGATGCTTTGAAGGTCTGGATCGAAGGTCTTGATCAGTCTGTTGAGCTGGCGGGTGTGTTCTTTGGTCGGATCTGCGGGTAACTGTAGTGTTCCTGGTTGTCCAGTTGTCGGTATGCTTCTTTGCAATAGTCCGTTCTGTTCTGTATGACGATGGCTCCTCCTTTGTCTGCCGGTTTGATGATGATGTTGCGGTTGGCCTTGAGAGCGTGGATGGCGTTGCTTTGTGCTTGGGTGACATTCTGGACTGTCTTGTGAGTGCGGCTGATGAATCTGCAACATGGCAACATTCAAGAAGCATTTAGATGAGCACCTGAAATGCCATAGCATACAAGGCTACAGACCAAGTGCTGGAAAATGGGCTTAGAATAGACAGGGCTTGATGGCCAGTGTGGACACGATGGGCCGAAGGGCCTCTTTCTGTGCTGTATAACTCTATGGGCAGGATTTTCATTGGGCCGTGCAGGCGGGATTGGATGTGTGTGGGGGGTTAAAATTGCAAAAACTGGCGTACGGGCCCAGCCCCGCCTCCATCCCACCTCCAAGCAATTTTAAATAATTCATGTCTAATGGTCCCGTCTCCGTCCCGGCTCCAAGAGGCGGGATGGGCTGTTAAGGCCCTTAACAAGCACTAAATGGCATCTATAATGCCATTTTGAAAGGCCTTAGCGATTTTAATCCTTTTCCCACGTGAAACATGCCTGTTCTGAAACACGACGGCGAAACCTGGCGGGAGCACAATTGGATTGCTGACTATCAGCTGCAGGTCAACCATTAAAGAGGAGATTTGATTAGCCATCATTTGCAGGTGGCAGGGCTTTGTAGTCTCAGGTCTGGGGGAACTTTTAGAAGGCATAACCACAGCTGTGGAAGTTTGGAGCCTGACACCCATCTCCAGTGTGACCTCCTGGGAAGCCCCTCTCGCCACCTTCACTGAGCGCTTCCTCAACTGAGGCATTTACCAGAAGCATGGGAACCATTTATTTCCTTTCCTCCTGGACATCAGATGAGGACAAAGACCAGCCGTGGCAGTAGCAAACCATGAACAACAGCAGCACCAACGACAGCAGCGCCAAGCTGCTGCTCACCCACCTGAAGCTGCACAGGCCAGAAGGCGCCAGGGTGCGACCACATTGCTGCCCGGGATGCAAGGAACACACTCATCTTGGCCAGATTTGCTTAGCCTAGCCAATCAAGCACTTTTGCCTCACAGCTTCTTACCTGAGCATCGACAATGGCCAAGGACCAGCGGATTCCTAGCAATTTGACCACCACACTGAAAATTGCAAGTAATCCTAAGCCCTCAATGTGAAAGTCCCATTCGCGAAATGACACACGCCACAACTACAGCAATAGCCATCAGATTTTTTATTTACATTATTCATCTGATGGCTTTTTCACAGAAAACATCAAATTTCACACAAGTGACTACCCTTGTGACTATTTGTGCAGTATCTTACGCGTGCTCCTACGTGGTGCTTCCCCTGTGGCTTCAGCAGATGTGGAGGCCCCTTGCTCACTTTCCTGCTGCTCCTGTCTCGACACCTTTGGCGGGCGTCCTCTGGGGTGGCGAACCTGTGAGGGCTTGTCAACAGTCTACTGCTCCTGCGGCTGTGCAGGGGTTGAGACGCCGATCTCAGTTGGGTGTGGACTCTGGTGGGGCTCTGACCAAGGGCTCTGCAGTGGCATGGAAGTGTGAGCACTTGGAGATGAGCCCCCACTTCCTTGATGTCTGCCACCAACTTCCCTCTCATGGGTCAGGTCCCCCTCAGCGCTTGCAAGTGGCTTGAGAGCACATCAGGGGGGCCATGGGGACCCGTATCTGCACTGGCAGTCCTACTCAGAAGGACTTCCATGAAGGTCTGGTTTCTCTGTTCAATAGTTGACCATCGCTCCTCCAGAGATGTCATTCTATTCTGAAAACTCACCATGTTTTCTGCACTCTGGCGACTTATCACCTCCATGGAGGTTGCCATCCTTTCCATGGTGATGCGTTCATGCGCCAATGACTCCACAAAGGCTCTGCTCATGTTCAGTATGGACTCCTCCATTCGCTCCACACTCGCAGCGACCCTGGAGACAAAACCTGCCAGAGACTCCTGCACCTGTTCCTGGAGTTCCAGCACTTCTGATCTTATGGATGGACCCAGAGACAGAGGGTTGACATGCAGCTGAGCTGAACTGGCAGAGTGCTGCGCCATCCAACTAGGACTCTCCACTGCTGTCCTTGTCTCCACAATCTGCTGATGCTCACTTGTGAGCTGTGATACACTACTCTATGTCCCGAAAGTCCCACCGAAGTGTGAGTGTCTGCGCTGGTGCTGGGTGCGCTGAATTTTGCTGACGCTGCGCCCTCAGAGGTTGCAGCTTCCTCTGAGGAGTCTTGAGGCTCATGCTGTTCCTCCTGGCTAGTGGGGGGCGGGTGCTTGCGATGGTCCTGTGGGGGAGTAAAGGAAAGAGTCAGAGATGTGATGCCAAGGTTACATGCACATTGCATATTGCAGATGATCATTAGTCCATCTGTTAGAGCTTCAGAATGATTATCAGCGACCCTTGCAATGTCAATGAGAGAGATGGAAAACTATTCTGTCACCAGCTTGCTGTGATGCACCCCTCTGTCCGTCCCCCACTTGCGCATCTTCCTCCTCTCCTACGATCTCCAGGACCGCCTCCTCCCAGGGGGTGAGGTGGGCTACAGAGGGTAGCCCTCCTCCTGTCCTCGCTCTTTCTCGCTTATTGTGAGCTCTCTTTTCCTGCAATGAGGGAGACAAGTGGAGGTGAGTGAGAATGAAGGAGTGAGTGTAGAGATTCCATAGCATAGATACTTAGAAGGAGACAAAGATGGAGTGAGGTGGCAAGACCAAGGGCCCTCCCTGTGTGTTGTCAGTTGTTTTCATAGCATCACAGTGGTAGGGAGTATGAGGGCTGCATAGTCGAATAGTTAGGTGAATGTGACCATAGAGAGCGAGGGAATGGGTAAGGGTGCATGGATGTCAGTGTCAAGTGGGATGTGGAGGAAGAGATTGCCAAAGCTGAGTGCTGGTGAGGAAAGGCAATGGGGATCAGATTGAGTGTGATGGGAAATTCATACTCACTTTTCCAGCGCGCAGAACGTCATGAAATCTCTTCCTGCACTGAATCCACGTTCTGCGGGCTACTGATAAGGAGCTGACCTCCTCTGCCACTTGCAGCCACACAGCCTTGGTCTGCTGGGGAGGCTTCTTCCTCCCAGAAGAAGGAAAGAGCACCTCTTTATGAGCTCTTGCTCCCTCAACTAAAGCCTGCAGGGCAATGTCGTCAAATCTTGGAGCAGACCTAGGTCTTTCACTGGCCATTCTGCCTCCAGGTCCCTGTAGCATGAAAGGCCAAAAGGTTGGCAGTCTGCAGAAGAAGCAAGGCTTATTGCAGACCTTAAATGCAGCAGCAATGATGATGTCATCGGAGGCGACTTTCAGACTGGAAAAACTCATTTGCCATGGGTTCCCACATGTTGGAACTCAATTGGCCAATTAAGTTAAAATCGCATCAATCTCCCACATCAATTTAGATTCGGGTGGATAACATGAAATGCAGATTACATGACCCCAGCCCGCCCCTGAATTAAAATCCAGCCCTGTGACTCTACTTGCTTACGCTCCTAATCAATTGCTCTTATGAAGTGCTCCCTGAGTGAGATGAGATTGAGCAGTTAGTGGCTGGGATGGTCACCCTAGAGCCTTAGAAGCTTGAGATGACTGTAGTCTCAAGGAAACAGCTGTCCCAGTGGAACCAGTTTCCAAATACCTTTCTCCAGCAGTGCAAGCTCCTTCATATGTCTTAGGCATCAGGCTGAATGCCACTCTCTGGAGAGACAGTGACAGTAGCATCAGGCCAACTGGTTGTGGGTGGATACTGAGCATCCTGGTCTGGTGCAATATTGCGCAGCCCAGCCTAACTCTGGGGAGTGGCTGTGTGACCTGGAGTGGCTGTGGCTCAGGCTGGTTTTGTGGAACCCAGAAAAGCACTCTTGCTCCTCCCAGCCCTGCAAAAATAAACACTGACCTACCTGTGGGCTCCTCTTCAGCTGGACTGCCAGTTGACACTGGATGGTGCGTGTGAGGTGCATGCTCCACCCAATACTGTCCTAAAATGGCAAACAGAGTACTATGTATGTCATACAACCTCTATTTTTATTTTAAATAGATCTACAACTGTCCAAAAGTAGGCCTGGGGGAAAGATTGCCACGGATCAGTTTCTGCTGGGCGGGCAGCGTCAGAATCTACCCCAAAGTGTACGATAGGCAAGGAGCTGTGTTAAGCTTCTGTGAATGGTAAAGAATGTGTATTGGCAACAATGACTTGTCTTACTTTGGTGTGGAGATGCCGGAGTTGGACTGGGGTGGACAAATGTAAGAAGTCACACAACACCAGGTTATAGTCCAACAGCTTTATTTGAAATCACAAGCTTTCGGAGCGCTGCTCCTTCTTCAGGTGAAGTGGAGAAATGCATAAAGACACAGCTTATATAGTCAGAGAATCATGTCAGATGTTTACAGGTAACCTTTCCAACTTACTTTGTTCACCCTTGTGAGGTCATCAAACCACTTCCTACACTGTGTGGCAGTTCTTAAGAACATAACAAATAGGAGCAGGTGTAGTCCATCCAGCCCTTCGAGTCTGCTCATCCATTCAAAAAGTTCATGGCTGATCTTCTACCTCAACACATACATTCCCGCTCTATCCCCATATCACTTGATGCCCTTAGTGTCCAAAAATCTATTGATCTTGTCTTGAATATACTCAATGACTGAGCATCCACAGCTCACTGAGGTAGAGAATTCGAAAGATTTACAACCCTTTGAGTGAAGAAATTTCTCATCTCAGTCCTAAATGGCTGATCCCTTGGGTTGTGCATGTTATACTAACTGCCTCCACCACCTCCCTTGAACTCAGCTTGAATTGTTCTTTGCAAAAAAACACACAATTTCAGGTGGTTTTGTGAAAAGCATAAAATGAGCCATTGTAGCTTTCTGCCACAATTCTGCCCCAAAATGATGGTCACCAAAATTTTGCTCTGAAAAACCCACCAGTATTGATACCCGCCCGGTATGTAAATAGAGCGGGTGGGCATGTTCAAACTGTCCCTCCAATTAACACTCCTAGCCAGAACATGGGATCCACCACCACTATATAAATGGTGGTATGAGCAGCACAGTGGTACGTACCCCTGTGGTGGATATCATATAGAAGAAGCCACTTTTGGTGAAATTACAACAGCTTTCTAAAAGTTTCCCACAACAGCAATTATTTTGTTTTGTGCTCTTAATGTAAATACTGGACACTTAAATTTGAGTGTGGAATAGGAATCCCTCTCTTCTTGTGTTATGAAGAGGAGCAGGATGAAGAAATAGAAGATGCTAGATAGGAGGAAGTTAAACGGCACTTGTTTCCAACATGCCAATACCCATTCCACAGGGCTTACAGACCTCGAAGGCTGCGCTTCCCTCAGAGATTATTGGAGAGTTAAGCTAGCTGCTGGCTGGAGACCTGCATCTCACTTCAATGAGGAGCATAACATTATCTGTAGCAATAAAAAAGATCACTGCCTTGATTTCACTGCCACCGCTGATCATTCCAGGTAGCCTTAGGTGTATTTTGTCACATTAGTAAGGCAGCAGCTCAGTGCTGTATAAAGTAGTTCACTGCTGATGTTCTATTCAAGCTGTCTTCACTGTTCATTATGTTCTAAAAGGAACTTGAAAACAAAGTGAGTCAGCAGTCCAATTCTACAGATTGAGCTCCCACAGGTGCAGTGAGCAATTGATGGAACGCATGCAGCCTTGAAAGCTCCATATGACCAACCTCTCAATTTCATTATTAGGAAAGGTTTTTTTTATTTTTCATAAGCATTTAGCTAATATGTGATGACAATCACCACCAGGAGTTTGTCATGAATTTTTATTATGCGCCAATCTACCATACCTGTCCTGATAACTCAAAACCACACATCAAGATGTTGATTATGGATATCCCCTGCAGTCATGGACAATCACTCCAGTACAGCATTTACCAGCTAGTGGGGGAGCAACACATATATTGGCCCAGTAATTCCTCTCCCAACGCGTGAGTACGGACGGGGTACTCACGCGTGTGCCCAGAGGAATTGCCGGTTTTCAGCATGCACAGCGCATGCGGGGAAAACCGGCATTTCCTCTCCTCTGACCCAAGGGGTTAAGAGGCTGAACGCGTGCGCGCAGGAGTTTGCGCGTGCGACTTGGATTTCCTTTATTTTTAGAGAGTTGCGCATGTGTAAAGGCCTCCGGTTTTTACGCATTGAAAAACCACACGCAAGTACTTAGTTTTACAGGTAAGTGGTCTATTAATACAATTTATAAAAAAAATTTCCACAGGTTTATTATTTTGAAAGAATTTACAGTAAGGTAAGTTTAGTTTTAGCCCCGATTTTTTATATAATAATTTTTTTCAAATTTTAAAATTATTGTTTAAAATAGTTTTTTACAGTTATTTATGGTTCATTTAAGTAGTGCAATGTTTCTTTTAATTTTCTTTCAAGTTTAAGTAATGTTTTGGGGCCAGGGGTTTTCATGAGTTTGACAGCTCTTACTCTCAAACTCATGAATGAACTTTTGCAACCTCCCATTGGTTGCCCTGTGCTCACGTGATCCCAGCTGGCTCATCGCACTAAGTACGCTGCTGGGTCACACACGCAGGACCTCAAGCGGGCCAGTGAGAGGAAATGCAATGCGGGCCAGGATTGAAATGTCAGCGCGCAGGGTAAGTGCACATCGGTGGCTTGCACGCGCGGCAAGCTCCCGATCCTAATTTCAGGGCCAATATTAAGGTCCATGGGAGTACAAGAAATGTGATAGAGCAGATCATTAGCATTCTGAAGCCTTGTTTTAGATGCCTGGACAAATCTGGTGGTGCATTGCAGTACAGCACAGCAAGAGTATCCAGTATTACTGTAGCTTGCTGTGTGCTGGATAATGTCGCTACTACTTCCTGAAGCTGAGGAGGATGACCATGAAGAAACTAACCTACTTATTCAAGTTCCTATTCGCCTATTTCAACAGGTGCTTCCTGAGTGATATGAGGTTGAGAGGTGAATGGCTGGAAAGGTTCTGCTGAGGCCTAAAGCAGTGAGATGACTCTCATCTCAGTGAAGCTGCTGGTCCTGCTTCTGCTAACCTTTTTCTTGCAATGCCTAGGGGTGCCAGGCCCAGGTCTAAAGCCCCCTCAGATGCTGTCATTGGAGGAAGCCTTAAGCAAGTAGACTCATTGTCACTCATGAAAGCCAGCAACATCTACCACTACTCTCACTGGTGCAGGGCACAGGCAGAGATGTGCTACTGGTCAGAGCGAGAACAGAGAGAATAGTCTCAATTAAGTCTTTGAAGCCCTGTGGAAGTGTGTTAAAGCTGACCCTCTACACATCTATTGAAGCAATGGTAGCTGCCAGTCTGGAAGCCACCAATGTAATTAACGCTTCCTCCTGGTGCATTGTTGCCGCAGAAATCTCCTGGGCTTCCACATTCCCCAGGGTGTTCTGCATAGCACAAGAAACTTTCTGCATTGTGTTGCAGGTATGAATAGTGGACTTCTCCCGCTTCACCATCATCTCAACTATATGTGTAAAAAAAATCTTCTGATTCTTTAATTATTTCCTTCCGAGTGGGTTTCTCTGGGCTGGTGATGGAATATACAAGCTGTCATGTCATTGTAACTTTGTTTCCATAGTTAAGTACAGGAAGTTCCCTAACTCTTCCCTCTGACTCGGGAGATGCTTGTATGATTGACAACTGCATACAGTTTATTAAGATGCCTGAGCAGTGAAGATGACATTTAGTTAAGCTCTGGAGTCTGCTAGTTTCTTCCTGAATGACCTTAATAACTAATGTTACAGCAGTAATAATTCAATATTTACTTAGGAGGAGAGTATGTGCTATATCAACATATTTGCGATATGATTTTTAGGGGTAGAAATTGGTTAGTGCCTGACTAATGACATGAAACAGGTGATGTGACTGAAGAGTGTGTCCAAAGAGAATGCCATAAGGATCTCCCAAAATTGGTCCTGGGGCATCATCATAATAATCGGCGCGAGCTGCTGGGGTCTTCTCAGCTTTAGAGGCAGCTCGTTGCCAGTTCGGACCAATTGGAGCCACCTGCCTTGCTGGTAGTGGTCATCAGGTAAGTCCTGGGAAGGGCAGTTAATGAGAATTGGAGGGTGGTGATTGTGGGCCAGCAGTATTAATGTGGAGGCAGGAGGCGCCCTCCTGAAAAATGCATACCAGTTTCTAGCCCTTAAACTTTAGTGCCCATTTTTCACACTTACATTTCATATCATTCAAAAGACAACTAATGTCAGATACAAATTGGTGTTGCTGTATTATGCTGACAAAGAATGAGTCACGACTGTATCTGTAAGATTCTGCCTTTCAGCAGCAAGGGAGAAAGCAATATTTCAGGGAAATAAAGAACATTTTACCTGACTTGAATTTCAATGTGGTGCTGTGAGGTGAAAGGGACAGTGGGTGGCTTCAAACACTGAACCTGAATATCACCACTGCTTATGGCATTAGACAAATTGAAGTAAAAGTTAGGTGTTTCATTGGGTGATGCAGTTTATTGACTACTAGCTGGAGTGCCCGGCGGTGCCGAGGGTTTTTTGAGGGCATGTTGTTATGAAAAAAGTAGGAATAATTTTTATATATATAAATGAGTTTGTCTGTCTGTCTGTCTGTGTGGGAAGGAGAGAGAGAGGGAAAGAGAGAGAGAGAGACTGGGGGGGGGGAGAGAGGCCCGGGGATCGAGAGAGAGACTGGGTGGAGAAGAGCGAGACGGGGGGGGAGAGAGAGACTGGGGGGTAGA
The DNA here is from genome assembly GCF_052327205.1 of Somniosus microcephalus. Taxonomy (NCBI): domain Eukaryota; kingdom Metazoa; phylum Chordata; class Chondrichthyes; order Squaliformes; family Somniosidae; genus Somniosus; species Somniosus microcephalus. Next base: position 141,427,740 of record NC_140987.1, on the reverse strand, counting down.
GAGTGACTGGGGGGCAGAGAGAGAGAGAGAGACTGGGGGGGAGAGAGAGACTGGGGGGAAGAGAGAGAGAGAGAGAGAATGGGGGGAGAAGAGAGAGACTGGGGGGGAGAGAGAGAGAGAGACTGGGGGGGAGAGAGAGAGAGAGACAGCGGGTGAAGAAGGGCGGCCGCCATTTTGTGAGGTCGGCGGGAAGTTCCCTGACCCTCTCTCTCTCCCTCCCCCTCTCTCTCCCGCCCCCTCTCTCTCCCTGCCCCTGTCTCTCCCCTCTCTCCCCGCCCCTCTCTCTCCCTGCCCCTCTCTCTCCCTGCCCCTCTCTCTCTCCCCCTCCATCCCCGCTCTCTCCCTCCCTCTCTCTCCCTCCCTCCCCTCTCCCTCTCTCTCCCTCTCCTCTCCCTCCGACTCACCACGGTACCAGAACGGAGCAGATCCAACACCGGGAGTCCGGGTGCCCATCGCTTCGAAGCGAGCCTGGGGTTCCTCATGGTTAACGCGGCGGGCCTTTGGACCCGGTTGGCCGGGCGGCAGTGGAACGCCTTTCGCTCCGGACTCCCGTGTCCAATATCGGTCGGGGATGGCTCGTGTGAAAGCCCCGGTTTTCCAGGTCCCGCACTCATGGCAAGAGAGAGAGGGGGAAGGAGAGAGAAAGAGGGAAGGAGAAAGAGAGAGAGGGAAGAAGAGAGGGAAGAGGAGAGAGAGAGAGAGAGGGGGGGGGAAGGAGAGAGAGAGAGAGAAATTTTTTAAGCTTCAGGCCCGGCCGGTCTTTAATGGCCGCCACTCACCTCAGTAACGGCAGTTTGAAGGACTAGGCCCCGCCCACAAACACCATGAAACGCCCCCCGTGACGCACTGATTGGTCAACCATCAGGTCACTGAACTGTAGGATTGGTCAACCATCACGTCACTCAACGCTAATGAGCGGTAGGATTGGTCAACCGCTAATGAGCGGATTTTTTTCCATTTTTTGAAAGTTTTTTGTCCACTGTCCGAACAATTTTTGTCTGACCAAAAAGTAAAGACACCTAGTAGGCTCCCCTAATCATAAGCTTTCTTTTGATATAACATATTGATGTGCCTCAATAATTCCGAGACTCGAAGTTAGCAGAACAAAAACAAGGCTTTTATTAACTTAGAACGTAACACGTAAGCGAGAGAGATGTCGTCCTTCTGGAGACTGAGGCCAGACTGAACTAGCTTACAAACGGGGCCAGGTATGGGCGGAGCCCTACACACAGCACATTCCAGCACATTCCAGTATACAATACAGCACATTCCAGTACACAATACAATGAGGTCTGGGGGAAGGGAAATGACACTGAAACCGATCTCAGTCACAGGCAGTGATGAATGGAAATATTTCATCACATTCACCCCTTCTATAGATTTAGTCTGTTCGGGGGTTTGATAGTCCTCTGCGACCGACATGGCTGTTGCGGTGCCGCGGGTGTCGGCTGGGTGTCCCCGGTAGCCTCCTGGGTCTCTGCCGGGGGTGCCGCCAGGGTTGTTGAAGGGGTAGTTGGTGGGGGTGCCGTTGGTCGGTGTTTTTCCGGGGGTGATGAAAGAGTAGTGGGTGGGTAAGAGTTGCTGTGATCGTCGTTGCCGCTATTGCCGTGGTTGTTGTCGATGCCGGCTGGGGCGACGTCTTTTATGGACACGGTGTCCTCCCTTCCGTCGGCGTGCCGGACATATGCGTATTGGGGGTTGGCGTGGAGTAGGTGTACTGGCTCCACGAGAGGGTCCGTCTTGTGGCCCCTCACATGCCTTCGCACGAGTACCGGACCTGGGGTGGAGAGCCATGACGGAATGGATACGCCTGAGGTGGATTTCCGGTGAAAGACAAACATTCGTTCATGAGGCGTGGTATTAGTGGCCGTACACAATAGCGACCGTATCGAATGGAGCACATCCGAGAGGACTTCCTGCCAGCGGGAGATAGGGAGGCCCTTGGTCCTTAGAGCTAGAGTGACTGCTTTCCATACTGTCCCGTTCTCTCGCTCCACTTGGCCGTTACCCCGGGGGTTGTAGCTGGTGGTACGGCTCGTGGCGATCCCCCTGGACAGCATGTACTGGCGTAGCTCTTCACTCATGAAGGACGCCCCCCTATCCGTATGGATGTAGCTCGGCATACCGAACAGGCAGAACAGGCTGTTGAGGCATTTAATGACCGTGGCGCTGGTCATGTCTGGGCAGGGGAAGGCGAATGGGAACCGGGAGTATTCGTCCACAATGTTCAGGAAGTAAACATTGCGGTCGACGGACGGGAGGGGGCCCTTGAAATCTAAGCTGAGCCGCTCAAAGGGCCGTGTAGCTTTGATTAAGTGGGATCTATCTGGGCGGTAGAACCGAGGCTTGCACTCAGCGCAAGTGCGGCAGTTCCTGGTCAGGGACCGAACTTCCTCAATCGAGTAGGGTAAGCTACGGGACTTTATGAAGTGGAACAGCCGCATGACCCCTGGGTGGCAGAGGTCGTTGTGGAGGGCCTGTAGCCGATCCCCGGTGGCGCTGGCACACATCCCTCGTGAGAGGGCATCAGGGGATTCGTTAAGGGCCCCTGGCCGGTAAATGATGTCGTACTCGAAGGTGGAGAGCTCGATCCGCCACCTAAGAATCTTATCATTTTTAATCTTCCCCCTCTGTTTATTATTGAACATAAACGCTACCGACCGCTGGTCGGTAAGTAGGGTGAAGCGTTTGCCGGCTAGGTAGTGGCGCCAGTGGCGCACTGCCTCCACGATGGCTTGGGCCTCCTTTTCCACGGAGGAGTGTCTGATCTCGGGCCCTTGGAGGGTCCTCGAGAAGAAAGCTACGGGCCGCCCCGCCTGGTTGAGGGTGGCCGCCAAGGCGAAGTCAGACGCATCACTTTCCACTTGAAATGGAGTGTTCTCGTCCACTGCCTGTAGCGTGGCCCGCTCAATATCCTGCTTAATGCTTTTGAAGGCGGCATGGGCCTCAGCAGAGAGCGGGAAAGAGGATGCTTTCAAGAGGGGGCGGGCTTTGTCAGAGTAGTTGGGGACCCATTGGGAATAATAAGAAAATAACCTGTGGTAAACCACGTTCACTATCGTATCACTGTTAGTAGTTAGCACTGTTCACCACTGTTCGTTATAACTGTATCACTGACCACTATTGTATCACGGTACGAGGTCGCCTCTTGCCACACTGCTATACCTGGGATGACCACTGCCGACTCCGCCTTGGCTCCACCCACCAGGCCAGGTATAAAGGTGAGCGACTGGCTGGTATTCCTCCTGCTTGGATCGGATCACCCACGAGAGTGGGCTCTGTTATTTAGTCAATAAAAACCTTTAGTCACCTTCGTAACTCTTCGCCTTTTATTGGAGGAATTGATAGGTATATCAATTTTATTGACTAAATTTAATGATGTCCGACAACGAGTCACAACCGGCGGAGGAGCCACCAGCGCAGCTCCCAGGAGCACAGCCACACCAGCCAGCTTGGCTGCGAGCCCTCAGACCGCCGTACCTGGACCTGAACCCACGAGCAGCAAACTCAGCCGCAGACTTTAAACACTGGCTGGTCTGCTTCGAATCATACCTGAGAGAATCCAGCGTCCCTCAGGCATCCAAACTAAATGTCCTGCAGGCACAACTGAGCCCGAGAGTATACACTCTCATCGAGGACATGACTAGCTACGAGACCGCCATCAACCTGCTGAAACAGAAGTACCGGACCCCGGTAAACTACATGTACGCTAGGCACCTCCTAAGATCACGGCCGCAACAGCCAGGAGAATCAGTAGCCGAATTCTCACAGGCGCTATATGCACTCGCCAGGAACTGTGACTTTAAATCGGTGTCGGCAGCCGAAAATACTGAAGATAATATCCGCGACGCATTCCTGAAAGGCCTACGGTCCGAGTACTCACGGCAAAGACTGCTGGAAGCTAAAGACCTCAGCATGGAAAAAGCTGAAGCCCTCGCTATCTCCCTGGAAGTGGCCCACCAAGATCAGGAAGCATTCACCAGGTACTGCTCGCGACCCTGGGACTCGGGCCCGACCCCTACCACAGCACCCTTCCCAGCGCCGCCCCCGGGACCTACCTCTGCGTCGGCGTCCCGGACCCGACCGGCCCCGCCACCCCCGGCACCGGCCCCGACATCGGGCATCCGCGATCGGGCCGCCGGCTGTTTTTTTTGTGGCCAGGAGAAGCACCCGAGGTCGCGCTGCCCAGCCAAGAACTCCATATGCAAAACCTGCCTGAAGAAAGGCCACTTCTCCAAGGCCTGCAGGAGCGGATCCTCAGAGGCCAGCAGTGCCGCATGCGAACTATGGGAGCGGCCATCTTCGTTTAGGGCAACTGAGGCCAGCATCCCCACACATGAGTCATGGGGGCAGCCATCTTTGTTTAGGGCAACTGAGGCCAGCATCCCCACACATGAGTCATGGGGCGGCCATCTTTGATTAAGGCAACCGACCCCAATAGTGCCTCATGTGAGCTACGGGGGCAGCCATCTTCTCCGTCATTTTGCCCTACCTCGTGGGAGATGCCATTTTACTCACCACGCCCGACCGCCTCGCCCGCAGATGACAACGACTCGCTCAGCTACACACTAGCTTCCGTCACCCTGGACCAAGCCCGCCCGCACCATCTGTCCAAGTCAATGATGGACATCAAAGTGAACGGCCACGCCACGACCTGCCTGTTCGACAGCGGAAGCACGGAGAGCTTCATCCACCCAGACACGGTGAGCCACTACTCCCTCTCTGTCCTACCAACGCGCAGCCGAATCTCGATGGCATCGAGGTCCCACGCCACGGACATCAGCGGCTACTGTGTCGTGACCCTGTCGGTTAAGGGCACGGAGTATAAAAACTTTAAACTCCTCGTCCTCCCCTATCTCTGCGCTGCCGTCCTACTAGGGCTGGATTTCCAATCCCACCTCCAAAGCGTAACCCTAGCATACGGTGGACCCCTCCCCCCACTCACAGTCAACAACCAGCAAACGTTAAACCGCCCACCGCGTAACACCTGCAGCCTCTCCACCCTCTCTGTTTGCTAACCTTACCCCTGACTGCAAACCCGTCGCTACCAAGAGCAGGCGGTATAGCGCTGGGGACAGAGCCTTCATTAGCTCTGAGGTGCGGCGCCTCCTGAAAGAGGGCATTATCGAGGGGAGCAGCAGCCCCTGGCGTGCCCAGGTCGTAGTCGTAAAGACCGGCGATAAAAACCGCCTGGTCATCGACTACAGCCAGACCATAAACAGATATACCCAGCTGGACGCATACCCCCTCCCCCGCATATCTGACATGGTCAATCAGATTGCACAGTATAAAGTATTCTCGACCATCGACCTGAAGTCGGCCTACCACCAACTCCCTATCCACCCTGAGGACCGCCAGTATACCGCCTTCGAGGCGAATGGGCGCCTATACCACTTCCTTAGGGTCCCCTTCGGTGTCACTAATGGGGTCTCGGTCTTCCAAAGGGAGATGGACCAGATGGTTGACCAGAACGAACTGCAGGCTACATTCCCCTACCTAGATAACGTCACTATCTGCGGCCGCGACCGGCAGGAACATGACGCGAATCTGGAGAAATTCCTCCGTACGGCCCAACGGCTGAACCTCACCTACAATAAGGAGAAATGTGTGTTTAACACCACGCGCCTTGCCATCCTCGGCTGCGTAGTGGAGAACGGAATCATCGGCCCCGACCCAGAAAGAATGCGCCCCCTCATGGAGCTACCCCTCCCCCACTGCCCTAAAGCACTTAGGAGAACCCTGGGGCTTTTCGCCTACTATGCCCAATGGGTACCCAATTACGCGGACAAAGCCAGACCCCTCCTGAAAGCCACTTCCTTCCCCCTCACGGAGGAGGCGTGCGCGGCCTTCTCCCTCATTAAGGGAGACATAGCCAAGGCCACGATGCACGCAGTGGACGAGTCCATCCCCTTCCAGGTGGAGAGCGACGCATCCGACTTCGCCTTAGCCGCCACCCTAAACCAGGAGGGGAGGCCAGTGGCCTTCTTCTCAAGGACCCTACAGGGCCACGAGATCCGACATTCGTCGGTCGAGAAAGAGGCCCAGGCGATCGTGGAGGCAGTACGGCGCTGGAGGCACTACCTGGCAGGCAAACGATTTACCCTCCTCACCGACCAGCGTTCGGTGGCTTTCATGTTTAATAACAAGCTGAAGGGCAAAATCAAGAATGACAAGATTTTGAGATGGAGAATCGAGCTCTCCACCTACGATTATGAGATCTTGTACCGGCCAGGCAAGCTGAACGAATCCCCTGATGCCCTTTCACGAATGACATGCGCCAGCGCGCATATCGATAGGCTTCAGACCCTCCACGACCAGCTCTGCCACCCCGGAGTCACCAGACTCTACCATTTCATTAAGGCCCGCAACCTGACCTACTCCATCGAGGAGGTCAGGACCATGACCAGGAACTGCCAGACCTGTGCGGAGTGCAAACCGCACTTCTATAGGCCGGACCGAGCAAGCCTGATCAAGGCCACCCGCCCCTTCGAGCGCCTGAGCATCGACTTTAAGGGGCCCCTCCCGTCCTCTGACCGTAATGTGTACTTCCTCAACATCGTTGATGAGTACTCCCGTTTCCCCTTTGCCTTCCCCTGCCCCGACATGACCAGTAGCACGGTCATTAAGTGCCTGAATGCCCTCTTCGCCTTGTTCGGGTTCCCGAACTATATACACAGCGACCGGGGCTCCTCCTTCATGAGCGAGGAACTCCGGCAATTCCTCCTAGAGAGAGGTATTGCAGCAAGCAGGACCACCAGCTACAACCCCAGAGGTAACGGTCAGGTGGAAAGAGAGAACGCGACGGTATGGAAGGCCGTCCTCTTAGCCTTAAAGTCTAAGGGCCTCCCAACCTCCCGCTGGCAAGAAGTCCTCCCGACAGCGCTGCACTCCATCCGGTCATTACTTTGCACGGCCACTAACACCACCCCCCATGAACGAATGTTCGTTTTCCCCAGGAAGTCGACTACGGGAACCACTCTACCAACCTGGCTGACCGCCCCGGGGCCGGTCTGGCTGCGGAAACACGTGAGGGCCCATAAAACGGACCCCCTGGTCGAGAGGGTGAACCTCCTGCACGCCAACCCCCAGTACGCCTACGTGGCGTACCCAGACGGGCGGGAGGACACTGTCTCCCTACGAGACCTCGCACCCTCAGCCGATCCGGAAACACCGCCACCACCCCCCCCAACCCCAGCCCAGGTAGACGGCATGCCGGAACCCCACGAGCCCTCGCCGACCACGCAAACACCAGCATCAACACCGGATAAGGCACCAGCACCGGATAAGGCAACACCACCGCTGCGGCGATCGGAGAGGCTTACGAAGCCTCCGGACAGACTGACCTACCAGAATTGGTAGTACACTTCACCCCGCCGGACTTAATTCTAAACAAGGGGTGAATGTGGTAAACCACGTTCACTATCGTATCACTGTTAGTAGTTAGCACTGTTCACCACTGTTCGTTATAACTGTATCACTGACCACTATTGTATCACGGTACGAGGTCGCCTCTTGCCACACTGCTATACCTGGGATGACCACTGCCGACTCCGCCTTGGCTCCACCCACCAGGCCAGGTATAAAGGTGAGCGACTGGCTGGTATTCCTCCTGCTTGGATCGGATCACCCACGAGAGTGGGCTCTGTTATTTAGTCAATAAAAACCTTTAGTCACCTTCGTAACTCTTCGCCTTTTATTGGAGGAATTGATAGGTATATCATAACCCCAGGCACCTTTTCAGGGCTTTGGGAGTGTTGGGCAGGGGCAGCTCCCGTAGGGGGCGCAATCGGTCGGGGTCTGGTCCGATTTCCCCATTCTCCACCACGCTGCCTAGTATGCAGAGGCGCGTGGTGTTGTAAACGCACTTGTCCTCGTTGTAGGTGAGGTTGAGTTTTTGTGCGGTTTTCAGGAACCTCTCGAGGTTCGAGTCGTGATCCTGCTGGTTGTGACCGCAGATGGTGACGTTGTCGAGGTAGGGGAAGGTTGCCTGCAAGTGGTGGTCATCGACCATGCGGTCCATCTCCCTCTGGAAGACCGAGACCCCATTCGTCACCCCAAAGGGGACTCTGAGGAATTGGTAGAGGCGTCCGTTCGCCTCGAAGGCGGTGTACGGGCGGTCCTCTGGTCTGATAGGGAGCTGGTGGTACGCTGACTTGAGGTTGATGGTGGAGAACACCCGGTATTGGGCGATTTGGTTCACCATTTCTGATATGCGGGGTAGCGGGTAGGCGTCTAGTAGGGTGTACCTGTTGATCGTTTGACTATAGTCGATCACCATCCGTTTCTTCTCGCTACCCCTTACCACTACCACTTGGGCACGCCACGGGCTGTTGCTGCGTTCAGTAATGCGCTCTTTCAGGAGCCTGTCTACCTCGGTCGCGATAAACCGCCTGTCCTCCCAGCTGTACCTCCTGCTTTTGGTCGCTATTGGCCGGCAGTTAGGGGTAAGGTTCGCGAATAGCGAAGGCGGCTTTACCTTCAGTTTAGTCAGACCGCACACTGTGAGGGGCGGCTGGGACCCACCGTACTTGAGCGTGATGCTTTGGTGGTTGCACTGGAAATCCAGGCCCAAGATCACGCTCGCACATAGGTTCTTCATGATTAATACTTTAAAATTATCATATACAGTTCCGTTAACGCACAATTGTACCGTGCAGTAACCCAGAATGGTCGATGTCTGGGTTTTGTCAGCCATAGAGATGGTACCCTGAGTAGGGACCACCTTTAGGGAGAGTTGTTGTGCCAGTTCTGGGTGGATAAAGCTCTCCGTGCTTCCACTGTCAATTAAGCATTTAACCCGGCACCCGTTTACCTCGATGTCCACCATTGATCTGGATAGCGGGTGCGGCCTGGTCTGGTCCACTGTGACCGATGACACTGTAGGGCCCTGATCGATACAAGATGGCGTCCACGCTGTCTGCTCACAAGATGGCGGACCCCACGAGGTCGGGCAAAATGGCGTCCAAGATGGCCGCTCCCACGGCGCACACGCGGCGGTGGCGGGTTTTCCGGCGGTTGGTTTTCCGGCGGGGTTCCCTCTGCACACCTTCCCGAAGTGCCCCTTCTTACCGCACTTAAAGCAGGTGGTGCCTTTCGCCGGGCACAGGTTTCTGGTGTGCTCTGGCTGCCCGCAGAAGTAGCAGTTGGGTCCCTGACGCATCGCGGCTGTCGTAGGGCTTCTGCGGGGAGAGCGGGGCCCAGCCGGTGTCGGGCTGTCGGGCGGGGAAGATGCCTTCCAAGATGGTGGTGCCCTCGGTGCACACGTGGCGGCGTGGACGGCACGGGCTGAAGAGTAGGCATCCGAGTTTCTCTGGGCCACATCCAGGGATCGCGCGGTGTCCGCAGCCTGTTTCAGGTCCAACCCCGTTTTTTCCAGCAGTCTTTGCCGGATGTAAGTGGAGCTGAGGCCTGTGATGAAGGCATCGCGAACAAGCTCATCAGTGTACACTGCGGCTTTTACATCTCGGCACTTGCAGTCTTTGCCAAGCATTTTCAGGGTGCTTAGGAACTCCTCCACCGATTCCCCAGGTCGCTGTGCGCGGGTGGCGAGCAGGTGCCTAGCATACACCTCATTCGTAGGCTGCTGGTAATGCGCCTTTAAGATGTCGCAGGCAGCCAGGTACGTCTCGGCATCTTGGATGAGGGGGTAAACCCGGTGGCTTACCCAATTCCGCAGAATTCCGAGTCTCATCCTCGCAGCGTCCGTAGCGTCTTTGACGGCTGCGGAATTGTCCAGGAAGAATTCCATACACTCAAACCAGTGTCCGAAGCGTGCTGATGCGTCCGGAGCATGTTGATCCAAATCCAAACGTTCGGGTTTCAGGAGTTGATCCATAGTGTTGAAAAATAAGTTAATAAAATTGATGTGCCTCAATAATTCCGAGACTCGAAGTTAGCAGAACAAAAACAAGGCTTTTATTAACTTAGAACGTAACACGTAAGCGAGAGAGATGTCATCCTTCTGGAGACTGAGGCCAGACTGAACTAGCTTACAAACGGGGCCAGGTATGGGCGGAGCCCTACACACAGCACATTCCAGTATACAATACAGCACATTCCAGTCCACAATACAATGAGGTCTGGGGGAAGGGAAATGACACTGAAACCGATCTCAGTCACAGGCAGTGATGAATGGAAATATTTCATCACACATATGTGTAGGTACGCTCTATAACTTTTGAGTGATGCCCGGACAGACAGACAGACAGACAGAACTATCCTTTTATATATATAGATTTGGAGAACGTACATTCTATAATCTCACTGACAAAGGCTTACTTATATATTTAACATATATTTTATCCTCTGACACATAGAATTGTGCTGCTCTGATAGGAAGCAAAGGATCATTGTCTCAGCCTTGCTGAACTAAAATGAGTAGAGAGATAAAGGATATAACAAATTCAATGAAAGACAGTTCATTTTCTTCAACTTATTCACCTATCAAGGTTTTATGACTTCTGCCCTTCAAAATGCCGATGTCCTGCAATTTTTATTTGAATAGAATTGCCATTCTAAAATCTGTTCCGTATTTGATGAAACAGTCTTTAGGAAGAAATGTCACTATAAAATAACAACTGTGTTTATATAAAAGTACAATATACTGCTGCACATTTTGAAGATGCCGACCATATATAAAAACATACTTAGCACTATTTAATGAACTGCATGTAAAGTTAAATTCAAGACTGATTGCTATGAGTTTGGGTCTACTGCAGATACCATTTCAAGGTCAGTTGTGTCAATCACTGCCATAAGCGATCTTAATTTCTTACTTTTATTGGAAACCAAAACAGAAAGTGCAGGAAATAATTACGTAGCAGGCACAGCTCTATCTGTGGAGAGAGCAGGGGAAATAATGTTTTGGATACAGACACTTTGTCAAAAGGAAGAGTCTGCAGCTGAAAAGTTAATTCCTCTGTTCTCACTCACCTGTTGAGCGTTACAAGAATTTTCTGTTTTTGTTTCAAATTTTCAGCATCTGCAGTTTTTACTTTTATGGGAGTTGACTCTCACTGCTCTATAGCTACTTGTATAATAGCATAACCTGAGATGTAACAATAGCTTCCCCTTGCGACATGGACCAGATACCTTTGTCTTTTGCACATGTGTTTGTTTAATCTTTCTGAGGCAGGCAAGTTACCACTAGCAGAGGCAAGGCTGGGTTTGAATAAAAGCGGCTTTATTCCAAAGTAAGAATTGTCAAGAACAATAAGCATGATAAATGTCACTTAGTTTAATCAGTACAACTAGAGAATAATCCCTCTACATCTTGTTCTACAGCCCAGGGCAGAACCAGTCTCCATGTAGTATCCTGTCTTGTGCAGCCTTTTGCGCAGGGAGGGTTGGAAATTAGACTGGAACCCAGGTGCGTTAGGTCACAGCCTAAAATTGCTTGGCATGTCGGGGAGAAGCCTCTGCCTGCCAAAAGAAAGCCACCAGTATGAGGGGCAGGGGGCCGAGAGCCGGGGATGTGAGTGGAGACTCAGTACAACAGGCGTTTCCACATTTTTAGTCCTCAGAGGGACATGGCATAGGGTTGAGGCAAAAACATGCCATGCCGACCACTGGCAGAAGTGGAGTTCCAGAACTTCAGAGTTCCAGAACTTCGGAGTTCCAGGCTGGGATCGTGGACCCCTGAAGAAAAGGACTGTTTTTTTTAAAATCCTTCTACGAATGGCAACTACAACTGTTTTCATAGATTCCTTCAAGACCTCCTTACCTCAGGCCTTTCATAACAGGATTTGAACTATTCAAATCTGCAGTTTTGTTCTCACACAGACTATTAGCCCAACTGAGCCCCTGCCCAACATAAATAGGCTGCAAGGAGTAGTTGTAGATATCTCCATTTCCTCACAATAGTGACAATGCCACTGTATCAAACCAGCCCCCTCCAATGTCACCACAGGATGGAGCACAAGCGACATCACACCAGAAGCAATGACATCAGCATCACCAGTGCCTTGGGATCTTTAACAGCCACCTGAGAATATAGACGGGGCTTCGGTTTAAAGACAGCACCTCTGAGTGTAGCACGCCCTCAATACTTTTTTTTATGAGGAGCAGGGGCTGGGAGCGTGAGTGGGGTGTCAGCCTAGATTTTGTGCTCAAATCTTTGGAGTGGGGCTTGACCCGACAACCTTCTGACTCAGAGGCAAGAGTGCTACCACTGAGCCGTGGCTGATACTAGAAACAGTGGTTGATAGTTTCCTTCTGAATCTCACATGCAGCTGGCAATAGGTTGTCTTGTGCCCTCTCTTCACTCTTCTGTATACCCTTATCATGAGGAGGGGTTTGAAGGCCTGCATCTTTATCTGCAGATTGTAGGTTTAAGCCTTTCCTAACATAAAATTATGGCACTATAATTCTTAAAACCCTTGCTGGGCTGTCCTGTAGGGCTCCTCTGAGCCAACCAGGAAACAGAAGCGGGACTTCAGAATACTGACAGTCTGTTCAAAAATGATGCAGGTAGCATTCAAGGCTTCATTGAATGAGCTGTTGCTCTCAGTCTCCGGATGACACAGTGGTATCATGAGCCATGGTTGAAGAGATTAACCTTGGTCTCCAAGCAACCACCCTGAGATACCGTTCTGGCTGGACAATGCAAGTATCATTGATTGTTGGGAAACAAAAGATTCATGGTTGCTTCAGGGTAGCATGAATACATGCAGAATTTGTGGCTGGCATTACTCATGAACTGCACATTCAAAGAATGAAAACCTTTCCTCTTGATAAACTTTAGAGTGTCTGTTAAGTATGTGTATTGTATTGAACAATTAACACAAAGACTTAAACGTATAACTCAAACAGGTCTTTACTGGTTGGAGGTAGGGACTATACATAGGTCTTTACTTCATGCCCACAGGCGGGAACTGAGGGGGATCAGTACCCACAGTACTATTTATACCCCTATGGCCAGGAGTGGTACTGCGTATCACTACGCCCAACAAGTAGTGCAGTCCTGTCCATAGGTTCAAAGTAGCACACATATTACATACACAACATTCCTCCCTTCCTAGCTTTACAGTCATCTCCCCATTTAACATAACGTAATAACATATATACATATATAACTTCAGGTTTACATAACAGAATAACATAGATACATAGATAACTTCATGTCAAAACAGATCACAGATTCAGTCTCTGCGGAAAACAGTTCACAGATTCAATCTCTGTGGTGGAGTCAGTTCACGTTGCTGGAGTGACTCATTCAATAGTCCTTCCATGGATTTAACAGTTTGAACTTCCGAACTGAATTGGCTCCGTTCGGAGGGACCACGTGTGTGATCTGGTAGAGGTAATAATGGTTCAGATGGGTCATCTTCTGTTTCGACTTTCCCTTTTCTGCTTCTTGGAGACTCTCTGGGCTCCACTGTCAGCTGCCAGCTGCATGCGCAGTTCCTCCTTCTCTTCCTCCTTTTTCCGTAGTAGAGCCACCTTCTCCCGATGTTCCGTAGACTTTCGGTGCTCCTCCATGATTTCTGTATGGTGGGAGTCGAAGTTACAAGTTGGGCAGGACAGGACATAGTAATATTCGGTGTCGTCCTGATCTAGGCCAGCGAGAGGGTCTTCTATTTCCTCCATACCCAGCTGGGCGTTAGCCAGCTTTTGTTCCAAGTCCAGACATCTTTCCTGAAGAGACTTCTTCATGCGTACCTCTTCATCCAGCTTTTTCTGGGCTTTCAGCAAGTCGTTTACTAATGATCTCATTTGAGATTTTACTACTTCAACTTCTTTTGGAGATTGATTGATCGGACTATTCAATCCCTCTACCGGAGCAGCTGTTTCAGCGGTCTGTTGTTCTACGTTGACGTGAGTCAGCGTACTTTTGGCATCCAAGGGCTGCTCTGTTGCAGTCATCTCAGTCTGTGTTGCCACCTCAGCTCTTCCAATAACCTTTGAGAGCTCCGAACCCCTTTCGTTTGAATATTGAAGTTCGTGTTCAAGTTTTTCCCATTTCAGAGTCCTGTCCTTCAGCATATGCAGGAGTTGGCTGACCGTTAACTCCTCTGACATCAGACGTTTTGTGTGCTCCTGCTCCATTTTCTCCATCAGCTGCTTCTGTTGTCTTTCCAGATTCTCCAACTCTATATCAAAGAACTCTTTCGTTGCATTCAACTCTTGCTCACAACGGCGAAGCATTTGTTCTAATTGCTGTTGTAGTTTGAAATGGAGTTGAGTTCGAGCCCGGTGTCCCTCAGAAATGGGCACATCAGTAGACTTGCCAGACTCAGAATCCACAGTTAAACTATGTTGTTGTTGCTCAGTGGAATTCTGTGCTGAAACTTTGTCTTTTGCACCTGAGTTGGGCTTACCATCATCCGTTCCAGAGTCTGGGCCGACTATCTTCACCGAGTTCTCACTCGTTATTGTTTGTAGGAAATGCCAGTCCATATTCATTTTCCTAATCCACTCCCATCCTAGTAGTGGAGGACCTCCTTCAGATATCACATATAAGTCCATTATTTGACTGTCTTTGCCCTTGTGGACCACTGCAACCTCTATTTTCCCGATGGGGTACACTCTTTGCCCCGTGTATGTTTTCAATATAATCCCCGTATCCTGTAGGGGAATATGTTGGAATAACTTTCCGTAATCTTTCTTATTTATGACCGTCAATGCCGATCCAGTGTCCAATTCCAGTTTTACTTGGACTCCTTCTATCTGAAGAGTGACCCAAATTGTCTGGAGGTCTGCACCCTTACCAGCGTTGAGTACTCTTAAGCTAGCCAGTTCATTACAGCTTAAGCTAGCCAGTTCATTACTGCTAGCGTCTGAATCGGACTCCTGTTCGGTCACCTTGTGTACCTTTGCGTATTTTCCTTGCGGTGACTTCTTGTTGCTGGTCTTCTTCCCTGACCTGCATACTCTAGCTATATGTCCAAGCCTACCACAAGTTCTACATTCTTGGTTTTTAAACCAACACTGGTTCTGATCATGCGTTGTCTTTCCACAACGATAACATTTGCCAGAACTCACACCCAATTTGTGTGCACTGAGCTCCGGTGACCGTAGCTGCATTACTGCCGTGCCTCTCGCTGCGGCTTCGTGTGCTGCTGCCATAGTGACCGCCTTCTCAAGCGTCAGCTCATTCTCCTCGAGCAGTCGCTTTTGTGTATCCTGTTTAAATAAACCACACACAAATTTGTCTCGAAGTGCCTCTGTCAGTCCCGTTCCAAACTGGCAATATTTCGCTAATTTACGCAATTCCAGCAAATAATCAGCATTGCTTTCATGCTGTAGCTGCCTTCTGTCGTAAAATTTAAATCGTTCCGCTAGCATCAGCGGCGTGGGGTTTAGATGATCTTTCAGGACAGTAACAATCTCATCGAACGTCTTATCCGCCGGTTCATCTGGTGATAACAGGTGTTTCAATTGCCCGTATGTCTTCGCACCCATTAAATTTAATAATGTTAGTGCTTTATCAGCCTCACGAATTTTATTGGCCTTACAATAATTTTTAACTCGTTCAACATATATGGCCCAATCTTCGATGTCACTATCAAAGTTGCTAATATTCCCGTGTTTAGGCATTGTAGTACTTTATCAGATTTGCAATTTCTCAGATTTATTTTTTTACTGTTATCCAAGATGGCGGCTTCCCGCTCTTGCCGTCGTCCTCCGCCCACAAAATGGCGGTTTTCCCGCTTCTGCCTTCTTCCCCAGCGGTTTTCCCGTGAAAAATGGCGGCTTTCCCGCGCTTCTCGCTCTCCCCGCCCACTTCAATGGCGGTTTTCCCGCGCTTCTCGTCGCTGACTTTCAGCCCGACTGCGGCTCTTATCTCCTGTGCGATCGCTGGTGCGCCGCCCGCCCGAAACGGTTCTCAGCCCTTATCACCGGTGCGATCGCTGGCCCGCTAAGCGCCTCCCGCTTGAAGCGGCTCCCGGCCTCTGGTTCACCCGCTCGGCGGCTCTTGCTCGCTCCCTCCCGGGCTCTGGCTTACCCACGAGGTTATGGAGGCTTCAGGGTCCTAATGCCTGTCGCTTCCAGTCGCTGGAAGCTGTCAGGATTTCTGCTGCCCTTCAGTTTTCAGTGGGGTGTTGAGGATTGGAACCTCTCTTCAACGTCCTGTCTTTGGACGAAGCCGCTGTGGAATAACTGCCGCAGGGTTCGAACCGACTCGTCGCCAGTGTTAGGTATGTGTATTGTATTGAACAATTAACACAAAGACTTAAACGTATAACTCAAACAGGTCTTTACTGGTTGGAGGTAGGGACTATACATAGGTCTTTACTTCATGCCCACAGGCGGGAACTGAGGGGGATCAGTACCCACAGTACTATTTATACCCCTATGGCCAGGAGTGGTACTGCGTATCACTACGCCCAACAAGTAGTGCAGTCCTGTCCATAGGTTCAAAGTAGCACACATATTACATACACAACATTCCTCCCTTCCTAGCTTTACAGTCATCTCCCCATTTAACATAACGTAATAACATATATACATATATAACTTCAGGTTTACATAACAGAATAACATAGATACATAGATAACTTCATGTCAAAACAGATCACAGATTCAGTCTCTGCGGAAAACAGTTCACAGATTCAATCTCTGTGGTGGAGTCAGTTCACGTTGCTGGAGTGACTCATTCAATAGTCCTTCCATGGATTTAACAGTTTGAACTTCCGAACTGAATTGGCTCCGTTCGGAGGGACCACGTGTGTGATCTGGTAGAGGTAATAATGGTTCAGATGGGTCATCTTCTGTTTCGACTTTCCCTTTTCTGCTTCTTGGAGACTCTCTGGGCTCCACTGTCAGCTGCCAGCTGCATGCGCAGTTCCTCCTTCTCTTCCTCCTTTTTCCGTAGTAGAGCCACCTTCTCCCGATGTTCCGTAGACTTTCGGTGCTCCTCCATGATTTCTGTATGGTGGGAGTCGAAGTTACAAGTTGGGCAGGACAGGACATAGTAATATTCGGTGTCGTCCTGATCTAGGCCAGCGAGAGGGTCTTCTATTTCCTCCATACCCAGCTGGGCGTTAGCCAGCTTTTGTTCCAAGTCCAGACATCTTTCCTGAAGAGACTTCTTCATGCGTACCTCTTCATCCAGCTTTTTCTGGGCTTTCAGCAAGTCGTTTACTAATGATCTCATTTGAGATTTTACTACTTCAACTTCTTTTGGAGATTGATTGATCGGACTATTCAATCCCTCTACCGGAGCAGCTGTTTCAGCGGTCTGTTGTTCTACGTTGATGTGAGTCAGCGTACTTTTGGCATCCAAGGGCTGCTCTGTTGCAGTCATCTCAGTCTGTGTTGCCACCTCAGCTCTTCCAATAACCTTTGAGAGCTCCGAACCCCTTTCGTTTGAATATTGAAGTTCGTGTTCAAGTTTTTCCCATTTCAGAGTCCTGTCCTTCAGCATATGCAGGAGTTGGCTGACCGTTAACTCCTCTGACATCAGACGTTTTGTGTGCTCCTGCTCCATTTTCTCCATCAGCTGCTTCTGTTGTCTTTCCAGATTCTCCAACTCTATATCAAAGAACTCTTTCGTTGCATTCAACTCTTGCTCACAACGGCGAAGCATTTGTTCTAATTGCTGTTGTAGTTTGAAATGGAGTGTGCATTCTAATTTGCATATAGGCTTGCCCACCAGAAGCACTGCCATAAAAATTCCATCGCCACCACTTTTTACAAGCATGTCTTGCACTCTTGATTGCTAATTACACTTTGCTTCACTGTGTCATTCACAAAACATTTTCTACGTGCCACTGAATACAACTGGTGCTGAAGTTGAACTGGAAGGTATTGGGCCTAGAAATTCAGTCGCGTTTGCGCCCACTTAGGGGCGAAAGAGTGGGTTGCGCCGGAAGTTTTTTAGTGCCCGAAATTAAGTTGGTCCCTAACAGCGGCGTTAGCCGGTAGCGCTGCGCCGGCACCGATGACGTCATCGGTGTGCGCAGCGCCCCGGTTCCAACGCGATTCCGTGCCGAAGGCCAAATTCAGTTGCGGCCGCCTCGCCCGCAGCGGCCGCAAACAATGTTTGAAAAACGGGGCCTTGCAGCTCCGAGAGGCCGGCGCATAAAGGTGGAGGGGCGGCCGGCCGCTTTCCCGGCGGCCGCATGGCCGCACCTCCCTCCCCGGACTCCTGCACCACCCCCCCGCGGCATTGCTGTCTGACTCCCGCGAGCCCGGCACTTCTCCGTGGTGCCGGGCTCATTTGCCGGTGGAATCCAGCGGCGATCTCACGGCTGCAGGCAGCTCCTCCTTAAGAGAAGGAGGAGGCCTGCAGTACCCCAGCCTGCCGCACCGCATCGGGTGGCGCAGCGGCAGCTGGACGCCTGAAATAGACTTTCATCGCCCCAAGCGAGGCGGCCAAACCCTGCAATAGCGCCCGCCTCCGTCTTGGCCTGTCGCAACTGAATTTCAGGCGGGCGCTACGGGAATCTGGGCGAGCGCTAAATTTCGGGCGCTAAAGACCTGGCGGGGCCTTACTGAATTTCTAGGCCTTGATCTTTGAGGTAAAAACAGAAAATGCTGGAAATACTCAGCAGGTCAGGCAGCATCTGTAGAGAGTAACAGAGTGAACGTTTCAGGCTGATGACCTTCCATCAGAACTGGAAGAAGTTAGAGATACACAGCAACAGGTTTTAAGAAAGCACAGAGGCAGGGAAAGGGGGGAGGGGGAGTGAAGAACAAAAGGGAAGGTCTTTGATAGGGTGAAAGGCAGGAGAGATTAAATGACAAAAGGGATGATGGTGCAAGGCAAAAGGAGATGGTAATAGGGATAAGTAAAGAAACAAAAGATGGGTCTAGAGGAGGTGTAAATAGGAATAGCAGAATCATTACCAACAGCTGCTCTCCGAAAAAATGGGGGCAATGATTATGATCTGAAATTGTTGAAATCAATGTTAAGTCCAGAAGGCTGTAAAGTTCCTAATCGAAAGATGAGGTGCTGTTCCTCGAGCTTACGTTGAGCTTCATTGGAACAGTGTAGGAGGCCAAGGACAGAGAGGTCAGAGTTGGAGCGGGGTGGAGAGTTAAAATGATAGGCAACCGGAACTGCTTTCATACGATATCATCAGCTTCACTCACTCTTTGTATGCAGACCTCTCTGATCCATAGCCAACCCTCTGGGGTAATTTTGACTTTGGGCAATAGTGGAAAATGGGCAATATCGGATCAGCTGCCCATTATACATCGCTCCTGATTTTCATTTCCATTGAAGTGAACTTCCACTGAAGTTGTAGTTTTTAAACTTTCTTTTCACTGTCTTAATAGACCAGCACGTATCACAATCCTATAGGTTATTCTAATCTCCCTAATCAGTTATAATAGAAGCTGACAGTAAAAAGAAAATCAGAAAAGGGATCAAAATAACACTTCTAATTTTAAAATTATAGTTGTATTTTTGTATGGGGACTTATTACTGTGCTTATTAGTGGCCAAGGGCAGTGTTTTAATTGACATTTAAACCCCTAATGGTCATAGAGATACAAGCAGCAATTAGAAATATGAACAGTGGCAGACCCATCCTGATTGACTTTAATATTGAATTCATTGTCCTTAAAAGATCAACCCAAGAGCCCGAAGAACTGGGTTGCAAATGTCTCAGCCAGTTTATAACCTTGAAATAATTACAATTTGCCATGAGTCATATTTAGTTTGACCAAATCCAATTGAACTTGATAACAGAATTATTGCGTGTGAAAGCTATTAAGAGTGACAAACAAATGTAGTCCTTTGACTGCTGAACAACACCAGATCAATAAAAAGATTTAAGGGGTCCAAAACTCTGGCCCTTCTGGAGCACGCCTGCCACAGGCCTGGCAGGAGTGCGGCAGTAGGGTCAGAAATCAGCCAGGTCCGAGCCTTTCCCACCATTTTCCACAGGGCCTTGCTTTGATGGAGTCTCTGCATACCACATACAAGATCATCTATGTCAGAGGGGACATGGCCAGGGGAGGGGACACCAAGAATGGACTTCCATCATTCCCAGCCTGGGATTTCACCGGTTGGCCAGTACATCTAGTGAAAGCAAGTGTACCAGCATATGTGGGGCTCACCACCACCCCCACCCCCCACAAACTTGAGTTGTGACCTGCACATCCCCCCCCCCCCCGCAAGGGGTTCAAATGTTTTTAAAGTATTTATCAGTCCCCTCATAAAAGGAGCTGAAGAGCAACTTCCATTATGTTTCCACGGGGCCCCAGAATCCCCCTCGTTACCAGAGTTACCAGCCTCTCCTTACTGGCAGGAACCTGGAATTCTCCCAGTGCTGGATGTACATTCCAGGAATACTTTAAGCACAGCAGAGAAGAGAATTAAAAACTAGCAGGTTAACATGATGCACCTGCAATAATGATCCTTGTCAAACAGCTGAATTAGCTCTTTAGCTTATATAAATGTTTATAAGATTGATACGTGAGCTATGGTATTTTTAATTTTCTGTGGATAATTTCCAATTAAAGGGCAGCACAGTGGAGTGCCACACTGGAATAGGTTACAAAAAATAGGAACAAACAATTGGGTCAACTCAAACTTCAAGCACAGACTTGTCTTCAAATGGTTTCAGCATTTAGGACTAGAAGTCTAGGGCCGCAAAATTCGGCTCCATAGTGCTCGTTGTTTGGGTGCTACAGGTGTTGTTTTGGTTCCAAAATGGCATCAGCAGCATGCACACACACTTCTAGTGCGGGCTGTGTTGGACGCCATCTTGGGTAGGGCGTTAGCACAGGGAGCGTGTGCTGGCAAGTGTGCAGTGTAGGCAGATCGTGATGTCAATCAGTGTGCAACTAGTGCTGCCATTTTGGAGCTCAACTCTCCAGCTAACACCCTCTCTTAAGTTTGCACAGCTGAACACACATTCAGCAGCAGGAAGGACCACCCTCATCCCCACAGCGCTATTTAAAGGGATCATCAACTACTTCCAGGTGATGCTGAGTTTGTAGAAGTGTTTGGTGATTTGTACAGTTATTTCAAGTTGCTAAAGTCTACAGGGAGTGGTGTGGCAGGTGCTGAAGGACTTTGTTCGGACTTCAAAGATTCTGCACAGTACACTTGCTCCAAGACATGGGTGCAGTAGCAGGCATTCCATGTGGCTTACAACATGACAGGAAGAATGAGCAGAGGTGACACCGAGCAGGACAAGCTGCTGGCAAAGGGAGGAGGAAGAGGGGGAGAAGGACTCTCAGCAGAAGGCCATATCCACCCAGGGCCTTCAGGGAGCAATATCCCTACCTGAAGGGGCTGCATGGCCTACTCCTGCTCCTACTTCTTATGAACCTCAGTGAGGAACCGTGTATCAGACGTCTGTATTTCACCAAGGAAGTCCTCACTGAAATCTGCCATCAGCTGCAGCCACAACGGCAACCTCAGGGCAGGACGAGGACCACATTGCCAGTGGCTGTGAAGGTCACAGTGGCCATGAACGTTTAGACATCGGGCTCCTTCCAGGCTGGAGCAGGAGATATTTGCAAGATCTCCCAGTTTGCTGTCCACTGTTGCATAAGGGAGGTAATGAGGCTCTGGATTTCAAGAGATCTAAATACATTTCCTTCTCTCTAGCCAGAAAACAGCAGGTGGATTGCAGGCTTCCCCATGGTGCAGTGTGCCATTGACTGCACTCATGTCACTTTGCAGGCGCCGCATGTCAACTTTGAGATGTACTGCAACAGAAAGGGATTCCACTTCCCCAATGTCCAGCTGGTATGCGGCCATACTCAGTGAATCATGCAGATGAATATCCGCTATCTCGGC
The DNA here is from genome assembly GCF_052327205.1 of Somniosus microcephalus. Lineage (NCBI taxonomy): Eukaryota > Metazoa > Chordata > Chondrichthyes > Squaliformes > Somniosidae > Somniosus > Somniosus microcephalus. Next base: position 141,406,038 of record NC_140987.1, on the reverse strand, counting down.
AGCAGTCATGATGCCTTCATTCTGCGGCAGTTTGCTGTCCCATCTGCATTTGAGCAATCACAACAAACCAGAGGGTGGTTACTGGAAGACATGGGCTATTGGTTAACAACATGGCTCATGACTCTGGTGCACAACCCACGCACATGCAGGCACCATTCATACAACCAAAGCCATGCTGCTGTAGGATTCGCAAAATTGGACTTTGTATTAATAAGGGTCAAGTGGCAGAGGAGGCCATGATTTTAAAGACTGTTTTAAAAGAAGCCCAGAAAAAGGGGCATACAAAATGGCCACCATACCATGTGACCGGCTTATTGGGGCATTTTAAAATGGTTCCTGCAAATCCTCAGACAGCTTTGTGGATTCAACCCACAGCAAGTTCTGGAAGCCGTTTCTGAGAGAACGAAACCAGACCCACACATATACATATGGATTAGATGCAGATCCAGTCAAGATCGGCCTGGAGATAGAGGCCATCTAAATGTTGACCCAGAAAAAAGGGGACAATTTCATATTCATGAGAACAGCACCAAGGACTAGATAATGAGATCAGCAGGACATTAAAAACAATGATAGTCATTCCAGACCAGAGATGGGCCTTTACCGACCATCTAAAACATTTTAAAATATAATAACTACCCCGCTGTGCTCCCAGCCCGCCAAAAGTTAAACAAAGACTAACCTGATTTTGGGCGGGACGTGGAAGCTTCTGGGGGAAAAGTATAACTGGAGGAGTTGGAGTTGTACAGACACGGATGCAGACACTTGGGAAACTCTGAAGGAGACACCGGAGTTGTAGTTGGAGACAGCAGTGGGTGAAGAGGAGTCGCTTCGGGAGAAGATCAGCAAACTCCTCTCCACCACCGGAGGAGGAAGAAGAATTAAGCCAACACCAAGAAGGCCGTTCGAAGCCGGCGTCCCGCCCCGGGGAAACACATCGGGAGATCATCGACCATCCCCGGGCCGTTGCCGAAACGAGAGGCCATCGACCCAACTTGGGAGAAGAAACAAAAAAATAAAACCCCAAGAGAAGAAACCTTCCAGCCACTCCAGCTCGAAAAGAGACAGTAACGAACCAAGGAAATCTATGGGAGCCGGCCCAAGGCTCCTCTGACCAGGGTCGAGCCGACGATCCTCGACCCCGCCGACATCCAATTACAAACACGGTCCCTGCTCGCAATGTCCCTTTGCTCTCAGACCGGAGGAATGAAAGCTTGTTTTGTGGAAGAGAATCTGATTTCAGGCACCTTGTTCTCCGTCGAGACCCTTTTCAAATTTTTTGTATCCACGAGGAGACGGAGCGCCTGAAGGGATCAAAACACAGACTTGATTTCAAAACCTTGCACTTCCTAGTTGGATTGGTAAGCATGTTTCTGGCCCTTCACAATCAGATCTAGATAGGTTTAATAAGGGGGTGGATTTAAGGGTACAATTAACATGAGTTGTTGTCCCTCGATGTTCCGTGTGTTTCCTTATTTCATGATGATCTTTGTAGAGTATAAGATGCCTGTATTTGCCTTAGTTAGTACTGTGTCGTTATGATTTGTTTGTGTTTTTCCCTCCCATGTACTCTCTTATCTGCTTGCATTTGAGTTGATATTTTTCCTTATGCAATAAAATTTCATTTTGTTTCATCAAACTTGGTCTACAAGAGTTTTCTCTACATTGTAGTTCCTGCCGCAAAGTCCAGAGTATAGAATCTAATGGGCGAGTGGGTCGAACCACTCAAGGTTTTACTGTGCAAGAGAGAGAGGCCTCTAGAGAGAGAAACCCCAGAGACATCTCTCAAGGAAAACCCCTTACACTGCCACACAGAATATCATCGAGTAGACCATTAGCGTGCTGCAGCAATGCTTCCGCTGCCTTGACTGCACCGGAGTAGCCCTGGCAGAGAGGGTGTCGAGCTTCGTGGTGGTCTGCTGCATTCTGCACAACCTCGCCATTAGAAGGGCATAGCCTTTGCCACAAGCCATACGATGACCAGCTGAGAATGAGGAGGAGGAAGAGGAGAAGGAAGAGGAGGAGGAGGAAGGGAGGAGGCAACCCAGACAGCCCCTTTCTGGCTGGCCTGTCCATGATCGACTCATCCAGCTGTAATACCAGTAAATGCAACCCCAATTCCACATTCGCCAACAGTCCCACACCTTACCATTCTTCTGCCATTGGCCATCACAGCATCCTCTTGGCCACATTGCAAATATAAAAGCCAACACAAAGTAAACATTTCAAACCAAATTTATAAAGTCATGCCATATTGCATACAATCCTAAACAAATCACCCTTGTTCATTCCTTTAGTGCCTGTCTTCTGTGTGCCTTTGCCTGTCCTAGTGCTCCTATGCAGTGCTACCCCAATGGCTGCAGCATGGCTAGTGGAAGGCTGCCGACTTTCAGTAGAGCAGATTGCAGATGGCCTTGGAGGATGAACTCGCAAATCTCTGTGCCTAGAAGGCCCCGCTTTGGACTGCACCATCTCAGCATGGGTGGCAGCAGTCTGGGCTGGCTGGCTGACAGGCAACAGCAAGAGCACTGGTGGAGCGGCAGTGGTGGGAGGACGAATTCTGTCATTCTGAGAGAGGACAGCAGGTTTGTGCTCCACAGAGGCACTGTCACGCCCTCAGGATGATGCTTCAGCAATCCTGTTGGAGGACAGATTGCTGGGCTGCTGTGACACCCTGCAAGCCCCTTTGCATACTGGTAAACACAGCCATGATGGCAGCAATCTGAGCTTGCATGACAGAAGTTTGAATTTCCACTGCAGCTCCTAGACATTGGATGGCTTCTGCTTGTGCTGTAATGGAAGCTGAGGCATCGGCCATCAGATACTGCATCCTGGTTGGGTCTGCAAGTGGGAGTTGGCCATCACTTCCATGCTGCAAAGGATGGATTCCAAGCTCTGTGCAAATCCCTGTGCTAAGTTGGTGCCGGACTCCTCCATGCTCCTTGACATTGCATGCCGGCTTTCTGACAGGCCTGACAATGCACCATACATTTCTTTGTACATACAGGAAACTCTCTTTTACCCGACACCTAAATATCCGGAAATCTCTGTTAACCGGCAAAATTCAGGAGTAGGTTCAGGTAAGTTTTACTATATATTAATGACGTGTAACTGGGGTTCCTGGATCTGTGGCCGTGTAACCGGGGTTCCTGCATCTGTGGCCGTGCAACAGGGATGCCTGGATCTGTGGCTGTCTAACCAGGGCTCCTGCACAAGTGCCGTGTAACCGGGGCTCCTGCACCTGTGGCCGTGTACGGGGCTCACGTACCTTGGTAAGTATACCACTCTGTAATCCGGACTTTTTGATCAACCGGCACCACACCGGTCCCGTCGGTGCCGGATAAAAAAGAGTTTCCTGTATCATCAGCCTTCTTCTGTAGCCTCCCCTATAAAAGTAAAGCAAGAGGTGTAGGCTTTCACCATCTGCAGCTTGTAAATCAGAAGAGATTGTGGGATGAGAGGGAAGTGGGATGTGAGAAGGAGGATTAGGTATGAGGTATCATCATCTTCGATTGTTTCAGCCATCAACGCTGGCCATGAGCTCAGCGATGGCCACTCCAATGATGGTGACCATCGTCTCCTTCATCGGGGTAAGGTCATGCAGCCGTGCCTGTCCCCACCACTCAACTCCTGCTGCCGTTGGTTATGCGCCAACTTGTCCTGCAAGAGAGAGGGATGTGTGCCAGTGAGTGTGGTGCAATATGTTTGGGTGATGTGGCTGTCATGCTTGAATAACTGGAAGTGTGTGCAAGATGTGAGATGTGCGTGTGAGGCTTGCAGCAGTGCTAAGTGTGTGAGGCTGATGTGAAGCTATGATTGTGAGGTATGAGTCCTGTTTGATAGACATTTTTGGTAAGTGGTGCATTGAGCAATGTGTGAGGCTAGTGGTGCAAATGGTGGGATATGGCATTTAAAGATGAATTTACTGACCTTGACCACTCGTGTGAGGTCATTGAACTTTTTACGGCACTGCATCCTGGTCTGTGGGGCTTAATTTCTGGCCACTTGATTCTCCTCTCTTCAAAAGGCAACTGGATATTCACACTTACTTCACCAAAAATGCAGGCTTCTGAACCTACACAAGTCATATACAGCTCTGCAGCTATTGTCTGCATCTCTCCTAATTTTATTAGAACAAATAACCAATCATCAATAATGAATGTAGGCAACCTTTGATGATGGCAGCACTGTTTATCTCTCCACCTGACCTATTTGTGATAATGGAACCAAATGCCTCATACCCAACCTCCATTAACATGTGAAAACACCTATGTTTCAGGGGACACCATCTGATGCATATTAATTGACCTTTGTCTGCAATCATGTAACATGTATTTTCTGCGCACTGCTCACATACAACCAAATTAACCCCATTAGTGCTATCTCTCGTGATGAGACTGAACAAGTTAAAAAATGCAACACAGACAAAAAGTACATTTTTAACCATAGGCTGCTTAGATGGAGTCTAAAGAGCTGTTTCATCTACACTGAGGAATATAGATTAAAGCAACTGTCATTTTGCATGGTGCTGCAAAGTCTGTGGGTTGTGCAGTTAATAAATACACAGACTTCAGAAGTAACAAACAAAACAGGTCTTTACTATTCGAAGGTCCGGGCGAATCTGCCCCAGCAATCCTGCCACAACACTTATATACTGGTGTGGTCACTATCGGTATTACAGTATACAGAAGCCAAACAAATAGTGCCACACCTAAAGTAGTTCTCTTAAAGGTGAACGGTTACATTCAATAGTTCCCTTAAAGGTAGACGGGTACATACACTACAATCCTCCCTTTTTAGCTTATTACTTACAGAGTCTCCGTTAAACATACATATCTTCAACTTCCTATAAACAATTACAGATATAATCTCGGTGGAGTCAATGTCATATAAAACAATTTACAGAGATAATCTCGGTGGGAACAGTTCACAGGTTCAGTCTCTGCGGAAACAGTTCATAGATTCAGTCTCTGATCTTGACTCGTTCCGAACAACATTTCTTTGGTGTAGCCGGTTCACCTGGCTAGCGTGACTCCTCCATAGCCTTTTTCTTGACGTAACAGCTTGAACTTTCGTCCTGTTGAACCAGCAGTGCGAACTTTTACAACCAACTGGCTGTCTTGACATTTTCCAGTTTTTCAACTAATTTAGCTCCTTTCGTAGTGTTCCGCCTGAGATGGTAGAAGTGCTAATATTTTAGACAGTTATTATCTTCTGCTTCTTCTTTTTCTTTTCTGCCTTTTTGAAACTCTCGGAGCTCCTTTCTCGGCTGCCAGCTGTAGCGCCACCAACTCTCTATGTTCCTTAGACCTTAAGTGCTTCCTCCGGATTTCAGCACTTTGGGAGTTTTCATCACAAGCTGGGCAGACCACATCCTCGTAATATTCAGTGTCACTCAACAGGTCATGGTAATATTCGGGTTCGTCCTGAGTTAGGCCAGCGAGAGAGCCTTCTTCTTCCTCCTCACCCGTCTGGACGTTAGCTGACGGTGGTTCCTTCCCTAGACATCTTTCTTGAAAAGGCTTCTTCATGCATTCATATTCATCCCGCTCTTCCTGGGTTGTCTGCCATTCCTTCACTACTGACCTCATTTGTGAGTTCAATACCTTCCCTTCCACCGGGGATTGCGGTATCAGGCTATTTAATCCTTCTACTGAAGCAGCTGTTTCAACATTCTTCTGTTCACATTGACGTGATTCAACAAACTCTTCATAGAGTAAACTGTAACACAAAATCTGTGTTGCCACCTCAGTTATTTCTGTAACTTTTGGGAGCTCCGAATTCCTTCCCTTTGCAGATTGAAGCTCGTGTTCCCATTGTGGAGTCTTGTCTCTCAGCATGTGAAGGAGTTGGCTGACCGTTAACTCTTCCGCGGGGACTCTGTGGATCAGAGTCTTCACCATTTCATCCACCTTTCCCTCCAATGCTTTCACCTTCCTTTCCTCTTGTACTTTGGTTTCGAGCGCTCGAAGAAGTTGCGCCTTGATGCTCCCAAGCTCATGTTCAGAGCCCATTCTTACAGTCTCTGTGTTTCTTACAGTTTCCTTCCCTTCCACTGAAAGGATTCCCAGTTGACTCTGCTCTTCAAGTCGTTGAACCTCGGTCATTGCCGCCTCATATTTGTCTTGGGTTTCCTCCAATATTTTTATGAGTTCTTGGACATCTTGTCTTTCATGTTCTGCCATGTCTTTCACCGCTAAATTCTCATCTATGGATGGAACTTCTACCGATGAGTCTGTCTTGGCCTTGAGCTCATCAAGAATTTCCTGCAGCCTTTGGACTTCTTGCTCATGTTCAACCTTTAGTTGTTCATATGCTTCTACTGAAACTAGCTTTTCGGAGGTTGCCGAGTTAATCCCCTCCAGAATTGTAGCCTGGGCCTGTTCATACTGTTCTTTCCACTTCTCACACTCTGCTTGTAAGGAGTCGTAGAGAAGAACTGGAATAAAATCCCGGCTTCCTGAAGATTCCTCTTCATTTGCTTCTTTCGCAATTTCCTGTTGGAGTTCAGCCAAGGCTGCTATGCTATCTGCCTCTTGAAGTCTCACTGCCATCAAATCTTCTTTATTCTTGCAGTCTATCTCAGTCATTTTCCCTTTATTTTCATTTAACTGAGTGATAAGCTCCTCTTGCAACATGGCCACATTATTCACATCAGGTAAAGAAGCGTTTCTCTTTTCCATGTCCAAGATTTTTTTCTGCATCTCTTTAAGTGCACACTGCGATTCAGCTTCTCTTAACCTTGCCTGCACTAGCTCCGTCTCCAATTGCAGAACAAAATCCTCAGTGTAGCGTGGTTTGCCTTTATGCTGTATCTCTAGATCATGCAAATATTCTAACTCCTGAACATCATAAGGGAGGTGTGATCGGTAATTGGTCACGATGGCTCTATGGTCGCTCTCTGCTTGAGCCAGCAGGTTCTGTTGTCTTTCCAGACTCTCCCATTCGGTGTCATGGAACTTTTTCATTGTTTTCATCTCCTGTACGAGACGGTAACTTAATTGTTCGAATTGTTGTCGTACTTTGAAATAACGTTGAGTTCGAGCTCGGTGTTCCTCCGCAATGCATATGTCTGTGACTTGAACAGACTCAGAATTCTCTGTCTTTATGCACGCCATCGTTTTTCCAACCTTAGTCAGTGAGTTCATGTTAACCTTGTTTTTCATACGTGGGCTGGACTTATCGTCTTCTGGCTCAGAGTCTGAGCTGCTTGTCTGCACCGAGTCCTCACTCGTCATTGCTTGTTGGTAGTGCCATTCCATGTCTATTTTCTTGATCCACTCCCGTCCTAGAAGTGGTGGTCCTCCCTCATGTAGTACATACAAGTTCATTCTTGGGTGCTCTTTACCCCTATCTCTCACCTTGACTCTTATTTTTCCCATGGGGTATACTTTATGCCCCGTGTATGTCTGCAATATGAACTTGGTATCTCTTAAGGGTATGTGTGAGAATAGCCGGTGGTAATCCCCTCGATTTATGACTGATACAGCTGATCCAGTGTCCAACTCCATTTTCACTTGGACTCCAGCTATTTTTAGCATGACCCAGATAGTTTGTAGGCCAGCTTCCTTACTCATATGGTGGATACTCAGACTACCCAGCTCCTGGCCATTTGGATCTGAGTCTGGATTCTGTTCGTCTGAACTCTTCTCAGCCCCCTTGTATACCTTGTTGTACTTTTCTTGTGATGGCTTCCTTTGGTTGTTGGTCTTCTTCCCTGACCGGCATACCTTAGCGATGTGACCCAGTTTGCCACATTTCCTACATTCTTGGTTCTTAAACCAGCATTGATTCTGGTCGTGTGTTGTCTTCCCACAACGATAGCATTTTGTTGTACTCGAGGTAATTTGGTCCACCCCGAGCGCCGCCGCCTTTAGTTGCATTTCCGCCGTTCCTTTCGCTGCGGCTTCGTGTGATGCGGCTATAAGGACAGCCCTGTCAAGTGTAAGGTCGTTCTCTTCTAGTAGGCGCTTTTGCGTCCCTTCCTTGGACAATCCGCCTATGAACTTGTCTCGCAGTGCCTCTGTCAGATTCCCTCCGAACTGGCAGTATTTCGCTAGCCTACGCAGTTCGACCAAGTATTCTGCGTTGTTTTCGTCTTTCCGTTGCGTTCTTGCATAGAATTTGAATCGTTCAGCCAACATCAACGATGTGGGGTTCAAGTGGTCCTTCAGAACAACCACAATCTCTTCGAAAGACTGATCCGCCGGTTTAGCTGGTGCTAGTAAATCCTTCAAGAGCCCGTATGTCTTTGCGCCCATCGAGTTTAACAATGTTATCGCCTTGTCGTCTTCCTCTATTTTGTTGGCTTCACAATAGATCTCGATGCGTTCCACATACGTGGCCCAGTCTTCTATTTCAGAATTAAAGTCGTTAATATTCCCTCGCTTAGGCATTTTTCTTCCCTTGGGAGCAGCACCAGTATTTCTTTAAGTATTCTTATTTATTTGTTTGTTTCTAAGATGGCGGTTTTCCCGCGAAAATGGCGGTTTCCCGCTCTTCCTTTCTCGCCCCGCCCACTTCAATGGCGGTTTCCCGCTTCTGGCGTCTTCTCCGCCTAATGGCGGCTTCCCGCGTTTCTTCCCGGTGGAAGGGGTACGCTTCCCCCACAGCGGACAGGTTCAGCCGCTGGCTGGCTTCCGCACAGCTCCCCTTACTCGGCTATGTCTTTTCCTCCCACCCGCACGGCTCTACCGGCGCTGGGTACACCCCGTTAACGGAGGACAGTTCAGCCGCTGGACTGGCTCTCGCGCAGTCTCTCTCTCCGTCCCCGGCTCTGTCGCTCTCTCACCCGCACGTTCGGTGCTACCGGCCCTGGGTACCCCGTTGGTGGAGAACAGTTCAGCCGCTGGACTGGCTCTCGCGCAGTCTCTCGCCCCGTTTTCGGCTGTGTCTCTCACCCACTCCCGCACGTTCGGTTTTGCCGGCTCTGAGTACCCCGTTGGTGGAGAACAGCTCAGCCGCTGGACTGGCTCCTCGCAGTCTCTCTCTCCGCACCCGGCTCTCACCCGCACGGTTCCCGTTCGCCTCCCCAGCCCTCTCGCAGACCGGTGTTTCCCTCCCCGGCTGCGGCTGGGTTTCTCTTCCCGCACCTACTCGCAGGCTCAGCACTTCGTGGCTGCGGTCGCTGCCCGGATTTTTCCCGCCGATCGCGGTCCGGCTGTCACCCGACGCCGTTGGACCCGACTTTTGCCCGGCGCAGCTCCCCCTCGACCGAGGTCGAGTGCTCTGCCCTTATCCACCGGATACTTCTACACCTTCCCCTACTCACAGTCTCTTCGGCCGCCTTGTTCCCTGCTGATCGGCTCACTCCGCACCGTGGTAGAAGGGTAGTCAGTGCCTGTTGCTAATGGAAGCTTTTGTTGCTAAAGTCTTCCACCTTTCTCCTGCTGCAGCCTCGTGTTTTCTTCCAGCAGCACGACGAGGGCGGTTGCCTCTCTTCGACGCTCTTCTTGCTTTGGTAATCTTGCCGCAGGGTACGATCGGACTCGTCGCCACTGTAAAGTCTGTGGGTTGTGCAGTTAATAAATACACAGACTTCAGAAGTAACAAACAAAACAGGTCTTTACTATTCGAAGGTCCGGGCGAATCTGCCCCAGCAATCCTGCCACAACACTTATATACTGGTGTGGTCACTATCGGTATTACAGTATACAGAAGCCAAACAAATAGTGCCACACCTAAAGTAGTTCTCTTAAAGGTGAACGGTTACATTCAATAGTTCCCTTAAAGGTAGACGGGTACATACACTACAGGTGCCCTTTAACATTACTGTTTGGACTTTGGCCTTTGAAGACCCACAGTCTTGACATCAAGGCAGCATTTGATCGAGTGTGGCATCTAGGAGCCCTAGCAAAACTGAAATCAATGGGAATCAAGGGGAAAACTCTCCATTGGTTGGAATCATACCTAGCACAAAGGAAGTTGGCTGTGGTTGTTGGAGGTCATTCATCTCAATCACATGACATCACTGCAGGAGTTCCTCAGGGCAGTGTCCTAGGCCCAACCATCTTCAGCTGTTTCATCAATGACCTTCCCTCCATCATAAGGTCAGAAGTGGGGATGTTCGCTGATGATTGCACACTGTTCAGCACCATTCGAGACTCGTCAGATACTGACGCAGTCCGTGTCCATATGCAGCAAGACCTGGACAACATTCAGACTTGGGCTGACAAGTGGCAAGTAACATTCGCACCACACAAGTGCCAGGCAATGACCATCTCCAACAAGTGAGACTCTAACCATCTCCCCTTGACATTCAATGGCATTACCATCGCTGAATCCCCCACTATCAACATCCTGGGGGTTACCATTGATCAGAAACTGAACTGGACCAGCCATATAAATACTGTGGCTACAAGAGCAGGCCAGAGGCTGGGAATTCTGCGGCGAGTGTCTCACCTCCTGACTCCCCAAAGCCTTTCCACCATCTACAAGGCACAAGTCAGGAGTGTGATGGAATACCCTCCACTTGCCTGGATGAGTGCAGCTCCAACAACACTCAAGAAGCTCAACACCATTCAGGATAAAGCAGCCCGCTTGATTGGCACTCTATCCACCACCTTCAACATTCACTCCCTCCACCACCGGCGCACTGTGGCTGCAGTGTGTACCATCTACAAGATGCACTGCAGCAACTCACCAAAGCTCCTTCAACAGCACCTTCCAAACCCGCGACCTCTACCACTTAGAAGGACAAGGGCAGCAGACGCATGGGAACATCACCACCTACAAGGTCCCCTCCAAGCCACACACCATCCTGACTTGGACCTGTATCGCCGTTCCTTCACTGTCGCTGGGCCAAAATCCTGAAACTCCCTTCCTAACAGCATTGTGGGTGTACCTACACCATATGGACTGCAGCGGTTCAAGAAGGCGGCTCACCACCATCTTCTCAAGGGCAATTAGGGATGGGCACTAAATGCAGGCCTAGCCAGCCAGCGACGCCCACATCCCATCAATGAATAAAAAAAAACAAAAAAACTAGGGCCTCGATTTTCATTGGGCCGTGAGGCAGGCTTTAAGGCGGGCGGGGGATTAAAATCGCAAAAAATGGCAGGCTGGACCCCACCCCCCCCCCCGCCTGATTCCCGACTCCGAGCAATTTTAACTCAGGCGTGTCTGATGGTCCCAACTCCATCCCGCATCCAACAGGCGGGACTGGTCTTTAAGGCCCTTAATTACCACTAAATGGCCTCTATAATCCTATTTTAACAGGCCCTTGCAACTTTAACCCTTTTCCCACGTAAAACACACCTGGTGGGAATCACGAATGTGAAACCTGGCGGAAGCACTATTGCATTGGTGACTTTCAACTGCAGGTCAACCATTAAAGTTGAGATTTGATCTGCCATGATTTGCAGGTGGCAGGACTTCATGGTCTCCGGTCTGGGGCAACTTTTACAAGGCTTAACCACACCTGTGGAAGGTTGGTGCCTCACACCCATCTCCATTGTGACCTCCTGGGAAACCCCTCTCGCCACCTTCACTCAGCGTTTCCTCAACGGAGGCATGTACCAGAAGCATGGGAGCCATTTATTTCCTTCCCATCTGGGCATTAGAGGAGCTCGAGCACCAGCCGCAGCACCAGCAGAACCAGGAACAACAGCAGCACCATCAACAACAGCAGCACCATCAACAGCAGCAGCAGCAGGAGCACCAGGCTGCTGCTCACCCACCTGAAGCTGCACAGACCAGAAGGGGCCAGCGCCTGGAAGCCCGTTGTCGCAGGAGATACCCCCCAAACAGGGTCTACAGACCTCAACATGTCTGAGCAGCAGTGCCAAAGGCGGCTCCGATTTTCGCGAGAGGCAGTGACTGACATCTACGCAATGCTACAGCAAGACCTGCTGCCCAGAGGACCAGGTGGACAACCATTACCAGTGGCCATCAAAGTCACCACCGCACTCAACTTTTCTGCCTCAGGCTCATTTCAGGGATCAGCAGCAGACATTAGTGGCATCTCCCAGGCGGCCGCACACACTTGCATCACGCAGGTTACCGATGCCCTCTTTGCCCTCGCGCACAATCACATCCATTTCACCAAGGATCGAGCAAGTGTCACGGCGCGAGTGGTTGGATTAGCTCATCTGGCAGGCTTTCCAAGGGTGCAGGGCGTTGTTGACTGCACACATGTGGCCCTTAGGGCACCCCATTGCAATCAAGGTATATTTGTCAACCGCAAGGGCTTCCACCCCCTCAAAGTTCAGCTGGTGTTTGACCACAAGAAGGAAATTTTGCATGTTTGTGCCATGTACCCTGGCAGTTGCCATGCCTCCTTCATACTGCGTCAGTCTAGTGTGCCTCCACTATTCAGTCCGCCAGACCAACTTAACGGATGGCTACTTGGAGACAAGGGCTATCCCCTGAGGACGTGGCTAATGACACCATTGAGGAGGCCAGCCAACGAAGCTGAGGAGCGCTACAACTCCAGCCACATTTCCACCAGATCCATTATCGAGGTTTGCTGAAGATGCGCTTCAGATGCCTGGATAGATCAAATCAAATCAAATCAACTTTTATTGTCATTGTTAGTGCACAAGTGCAGTACAACGAAATGTAGGCTTGCGGCTCCCGAGAGTGTACAATTTGGATTAGGACACTTAAACATTTCAACATACATTTGTACATATATATTAGCATAAATATGACCATAATAAAGTGCATCGGCAGATGTGCAGGCTTTAGTGTTTATTTGTGGAGTTCAGTAGGATGACAGCCCTGGGAAAGAAGCTGTTCCTAAATCTGGTCGTACGGGTGCGAATGCATCTGTAGCGTCTTCCAGATGGTAGGAGGGCGAACAGACTGTGGCTGGGGTGGGTAGGGTCTTTGATGATGGACCGTGCCCTCCGTAGGCAGTGTTTCTGATATATATGTTCTATGGTCGGTAGCCGGGTGCCGGTAATGCGTTGGGCAGTTTTGACTACCCGCTGCAGGGCTTTCCGGTCATGGGAGCTACAGCTGCTGTACCATACCGTGATACAGTTTGTCAGGATGCTCTCTATAGTGCAGCGGTAGAAGTTAGGGAGGATCGGGGGTGACAGATTACATCCCTTCAGCCTCCTCAAGAAATATAGGCGCTGCTGGGCCTTCTTCACCAGAGAGGAGGTGTTGAGGGACCAGGAGAGGTCTTCCGTGATGTGGACTCCGAGGAACTTAAAGCTGGCCACCCTTTCCACCTCCGCCCCATTGATGTGGATGGGGGTGTGACTTCCGCCCTTGGACTTCCTGAAGTCCACGATTATTTCCTTTGTTTTCTTGGTGTTAAGGGCCAGGTTGTTGTCGGCGCACCACTTCATGAGATGCTGGACCTCCTCCCTGTAGGCTGACTCATCGTTGTTGGTGATCTGGCCTACTACCGTGGTGTCATCTGCAAACTTGATGATGGTGTTGGAACCATTAACAGCCACACAGTCGTGGGTGAAGAGGGAGTAGAGGAGGGGGCTCAGCACACATCCTTGTGGGGCCCCCGTGTTCAGGGTCGGGGGGGGGGAGGTGTGGTTACCTAATTTGACAGACTGGGGTCTGTTTGTTAGGAAGTCCAGGGTCCAGTTGCAGAGGGAAGTGTTCAGGCCAAGAGTTTGGAGTTTGGTGGCCAGCTTGTTGGGGACGATAGTGTTGAATGCTGAGCTGTAGTCTATAAACAACATTCTGATGTAGGTCTCCTTACCATCTAGGTGATTCAGTGCCGAGTGTAGAGCAGTTGTGATTGCATCCTCCGTTGATCTGTTTGCCCGATAGGCAAACTGGTGTTGGTCAAGGGAGGCAGGAACACTGGCTTTGATGTGGGCTAAGACCAGTCTCTCGAAACACTTCATTATGATGGGTGTGAGTGCGACAGGTCGATAGTCGTTCAGACACGTCACAGCCGCTTGTTTAGGCACAGGAATGATGGTGGCGGTCTTGAAGCATGTAGGGACTACTGCCTGGGCCAATGACAGGTTGAAGATGGCAGTGAAGACATCAGCCAGCTGATCAGCACATTCCTTAAGTACCCGTCCAGGGATGCTATCCGGTCCAGTAGCCTTTCGTGTGACAGAGTGAGCACCTGGTCTTCCGGGGGTGGCAAGGCTTTGGTAGCCGGCTCCTTGTTGTCCCTGTCGAAGCGAGCGTAGAAGTTGTTAAGCTCCTCCAGAAGGGAGGCGTCGCTGACCGGGGGACTGGTGTTTTTGCCCTTGTAGTCAGTGATGGACTGGATGCCTTGCCACATGCGCCGGGGGTCCGAGTTGTTGCGGAAGTGATCCTCTATCCGCAGTGTCTGTTTCCATTTGGCAGCCCTGATACCCTTTTTTAGGTTGGTCCTAGCTGCTCTGTAAGCCGCCGCGTCGCCAGATTTAAATGCTGCGTCGCGTGCTTTCAACAGTGAGCGGACCTCTCCGTTCATCCAGGGTTTCTGGTTGGGGTATGACCTGATATTTTTGTGGGTCGTGACGACCTCGACGCAGCTGTTGATGTAGAATAGCACTGTGGATGCGTATTCCTCGATGTCATTGTGGGCAAACATGCCCCAATCAGTGCGTTCGAAGCAATCCTGAAGCTCCGATGGTGGAGCCCTACAGTACTCAGCAGCCAGGGTCTCCAGAGGCGCCGTGGTTTGCTGTGTACTTCACAACGTGGCACAGCATTGTGGCTTGCAGATTCCTGAGGACCAAGTGGCTCCTCACATATCCTCCTCAGAGGAGGAGGAGGGTGAAAACGAAGATACTGCAGAGGCCCATCAACCAGTGGCAGCAGTACGCGAGAACATTGCTGCCCGGGATGCAAGAAATGCACTCATCCTGGCCAGATTTGCTTAGCCGAATCAATCAAACACTTTTGCTTCACAGCTTCTTACCTGAGCATCGACAATGGCCAAGACCCTGCGGATTCCCAGCTATTTGACCAGCTTACTGACAACTGCAAGTAATCCTGAGCCCTCAATGTGAAAGTCCCATTCGCAAAATGACACACGCCACAACTGCAACAGATAACATCAGAATTTTTATGTACAAGAACCAACTGATGGCATTTTTACAATAAACACAACATTTCGCCCAAGTGACTACCCTTGTGACTACTTGTGCAGAATTTTCCTCTTACGCGTGCTCCTACGTAATGCTTTCCCTGTGGCTTCAGCAGATGTGGAGGCCCCTTGCTCACTTTCCTGCTGCTCCTGTCTCGACACCTTTGGCGGGCGCCCTCTGGGGTTGCGAGCCTGTGAGGGCTCGTCAACAGTCTGCTGCTCCTGCGGTTCTGCAGGGGTTGAGACGCCTATCTCACTTGGGTGTGGACTCTGGTGGGGCTCTGACCGAGGGCTCTGCAGTGGCATGGAAGTGTGAGCGCTTGGAGAGGAGCTCCCACTTCCTTGAGGTCTGCCACCAACCTCCCTCTCATGGGTTAGGTCCCCCTCAGCGCCTGCAAGTGGCTGGAGAGCACCTTGCTGCACATCACGGGGGCCATGGGGACCCGTATCTGCAATGGCAGTCCTATTCAGAAGGACTTCCATGAAGGCCTAGTTTCTCTGTTCAGTAGATGCCCATCGCTCCTCAAGAGATGTCATTCTATTCTAAACAATGACCATGTTTTCCATACCCTGGTGACTAAGCTCCTCCATGGCCGTAGCCCTCCTCTCCTCTACTGTAGCCATCCTCTCCAGCACGGTAGCCAGCCTTAACACGGAGGTAGCCATCCTTTCCGTGTTGATGCGTTCATGCGCCAATGACTCCACAAAGGCTCTGCTCATGTTCGCTATGGACTCCTCCATTCGCTCCACACTCGCAGCGACCCTAGAGACAAAACCTGCCAGAGACTCCTGCATCTGTGCCTGGAGTTCCATCACTGCTGATCTCATGGATGGACCCAGAGGCAGAGGGTCGACATGCTGCTGAGCCAAGCTGGCAGAGTCCTGCGCCCTCCGACTAGGACTCTCCACTGCTGTCCCTGTCTCCACAATCTGCTAATGCTCACTTGTGAGCTGTGATACACCAGGTAACAACGCTACTCTATGTTCTGAAGGTCCCACCGAGGTGTGAGTGTCTGCGCTGGTGCTGGGTGCACAGAATTCTGCTGACGCTGCGCCCTCAGAGGTTGCAGCTTCCTCTGAGGAGTCTGGCTGCTCAGCCTCTTCTTCCTGGCTAGGGGGGATGGATGCTTGTGATGGTCCTGTGGGGGAGTAAAGGAAAGAGTCAGAGATGTGATGCAAAGGCTACATGCACATAGCTTTTTGCAGATGCTCATAAGTCCATCTGTCACAGCATGACAATCATTATCAGCGACTCATGCAATGTCAAAGAGAGAGATGGGAAACTCTTCTGTTACCAGCTTGCTGTGTTGCACCCGTCTGTCCGTCCCCCATACGCGAATCATCCTCAATGCCAAAGATTTCCAGAACGGCCTCCTCCCAGGGGGTCAGGTGGGCTATTGAGGGTGGCTCTCCTCCTGTCCTGGCTCGCTCTCTTTTGTTGTGTGCTCTCTTTTCCTGCAATAACTATCATATTAATTGGACAAATCAAATTGGGCAGGGCTGCCTTGAGGATGAGTTCATTGAGTGTATTAGGGATGGGTTTCTTGAGCAGTATGTAACTGAACCGACCAGGGGGCAAGCAACCTTAGATCTGGTCCTGTGTAACGAGACAGGATTAATTAAAAATGTCCTAGTAAAGGATCCCCTTGAAATGAGTGACCATAACATGGTTGAATTCCATATTAAATTAGAGGGTGAGAAGGTTGGATCTCAAACAAGCGTGCTAAGCTTGAATAAAGGAGACTATGAAGGTATGAGAGCGGAATTGAGTAGAGTGGATTGGGAAAATAGATTAAAGGGTAAGACGATACATGATCAGCGGTGTACATTTAAGGAGTTATTTTACAACTTCCAAAAAATATATATTCCACTGAGAAGAAAAGGGTGTAAAAGAGAAGACAGCCATCCGTGGCTAAGTAAAGAAATTAAGGATAGTATTCGACTAAAAACAAGGGCATATAAGGTAGCCAAATTTAGTGGGAGGATAGAGGATTGGGAAAACTTTAAAAGACAACAAAAAATAACAAAAAGATTGATTAAGAAAGGGAAGATAGATTATGAAAGTAAATTAGCAAAAAATATAAAAACAGATAGTAAGAGTTTTTATAGTTATATAAAAAGAAAAAGGGTGGCTAAAGTAAATGTTGGTCCCTTAGAGGATGAGACCGGGAAATTAATGGTGGGAAATATGGAGATGGCAAAAACACTGAATGAATATTTTATATCAGTCTTTACAGTAGAAGACACTAAGAATATCCCAACACTGGACAATCAGGGGGCTAAAGGGGGGGAGGAGCTAAACACGATCAAAATCACTAAGGAAGTGGTACTCAGTAAAATAATGGGACTCAAGGTGGATAAATCACCTGGACCTGATGGCTTACATCCTAGGGTCTTGAGGGAAGTGGCGGTAGGGATTGTGGATGCATTGGTAATAATTTTCCAAAACTCCCTGGACTCGGCAAAGGTCCCGGCAGACTGGAAAACTGCTAATGTAACACCCTTATTTAAAAAGGGCAGTAGACAGAAGGCTGGAAACTATAGACCAGTTAGCCTAACATCTGTGGTAGGTAAAATTTTGGAGTCCATTATTAAGGAGACAGTAACAGGACATTTGGACAATCATAATTTAATAGAACAAAGTCAGCATGGTTTTATGAAGGGGAAGTCATGTTTGACAAATTTGCTGGAGTTCTTTGAGGAAGTAACATATAGGGTGGATAAAGGGGAACCAGTGGACGTAGTGTATTTAGACTTCCAAAAGGTATTTGACAAGGTGCCACACAAAAGATTATTGCTTAAGATAAAAAATCACGGGATTGGGGGTAATATTCTGGCATGGATAGAGGATTGGCTTTCTAACAGAAGGCAGAGAGTTGGGATAAATGGTTCATTCTCAGACTGGCAATCAGTAACTAGTGGAGTTCCGCAGGGGTCAGTGCTGGGTCCCCAACTCTTTACAATCTATATTAACGATTTGGAGGAGGGGACCGAGTGTAACATATCAAAGTTTGCAGATGATACTAAGATGGGAGGGAAAGTAGTGAGTGAGGAGGACATAAAAAACCTGCAAGGGGACATAGACAGGCTAAGTAGGTGGGCAGAGATTTGGCAGATGGAATACAATACTGGAAAGTGTGAGGTTATGCACTTTGGCAGGAAAAATCGTAGAGCAAGTTATTATCTTAATGGCAAGAAACTGCAAAGTACTGAAGTACAAAGGGATCTGGGGGTCCTGGTGCACGAAACTCAAAAGGTTAGTATGCAGGTGCAGCAAGTGATTAAGAAGGCCAATGGAATGTTGGCTTTCATTGCTAGGGGGATAGAATATAAAAATAGGGAGGTATTGCTTCAGTTGTACAAGGTATTGGTGAGACCGCACCTGGAATACTGCGTACAGTTTTGGTGTCCATACTTAAGAAAGGACATACTTGCTCTCGAGTCAGTACAAAGAAGGTTCACTCGGTTAATCCCGGGGATGAGGGGATGGACATATGAGGAGAGGTTGAGTAGATTGGGACTCTACCCATTGGAGTTCAGAAGAATGAGAGGCGATCTTATTGAAACATATAAGATTGTGAAGGGGTTGGATCGGGTGGATGCGGGGAGGATGTTCCCGATGATGGGTGAAACTAGAACTACGGGGCATAGTCTTAGAATAAGGGGCTGCTCTTTCAAAACTGAGATGAGGAGGAACTACTTCACTCAGAGGGTGGTAGGTCCATGGAATATGCTGCCCCAAAAAGCTGTAGAAGCTACATCATTACATAAATTTAAAACAGAAATAGACAGTTTCCTAGAAGTAAAGGGAATTAAGGGTTATGGGGAGCGGGCAGGAATTTGGACATGAGTCTAGGTTCGGATCGGTCATGGCCCTGTGGGTAGCGGAGCGGGCCCAGGGGCCGTGTAGCCTGATACTGCTCCTATTTCGTGTGTCTAATTCTGTTAGATTCAGGAGATGGTTCTGTGATAGTGGATTGGCGGTTAGGATCAGATCAGCCATGATCTTATTGAATGGCGGAGCAGGCTCGAGGGGCCGATTGGCCTACTCCTGCTCCTATTTCTTATGTTCTTATGTTCTTATGTTCTTACAAGTGGAGGTTGAGTGAGAATGAAGGAGCGAGTGTAGAGATTGCATAGCATAGATACTTAGAAGGAGACAAAGATGGAGTGAGGTTGCAAGACCAAGGGCCCTCCCTGTGTGTTGACATTTGTGTTCAAAGCATCAGAGTGAGAGGGAGTGTGAGGGCTGCATGGTGGAATAGTTATGTGAATGTGAGCATAGAGACAGTGGGAATGGGTAAGGGTGCATGGATGCCAGTGTCAAGTGGGATGTGGATGAAGAGATTGCTGAAGCGGAGTGCTGGTGAGGAAAGGCAATGGGGATCAGCTTGAGGGTGATGGGAAATTCATACTCACTTTTCCAGTGCGCTGAAGGTCATGAAATCTTTTCCTGCACTGTGTTCAGGTTCTGCGGGTGACTCCCAAGGAATTGACCTCCTCAGCCACCTGCATGCACACAGCCTTGGTTTGAGTGGAAGGTCTCTTCCTCCCTGATGAAGGGAACAGGACCACCCTGTTGGCCCTAGCCCCATCCACCAATGCCTGAAGTGCTGCCTCGTCAAAGCGAGGTGCTGCTCTTGCCCTCCCGCTTGTCATCGCTCCTGCAGGTCCCTCTGACACCAGATGGAGGAAGCTTGGAAGCCTGCAGAAGAAGCAAGGCTTGCTGTGGACCTTAAATGCAACAGCAATGATGACGTCATCGGAGGGGACTTTCAGTCATGAAAAACCCCCCTTGCAAAGGCTTCCCACATGTTGGAAATCAATTGGCCAATTGAGTTAAAATTGCATCAATCTCCCACATCCATTTAGATTCATGTAGGAAACACGAAATTCTGATAACACGACAACAGCCCGCACCTGAGCTAAAATCACCCCCTAGAAGTCTAGTTTTTAGTAACCAACATACTTTTCTCATCAAGTGATGTAAGAATCACTTTAGTGATCTTGTTATTTTAGTATGTGACCATCCATGTGCAAAAGCATTGACCTAAACATTATCAACAAATCTGCAAGATTTCACAAAAGGCAAGATTTATCATTATTTCAACTCTATGGCAAATAGCAGACCTAATTGTTATTCAAATCTGTTAAAGGTATGCCACCTTATACAGAGAAAGAATTGATGGATACTAATTATTATTACATCCTCTTCCTGCCATAATAGTTTCTTCACAAGATGATTAGTCTCGTATTTTATCAGAAATGGGCATACTTAACCTTGATAAAACAATTTTTTTTTTCATAATCAGAAAGTAAAAGAATTCTAATTTTCAGGGAGATTTTGGGTGTTAGTGATTAAAATTGATAGCTTGTATTAACAATAATATCCACATTTTGAGGGAGTAAAATACTAAAGTATTTACTTCTATCCTAGGTCATTTGAAAGAAAGGTGAGAAAGTAAAAACCGGTCCTGGAGATAATTTTATCTCAGCTGGACATATAGAATGAAAATGATGCACAATTCTGAATTATTTCATACGATGAAGTCAAAGGAATATGATTTTGTCTGTAAACATACTGAGAATTCACATTGGCTATCTCCAATAGTTATACCCTGCATCACAGCGCAAAATCTATCAGTTAAAGAAAGATATGCAAGGGATGGAATAAAAAAACAACAACAGGATGATTGGAGATCCTGGTCAGGCACATTTCTCCAGCTCAGTGGGAGGGAAGATGATTCCATTAATCAGTACGCTCTCATTGAGTCCATTATAAATATCCTGAACCCTATTGCTGTTGTTTCTTTTCTATATTATAACCCATACAGACTAGAGAGAGAGGGAGAGAGAGAGATTCTGGCCAGAATTTTCCCGTTGCCGGGCGTGTGGGTTGGCAGTAAAAATCGCTGTAATTGCCAGTGCGTCAGGAACCCACCATCATCCCGCCGACTCCCACATTCAACTCGAGTGGGTTTGGATGTGCTCCACGGACCCAATCGGGAGAGGCGGGTGACCTCATTCAAATAAATAAATGCACGTTGAGACCGTTAAGAGGGTTTTTAACAGCAGCTTTTGGCTTTAACTTCTTGAGCACGGGATTCACAAACCTTGGGAACCTTGCCTGTGAAGGGGAGGCAGAAGCTCAGTGACCATTGTGCGAGTCCATTGATTGACAGCTGGGAAAAACACAAATACTCCCACATTACACCTGATTACTTGACTAAAGGAAAGGTTCTTGCTGACTCCAGTTTGTGCAGAGATTTAGCTGTCAGCAGTTTGCAGGTCATTTCTGCAACCTCGGAAGCCACTCTCACCACTTTGCTAGTCACTATCACAACATTGAGCGTTTGCCCCTCTGATCTCCACTTTACCTGCCATCTATTACATCAGCATGGGTGCCACTTATGCTGTTTCACCTTGGATCTCAGTATTGGACCAAGATGAGCCCCAGCACCAGCAACACCAGCAGCAACAACCACAACAGCAGCCTTCTCCTCTACGACCTGATGTTCCACAGGAGAGAGGGGATCACCACAGGGCTGCAGCGGCCAGAGGCGATACCCTCAACACACGGTATACAGGCAGAGGATGAGCTTCCTGGACATGACTGAACTGCAGTGTTTCAGGAAGCTCAGGCTATAGTGCCAGGTTGTCGCAGACATTTGTAGCTTATTGGAACAAGACCTGCTGCCTAGTGGATCTGGTGGACATGCCTTAACAGTGGTTGTTAAAATCACCACCACCCTCAACTTCTTCACCTCAGGCTCCTTCCATGGATCTGCAGCAGACATTTGTGGGATCTCGCAGTCGGCCATCCCCAGATACAGCACCCAGGTGACCGATGCCATGTTTGACAAGTCAGCCAATTATGTCAACTTTGCTACTGATGATGCAGTGTGACTGAGCGGGATTGTGGCTTTGTGGCTCTGGCTGGCTTCCCACAGGTGCAGGGCATCATCGACTGTACACGTGGCCATCAAGGCACCCCCTCATCATCCGGGAGTGTTTGTGAACCTAAGGGCTTCCACTCCCTCAATGTGCAGCTCATCTACAACCATAAAAAGATCATCATGCATGTGTGCACCAGATTCCATGACAGCTGTCATGACTCTTTTGTACTGCGCCAGTCCACTCTCCATTAGCTCGTCGCACCTCCAAATAGACTTAACGGCTGGCTGCTTGGAGTCAAGGACTATCCACTAAAGACATGGTTGATGACATTGTTGAGGAGCGTTATAATGAGAGCCACATGTCCACCAGATGTATCATAGAACAAGCAATAGGCATGCTGGAGATGCACTTCAGATGCCTTGACAGATCTGGAGGAGCCCTTCAGTATGCAGCAGCCAGGGTCTCCAGAATCATCATAATTTACCACGCTGCACAACATAGCACAGCAGTGAGGATTGGAGCTGCAGGAGGATCCTGGCGCAGAGTGCACAGCATCTTCAGAGGGGGAGGAGGAGGAGGAGGAAGTGGTAGAAGATGAGGAGGAGGAACCTGAGGTGGAGATGGCACCAGCAGTGACGCACATTGCTGCCCGGGAGGCCAGGGATGGCCTCATCATGGATAGATTTACTTAACTTGCTTCACTGCACCCATATGGTTACCAAATACTGTACTAAGTTCCACCCACCCCCCTGCCAACAACACCATAAAGCACCCCTACAATGACCAAGCCATGCCCGCCACCCAAACCCCCATTGCTGGAGGTTAAGTAATGTCTCACCATTCACTCCAAGTAACAAAGCCACTTCCAAGGTAGCAGGCAAGAATGGACAAGACCAGAAAGTGGTGCAAAGAAATAGGTTTATCTGTGTCATAAAAATAACTGAAACTTAACACTAACATTTGATCATACACCCATGTGCACACCCTTGTGCATCTACTTTTGTGTCTTTTTACTTTTCCGAGTGCATCTACGAGGTGCAACCCCTATGGCTTCAGGAGAGGTAGAGGCAGACTGCTCACTTCCCTGCTGCGACTGGTTAGACACTTTTGGCGGCTGTCCTCTGAGATTTGGAGCCTGTGAGGGCCATGCTAAAGACTGCCCCTCCTACAGCTGTGCAGGGGCAGACTCGGCTATTGGGATCCGAGGAAGCATGTGGTGCTCTGACTGAGGGGGAGGCAATGGGGGAGAAGTGGGATCGCTTTGAGAAGAGCCCCCACTTCCATGTCCCCTCTCACTATCATCCCTCTCATGCACTACCCGCACTTCCCTGCTTGCAAGGAGCCGGACAGCACCTTGCTGTACAGCAGTGGGGCGATGAAGGCCTCCTAGAGATGAGTTTTATGAGCGTCTGCCATCTGTTGTCCACAACGAGCATGTGCTCACGTGACTGGTGCATTTGCTGCTCCATGCAGGTGGCCATTCTTTCCATGGAACAGCAGATCGTCACTATCGCCTGCGACATGGTGGTGCTCATGGTCGAGATGACATTTGTAGACACGGGGCTGCAAAAGCTGCCAGAGCCTCATGCAATTGTTGTTGCCCCTCCAGGATCACCCTCTTTCTCGATGGCCCCCGAAGCTCAGTGTCTGCATGCAGCTCAGCAGAGCTTGGAGCATCCTGCGCCCTCCGACGAGGAGCCTCCACTGATGTCCCTGTCAATACCATCTGCTCTTATTCACCTGTGAAGTGTGAGACACCAGGTAACAACACTCTTGCACAAGACCCAACTAGGTGTGTGTATCTGTGCTGGTGCTGGGTGCACTTGGGCCTGCTGATGGTGCACCCTCAGAGGCTGAGCCCTCCTCTATGGAGTCATCTTCCTCCTCCGGCTAGACAGTGGGGTTGGGCACTTGATGCACCTGTGGGAGAGTAAAGAGATGATTTAGAAGTGTTATATTAAGAATGTGTAACATTACCATTATGCACATGATAAAAATTCACTAGCTGCTGACATATGAGTGACTGCTGTATGAGATCTAATTCTGTCACCTGGTTGCTGGGATGTCCCCATCTCTCCATCTCTCATCGCCAGCAGCTCTGCAGCTCATGATATCTCCAGGGCCTCCTCCTCTGTTGGACTCAATTGAGTGAATATTGAAGGACCACCTTCAGTTCTCTGCCTCTCCCTATTGTTATAGGAATGTAGGAACATAGGAACATGAGTAGGCCATTCAGCCCCTTGAGCCTGTTCCGCCATTCGATGAGATAATGGCTGATCTAACTCCATATCCCTGCCTTTGGCCCATATTCCTTATACCTTTGGTTAACAAAAGCTATCAATTTCTGATTTAAAATTAACAATTGATCTAGCATCAATTGCCGTTTGCGGAAGAAAGTTCCAAACTTCTACCACCCTTTGTGTGTAGAAGTGTTTCCCAATTTCACTCCTGAAAGGTCTGGCTCTAATTTTTAGACTATGCCCCCTAGTCCTAGAATTCCCAACCAGCGGAAATAGCTTCTCTCTATCTACCCTATTTATTCCCCTTAATATCCTGGAAACTTCGATCAGATCACCCCTTAACTGTCTAAATTCTGGGGAGTACAACCCTAATTTATGTACTCTCTCCTCCTAACTTAACCCTTGAAGTCCGGGTATCATTCTGGTAAACCTATGCTGCACTTCCTCTAAGGCCAATATATCCTTCTTAAGGTGTGGTGCCCAGAACTGCTCACAGTACTCAAGGTGTGGTCTAATCAAGGTTTTGTATGGCTGCAGCATAACTTCTGCCCCCTTGTACTCTAGTCCTCTAGATATATTCCATTAGCCTTTTTGATTATTGTCTGTACCTGTTCATGACATTTTAATGATCTATGTACCTGAACCCCCAAGTCTCTTTGGACCTAAAAAGGATAGATCAGGGTAATTTCTAAATGGTAAAAAGCTAAAAACAGTGGATGACCTCACATTTGCTTACATTGAAACCCATTTGCCACAGTTTTGGCTATTCACTTAATCTGTCGATATCCCTTTGTAATTTTATCCTTTCATCTACACTGCCTACAATGCTGCCTATCTTTGTGTCATCGGCAAATTTGGATATATGACTTTCTATGCCATCATCTAAGTCGTTAATAAATATTGTGAATAGTAGAGGCCCTGACAAAGATTCCTGTGGGACACCACTAGTTACATCTTGCCAATTTGAGTACCTACCCATTATCCCTACTCTCTGTCTCTGGCCACTCAGCCAATTTCCTAACCAGGTCAATAATTTGCCCTCAACTCCGTAGGCTTCTACCTTAGATAAAAGTCTCTTATGTGGGACTTTATCAAATGCCTTCTGGAAGTCTATATAAATAACATCCATGGACATTCCCCTGTCCAATACTTTAGTCACCTCTTCAAAAAAATCAATCAGGTTTGTCAGGCATGACCTACCTTTCACAAATCCATGCTGGCTCTCTCTGATCAACTGAAAATTTGAGGTGTTCAGTCACCCTATCCTTAAATATAGTAATTTCCCCACAACAGATGTTAGGCTAACTGGGCTATAATTCCCTGATTTCCCTCTCACCCCGTTCTCAGCTCTCTTCTCCTGCAAGGAGGGTAAGAAGAGAACTTTGAGTGAGAGGGATGGAATGAGTGTAAAGAATGGATGGGTTACACCTTTAGAGGATGACTATGAGGGAGTGGCATGACATTGCCAAATGGCCTCCTTCTGTGGTGTTACTTGCTATGATTGCATTAGGATGAGGATGAGTGTGAGGGTAGTTAGTCAGATGGGGATGTGAGTATGTACATAGAGAGGGATGGGTGGACCTGGAAGGTATGTTGGTGTGAGGAATGATGTGCAGGAGTAGGCTTGGGAAGGCAGAGTGATGGAGATGTGGTGACAGGCACATCAGATGAAGGTGAGTGTGGCATTGCATTCACCTTTCCTGACCTCATGAGATCATTGAATAGTTTGCAACACTGGATCTATGTCCCCCTGACAACATCTCTGCTGCTGATCTCCTCTGCGATCTCCAACCATGCTCTTTTGGTGTCTTTGGGTGGTCTTTTGCACCTATCAGCAGGGAACAGGACCTCCGTGCATGCTCTCACTACCTTCACCAGAAAATCGAGGGATGCATCGCTACATCTTGGTGCAGCCTTCTGCCCCTGTGTATCCATGAGCGACAATTTTATCAGCTTTGTAACAATAGTCAGACTTGTAAGATTTGCAAAATTTCTGCATTTCCCCGAAGGCTGTTATTAATAAACGGGACCCTGCGTGGACATTTTAAATCATAAAGGGTACCCAAAATGGCGTCCGTGCCTCGTGGCAGAAAGCCTGTGGGATTTTAGAATGGATTCTGCAACGCAGACAGCATTGGAGAAATCAAAATCAAAGTTGCAGGTTTTCTGTGAAGAGAAACTTTGTATTTTGAAACCAGACAGGACTCTGAATTATGCATTCGACCGAATTAGAGACTAAATCTAAATTCAGTTTAGGCCTATAGTTAAGGCCATCAAACAGTCTGCATATATTATCGGAAACAGATTAACACAGCCATCGAGGCTGGACAAGCCCATCAAGGAACTTTCATGACAATACAAGTCAATTATCGGGCCGGTAGATGTGATTACCGGCCATCTAAAACCAGTTAGTATGGATTGCTACCATTATTTTAAACTAGCCCGCCAAAATTAAGACAAAGAACTAACCTGATTTGGCGCGCAGATAAGTGTTTTCGACGAAGGTATAATTGAAGGCCCCGGGTAGCATTGAGAGAGTCGGTGTTCGAGATCGTCAGGTGTGTTCTTTGGTTGGTGTTCTGGTGCTGCTCCTCGGCCCCCCGCCCTCGTGGCTGCCGCTCTTTCCCCGTCCCGCGCTTACCCCCTGGCCTTTGCCCATGCCCTTTTCCCACTCCATCTGGAATCGCCCCGGCACCGGGTCGGGCGGGCACGGACAATTCAGGCCAGGCGAGGTGGGACGCGACAAGGGGAGGAGGGAAGACCACCGGAGGGAAGGCCGGCTGAAGAAGACCAACTGAGGAGATGAACTGAGGGGGGGCTTCGAATCATCGGGCTTTCAGCTTCGGCCGACCTTCGAATACCTGCACACTAACTCAAACTGGCGGCTGTTGACGAAGAATCATCCCTGCAAGGTAAAGTACCCAAACAGAGACTTTAGCTTTGGGGTACGCGAACCTGGACAACGCCCTTGCAGCGCCCGAAAACCACGTGACAACGGTAGGCTCCAGAGAGCACCAAGAGCGAACCCCGAACCCAACCGCTGTCTTGAGTCTAACAAACCCTTTTGATTGGTGAGCATGAAGTTCTGACTCCTCATAGCTTAATCTAGTTAGGTATAGGGAGCGGGATAAGGATAAAGGGATTGTTAAGACAGTTGTTTTCCCTTGATGAGCCATGTGTTCCCCATTCCCTGTATAAGTGTAGTATTATTCTTCTTTTGTAATTTTTGCCTGTAAAAGTGTATGCTAGTAATTTTTCCATAAGATTGTATCAAGTTTTCCTCTTCAATAAAATCTTGGTTTTGTTTGCATCCAACCACCCGTCTACTCGAGTCTTATCTGTACCGCTGCCTTGTACCTAAGTCCGGTGTCTAGAACCCAGGGGCGTGGGAGCGATTCGAACTGCTCACAAAACAGTCAGAGGCATAACTGACTGGGCGCACGTACGCGCCAAGCAACACCACCCACACCGCCACCCTCTGCAGAAATGGCGACCATGGCAGGACACCGGCAACAAGGTTGCGATACAGTAGACAGTGGTTCGGATGAGCGAACCGTGATGGAGGAAAGGATTTCTGATTATGTGTTTAGCAAGGTGAATATCACTAAGAAGTGGATCACCACTCTGTTAAGGGCTGGGCATCCGATAGATGCAGCAGCTAATTGGACAGAGGGAAAGGAACACAAGAAGTCCTTAGAGAAGGCAGTTTGGCTGATGTGTTTTAAAAAGCAGGTCCAGCTCTTGGACGGGCTCGTTGCAGCACAGGCAGTCGAGTTAAGGGAGTCAGCCCTGGAGATCCGGGATAAGGCTCTCGCAGGGGAAAAGTTATTAGTAGCTTTGCAGGCTTTGAACCAAGAGAGATTACATTTAGTAGGAGAACACAAGGCCCAGTTGGAATATCTATGGTGCCAAGTCACCGAGGCCAAGGGAAATGAGTTAAGGTTGCGGGAGAAAAACGCCCGCTTGGCAAGGCAGATCAGGGAACAGGAAGAGAAGGTACAGGAGGTAAAAGCCGCTTATAAGCTAGCTAATGAACAGGGGTTTGTGGAGGCAGACCACGGCCCCTGTAAAGAGAGGATAGAAAATCTGAGCCGGGCCCTCCGGAGGGCAAAAGGCATGGTATGCCTCATAAGCCCAAAGGCAGGTCAGGCAGATTTTATGGGGAACGAGGGGAGAACAGTTCCAACATCACCGGTGGTGCCTAGGGACAACCCGGTTGAGAGAGAGGAGAACTCACGGCCACCACCCGTAGTGCCAAGTTTCAGTGAGGTTTGGCAGCAAGGGGGGGGTGGAACCGGTGGGGGAACCCGAAGCGGAGCCAGAGGTGGAGGCGGAGGTAGAGCAACCCCTGCCCGAGAGGCCAGAGCCAGGACCGATGTGCCCAGCACAGCATCGGGGGTTCGGCCCACCCACCGATGGCGACAACGAGGGACCCCTCCAAAACCAGTTCCTGTTACCCTTTAACACCCAACAGCTCAGGGTTATGGTCAACCATATCCCGAAGCTTTCCGCCAAGGGAGACCCCTCGATCCACTTCAGAGAAATAGAGCAGACCGCCAGCGTCAGCGACTGTGATGACGCTGAGAAGGCCAAAATGCTGCTATTATCCCTGGAGAGTAATCTCCTCCAATCCCTCTCTGACGAGTGTAAAAGGGGGCAGAGCGGGTATAAGGAGCTTAGAGATGCGGTTCTAGAGGCCATGGGGATGGATGAGGGAAGTCCCTTCTCCCGCGTGGAGAAGACGATCCAGCTTTCTGGGGAAACCCCGCAGGCTTTTGTGGACCAGCTGTGGCCGGTGTACCAGAAGGCTTGCCCGGGGATGCCAGGCCGGACGTTCCTGAACGGGGATTCCCTGACGAATTGGCTCCGTTGCCTGGTGGCGAACAGCTTGCCACAGGTCCGGGCCAAGGCAGAAGCCTGGTTCGACCCCAAAGATCCCCAGACCACAGAGCTCACGGTAATTAGGCAGCTAACCCTAGCCTACAAAAACGTCAGGGGAACCGATGCACACCCACCCAAGGGGAAGGTGCATGAGATAAAACCAGGAGTGCAGAGTAGAAAGGAATGGCACCAGGAAGGGAGTAACCCCCCAACACAAAGACCAATTGTTACGGGTGTGGGAAGGATGGTCACTGGCGGAAGGAGTGCAAGAACCCTTGGAAGGATAACAAGGGAAAGCATCCCACAGCCCCAGCCCAAAAGGCAGGGGTAGGGACCCCTTCCGCAGAGGTCGAGTCACTTTTGGACGCCATGGGATCTGGGGGTCCTGGTGCATGAAACACAGAAGGTTAGTATGCAGGTATAGCAGGTGATCAGGAAGGCCAATGGAATCTTGGCTTTTATTGCAAGGGGGATGGAGTATAAAAGCAGGGAAGTCTTGCTTCAGTTATACAAGGTATGGGTGAGGCCACACCTGGAATACTGCGTACAGTTTTGGTTTCCATATTTAAGAAAAGATATACTTGCTCTCGAGGCAGTTCAGAGAAGGTTCACTAGGTTGATTCTGGAGATGAGGGGGTTGACTTATGAGGAAAGGTTGAGTAGGTTGGGCCTCTACTCATTGGAATTCAGAAGAATGAGAGGCGATCTTATCAAAACATATAAGATTGTGAAGGGGCTTGATCGGGTGGATGCGGGGAGGATGTTTCCACTGATGGGTGAGACTAGAACTAGGGGGCATAATCTTAGAATAAGGGGCTGCCCTTTCAAAACTGAGTTGAGGAGAAACTTCTTCACTCAGAGGGTAGTGAATCTATGGAATTTGCTACCTCAGAGAGCTGTGGAAGCTGCGACATTAAATACATTTAAAACGGAGATAGACAGTTTCCCAGCTGATAAGGGAATTAGGGGTTACCGGGAGCGGGCAGGGAAGTGGACGTGAGTCTAGGTTCGGATCAGCCATGATCCTATTGAATGGCGGAGCAGGCCCAAGGGGCCATATGGCCTACTCCTGCTCCTACTTCTTATGTTCTTATGAGGTCCTAACTGACTGGCCAGGGGAGAGTAGCAGCCGCCACCGGTGTTCTCACCCCGTCAGCCCCATCCAACCCACAGCCGTGACTAGAGCCGGCGCAGCCTGTGTATCTGTGTCGCTCCGATATGATGAGTGGAGGAGACCCCTTTTGGAGATGGAGGTTGAAAAGGTGACAGGGACCTATCTGTTGGACACGGGGGCATCGCGCACCGTGATCTACTCAGCTAACCCCATCACCTCACCTCTCTCCAGCGGGGTCCCATACAGTCTATCGGGGTTCACGGGTAGGGAACAGGCCGGCTCGGTTTCCATCCTGCTCGCCATTCGGATAGGACCGCTCCGCTCCAAGTGGACGTGTGTCCTGATGAAATGGGAGGTGGAGGATGGAAGAGGGGTCCTGGGGGCTGACTTTATCGTAGGTCACGGGATCCTGGTGGATTTGAGGAATCACTGCCTTTGGGGGGCAGGTAAAGTAAAGAACGGTGAGATCATAGTTATCCCGGGAAAGGAAGGGAAGGGGACCCTCTGCACCATGAAGCCCAAAGAGGATTATAACCTCGGGCTCATGGTCAGCAATACCCCACCTGAGTTCCAGGCATTTGTGCAGGCCCACCTGGCCACATTTGCCACTCACAAACACGACTGCGGGAGGGTCACAGTGTTTGAGGTCGGCGTAGACGGGAACCCCATGGCCCAACCACAGAAACAGTAGAACTTCCCCAGGGAAGCAGTGCCGGACATGGAAGCAGCCATGTCCTCATTAGTGCAGCAGGGAGCTCTGAGGCCGATAGCGACCCACGTGAATTCACCATTATGGCTGGTCAGAAAGCCGGACAATTCCTGGAGGGCCACGGTGGACTATCGGGTGCTCAATAGCAACATCCCGGCCTGCGCACCCACAGTAGCAGCAGTTGCCGACCTCATCGGGAGTATTCCAGCATCCGCGACCACTTTCACGGTGCTGGATATTTCAAATGGGTTTTGGTCCATCCCTGTAAGGAGGGAGGATCAGTACAAGTTTGCCTTTATGTTTAAAGGACAACAGTACACGTGGAACTGTTTGCCACAGGGCTTCCACAACAGCCCCAGCATTTTCCATCAGTGCATGGCCGACAGTTTCAAGGATTTTAGCCAGCCTAGACAGTTGGTTCAATATGTGGATGACCTGCTCCTGTTCACCGATTCGAAAGAGGAGCATGGCCCACTATTGGCCGAACTGCTGGAGCTGTTAGGACAGAAGGGTTTCAAGGTAAATCCCAAGAAAGCGCAGATCGGCCAGCAGGAGGTCAAATTCCTCGGTCTGACTGTGCGCGCTGCAGAAAGGGCCATAGATAAGGCTGGGGAAGGAGAGTCCCGGGACCCCTATCGGGCAGGTCCAGAAGCCGCAGTTCGGGACAAGGGAGGCACATGGGGGGTAGTTTTGGCCCCGGACCTAAAGCGGGTCTGAGCCCAAGGTCCCGTCTGTAAGACCGTCCCAGTGAGGAAAGAGAAAGGGGAGCCCCTAGAAGGTCCGTTCGGGGCAACGGGCGAGCCTTCAACATAGGTTTTAAAACAGGCCGCTGGTTATAGCAACCAGTGTAAGCTGTTTACGCCTGAAAGGGGAAAGCAGCCAGCTAGGGAAAGGTCTGAGGATAAAGATCCTCAGCCCGCAGCAGGAGCGAGTTCACAGACTGCACAGGCAGGCACTGTGGCTGTAGGATTCGCAAAATTGGACTTTGCATTAATAAGGGTCAAATGGCAGAAGAGGCCATGATTTTAAAGACTGTTTTAAAAGAAGCCCAGGAAAAGGGGCATACAAAATGGCTGCCATACCATGTGACCAGCTTATTGGGACACTTTAAAATGGTTCCTGCGCAACCTCAGACAGCTTTGTTGATTCAACCCACAGCAAGTTCTGGAAGCCGTTTCTGAGAGAACAAAACCAGACCCACACGTATGCATATGGATTAGATGCAGATCCAGTCAAGATCGGCCTGGAGACAGAGGCCATCAAAATGTTGACCCAGACAAAAGGGGACAATTTCATATTCATGAGAACAACACCAAGGACTAGATAACGAGATCAGCAGGACATTAAAAACAATGAAGGTCATTCCAGACCAGAGATGGGCCTTACCGGCCATCGAAAACATTTTAAAACATAATAACTACCCCGCTGTGCTCCCAGCCCGCCAAAAGTTCAACAAAGACTAACCTGATTTTGGGCGGGAGATGGAAGTTTCTGGGAGCAAGGTATATCTGGAAGACTTTTCGGGAGCTTGGGGAAATCACGAGAGTTTGAATCACACTCAGAAGAAGATGCAGGCACTCGCAGGAGGAAGAAGAAAGCCAACATCAAGAAGGCCGTCTCGAAGCCGGCGTCCCGCCCCGGGGAAACACATTGGGAGATCATCGACCATCCCCGGGCCGTTGCCGGAATGAGAGGCCACCAACCCAACTTGGGAGAAGAAACAAAAAAATAAAACCCCAAGAGAAGAAACCTTCCAGCCACCCCGGCTCGGGAGAAGAGATAAAATCAAACTGAAGAAGCGATGGGAGCCAGCCCAAGGCTCCTCTAACCAGGGTCGAGCCGACGATCCTCGACCCCGCCGATACCAAGGCCCGCCGGTGTCCAGCCGCCCCCCGACCCCCACCTCAAGAGAGAGGTGTGGCGCAGCTCGCAGGGACTCCACGATCCATGTGGAGATGAAACACCTGAAAGGACCAAACACAGACTCGATTTCAACACTGTGCACTTCCTAGTGGGATTGGTGAGCATGTTTCTGGCCTTTCACAATCAGATCTAGATAGGTTTAATAAGGGGGTGGATTTAAGGGTACAATTAACATGAATTGTTGTCCCTCGATGTTCCGTGTGTTTCCTTATTTCATGATCATCTTTGTAGAGTATAAGATGCCTGTATTTGCCTTAGTTAGTACTGTGTCGTTATGATTTGTTTGTGTGTTTTTCCCTCCCATGTACTCCCTTATCTGCTTGCATTTGATTTGATATTTTTCCTTATGCAATAAAATTTCATTTTGTTTCATCAAACTTGGTCTACAAGAGTTTTCTCTACATTGTAGTTCCTGCACCTAAGTCCAGAGTATAGAATCTAAGGGGCGAGTGGGTTGAACCACTCAAGGTTTTACTGTGCAAGAGAGAGAGGCCTCTAGAGAGAGAAACCTCAGGGAAATCTCTCAGGAAAACTCCTTCCAGGCATGTTTGAAGGGAGGGACCATCCCGCCCATCGGTTGGGACACTCCCCCACTCCTCTGGGATCCAGACGAGGGGGAGGGACCTGAGGGCGAAAATCCTGCCCCTAACCCAGGTGTAGAGAGGGAGGGACCTGAGGTCGAAAACCCCGCCCCGGACCCAGCCATGGGACCTGGGGGCGGAGACTCTGAGCTCGCAGCAACAGGCTGCAAAAAGTTACCTGCCCCCAGCCCAGGTTGGGGAGGGATCAAGCCTGGGGGAGCAGCGGTTCGGGTAAAAGGCCCAGCGGCCAAGACAGCCCCACCCGTCAAAGCCCCTACAAGGTCCCCATGGACGCCCCAGTCGAGAAAGCCATGGTCACCAGCCCTCCAGTTACCAAGGGCTGCCCCTCAAGCCCGGGGGAGGTCCAAGGACAGAGGTCCTCAGCCAGCAGCCACGGGCTGCGAGGGACCAACAGCCAAGGATGGTGCGGTCAAGCCAGGGGTAGCGGTGAGCCGCAGTCTGACCAGGAATTAGCCTGGCCGCCCGGAGACGGGCGGCGGATGTATATAGTTTTAGTTTAAGTTTAAGTTTTAAGTAAGGTGTAATTATTTGGCTTAAGTTTGGGTGTTTATAATTTAAGTTGAATAAGCTGATGGGTAGTTTTAAGTTAAGTAGTCTGTTAAGAGTGTATCTTTGGGTCGAGGTCGCGGGACCCGACCATGCTTCACCAAGCCAGAGAATCTCTTAGGGACCTGGCTGCATGTTTTTACATCTTTTTGCAGGAAGATTTTCGGGATGGAATGGATCGTGATCCTATTCGCCCTGATCGGGATGAGTAAGGAGAGGAGGGGTGACGTCCAAGACTCCCACATCTACGGGTGTTCGGGAGACAAGGCGCCCTGGCAATCGATGGAAACGGTGAATGGGATGCGGAGGAGACCGCCGTCTACTTCCACGAGGGAAGGTGGTCAGGATGGTTGGGGTCCAATTCGTCTGAGTACTCCAGCCAAACCGGATTCACATATGGGGAAGCCTCCCTCCTGTGACCCCGGGTGTGAGTCGTTACCACGAGGGTCAGCATCACCGTTGGAAAGCAGGCGGCGAGGTTATCCAGGGAAGATTGCCCCACCGCCACCAGTGGACCAGGGAATGGGTTGGTACTAGTTCCCACCAATCAGATGCTGTACCAGGGGGTACACTACATGGTAGCCTCCTTGATTTTAAATCTCATGGAGGTACATCTACCGGAGTGGTGCCCCAAAGAAACAGAGCAGTTATACCAAGCCATAAAGGACATGTTCAGAAAGTTTTACGAGTTCGATTTTGCCCACGTGGACAAGACCAAACTCTACACCACACACTGAGAATTTTTGAGTAATGCAGGGACACAAAGAAGGGGTGTTTGGAATGATGTTTTTACTGCGTTTAATACTGGGTCCTCTGTCATCAACAGCTTGGATGACATAGAGCTGCAGACCCAGATAAACGGTTTAAAAACACAGTTAAAAAGGATATTGCTGGATGAGAACAAGGTAGGGGGCTCGGAGTTGCATGAGGACCAGGCCATGACGGTCCATTTAAAAGAGATCATAGCCGAGTTGGAAAAGCACGCAAAGACGGTAAATGCTCTCATAAGGGAGGACAGAAATGCTTCTGACCAGGCTGCGCAGAATGAGGTGTGCGTGTTATACTGGGCGTGGTTACTGGGCGAGGGCCGCAGTAATCTGGAGGATTTAAAACAAGGTTTGGTCCCCTCTTGGATTAGCAACAAGCACCTCGCAGCCCTCCACCCTTTTGAGAATGCATTGAGCCCGTGCCAACTCCGGCTAGCCTCCGAAGCCTATCCAGTCCCCGTGGATTGTGGGCGGCCCAACCGCACAATCGTGGGAGTAGTAGTTAGGATGCCGGTCATGGGTAGGACAGTCCGACCCGCACCAGTATACAGGGTAGAGAACATTGGAGTCATTCAAGGGGGTGCACACATTCGTTTCACAGCAGTCCCGCCTTACGTCATTAAGTGGGAGCACGCTATGACAGGTACTGACGTCTCAGGGTGCCGGAGCCGGGGAGCACACATAATCCTGTGTCCACAGCACTTGAATGCCTTTTCAAAACCGCAGTGTGGGTTCAGAGCTGTTGACGCGAAGTCTATAAATGGTACCATGGAGGCAATGGCACTAGGCCATGTTCCCCCGCAGGTAGCATATATAGCAGGTGGGACATATTGTGTCACCACCGGCGCATCCCACTACCAGCATGGACAGCATAGCTGGTGTCCGGTTAGTGATAGCAGTTTCTGTTTTAAACCCAAGGCAGAAGTTCAAGTGGCCCAGGAGCGAATTGTCCTCATTCCTGAACCCTCCACTGTTCACCTAACTGTGAAGGAGAATTTTACGAACTTGCAAAAGTACGTAGCGCACTTTGGCTATGAAATTCCCCCTCTCCCTGAACATCTGACCAAAATACTCAAAGCTGTTATAGTTTCACAGAAACATTTTTATACACTCGAACAGAAAACAGTAGAGATAGGGATGAAGATATTGGATATTGTGACTCCACCCTGGTGGAACATTTTCAGTAATATAGAGGTCCTTCGTGGATCAGACTGGCTTCCCACATTCTCGTGGTCTGCCAGTTAGGGATAGTGTTGTATTTAGTTTACATTCAATGTAAGGGAAAAGGTTGGTGGTCAGAATTCCGAAACCACAGGATTTGGAAAGAACATTATCTAAAGGTGGAGGGAGATATGCCGGTTTAAGTCTTTTTCCTTGTATTTTGATTAAAGGATTGTTGTTTCTTTGTGTTTGTTATTTTTAATTAAAGGTTTTTCTTTTGTTGTTTTCCTTTGTGACGCGGTTTAATAAAGATATGTGTACCAAGTGGTGCAGGGGTGTTAGACCCCCTCCATGCTTGGATGAGTGTGTAAAGTCTGTAATTTTACTCTCTGTATGCTGATGTACACTACATTTTCGTGGAATGGGAAGTGCATGTGTCGTGGGTATATTAGATAGATAATTACAGGGGAAGGCTGACTATGGAGCATCAGAAAAATTTTGCTCACTTTAAAAGTATGATACTTCAAGCAAGTTTTAGTATCACAGGGAGTAATGTAAGATTTGCAAAATTCCTGCATTTCCCCGAAGGCTGTTATTAATAAACGGGACCCTGCGTGGACAATTTAAATCATAAAGGTACCCAAAATGGCGTCCGTGCCTCGTGGCAGAAAGCCTGTGGGATTTTTTAATGGATTCTGCAACGCAGACAGCATTGGAGAAATCGAAACCAAAGTTGCAGGTTTTCTGTGAAGAGAAACTTTGTATTTTGAAACCAGACAGGACTCTGAATTATGCATTCGACCGAATTGGAGACTAAATCTAAATTCAGTTTAGGCCTATAGTTAAGGCTATCAAACAGTCTGCATATATTATCGGAAACAGATTAACACAGCCATCGAGGCTGGACAAGCCCATCAAGGAACTTTCATGACAATACAAGTCAATTATCGGGCCGGTAGATGTGATTACCGGTCATCTAAATCCAGTTAGTATGGATTGCTACATTATTTTAAACTAGCCCGCCAAAATTAAGACAAAGAACTAACCTGATTTGGCGCGCAGATAAGGGTTTTCGACGAAGGTATAATTGAAGGCCCCGGGTAGCATTGAGAGTCGGTGTTCGAGATCGTCAGGTGCGTTCTTCGGTTGGTGTGCTGGTGCTGCTCCTCGGCCCCTCGCTCTCGTGGCTGCCGCTCTTTCCCCGTCCCGCGCTTACCCCCTGGCCTTTGCCCGTGCCCTTTTCCCACTCCATCTGGAATCGCCCCGGCACCGGGTTGGGCGGGCACGGACAATTCAGGCCAGGCGAGGTGGGACGCGACAAGGGGAGGAGGGAAGACCACCGGAGGGAAGGCCGGCTGAAGAAGACCAACTGAGGAGACGAACTGAGGGGAGGCTTCGAATCATCGGGCTTTCAGCCTCGGCCGACCTTCGAATACCTGCACACTAACTCAAACTGGCGGCTGTCGACGAAGAATCATCCTTGCAAGGTAAAGTACCCAAACAGAGACTTTAACTTTGGGGTACGCGAACCTGGACAATGCCCTTGCAGCGCTCAAAAACCACGCGATGAGGGCAGGCTCCAGAGAGCACCAAGAGCGAACCCTGAACCCAACCGCTGTTTTGAGTCTAGCAAACCCTTTTGATTGGTGAGCATGAAGTTCTCACCCCTCATAGCTTAATCTAGTTAGGTATAGGGGGTGGGATAAGGATAAGGGGATTGTTAAGACAGTTGTTTTCCCTTGATGTGCCGTGTGTCCCCCATTCCCTGTATAAGTGTAGTATTATTCTTCTTTTGTAATTTTTGCTTGTAAAAGTGTACGCTAGTAATTTTTCCATAAGATTGTATCAAGTTTTCCTCTTGAATAAAATCTTGGTTTTGTTTGCATCCAACCACCCATCTACTAGAGTCTTCTCTGTACCGCCGCCTTGTACCTAAGTCTGGTGTCTTGAACCCAGGGGCGTGGGAGCGATTCGAACCGCTGACAAAACAGCCAGGTGCATAACTGACTGGACGTACGTACGCGCCAAGCAACACCACCCACACCACCACCCCCTACAGACTGCTGGAAATTACCTTACACACTCCTTCATCAACCTTCAAATGAGATGTGTGCAAGGCTGCTTTAAATATTGGTGCTGGAAAGGAGTAATTGATGACATCATCAGGCCCGCTCCATTTAATTGGGCTGGGAAGCGCACATGACTAGTTTAATTGGGGTCATTAAGTAAAAGTCACACTGAACAACACGCTGTTCGCAACATTGCGTTCCCAACCCGCTTCGCGACCCGCATGCACAAAACCAGACTCCAAGGTAAAGATTCCGGCCTCTGTTTCAGGACCTTTGAAATCCAATAGTTAGGGTAGGGAGATTTGTCCTACTTGTTTTCATAAGAGTGCATCGTATCATTCTACTCCCTGGGTTGTAAGGGGTTTTCCTTGAGAGATTTCCTTGAGGTTTCTCTCTCTAGAGGCGTCTCTCTCTTGCACAGTAAAACCTTGAGTGGTTCGACCCACTCGCCCCTTAGATTCTGTACTCTGGACTTAGGTGCAGGAACTACAATGTAGAGAAAACTCTTGTAGACCAAGTTTGATGAAACAAAATGAAATTTTATTGCATAAGGAAAAATATCAAATCAAATGCAAGCAGATAAGAGAGTACATGGGAGGGAAAAACACACAAACAAATCATAACAACACAGTACTAACTAAGGCAAATACAGGCATCTTATACTCTACAAAGATGATCATGAAATAAGGAAACACACGGAACATCGAGGGACAA
Organism: Somniosus microcephalus; assembly: GCF_052327205.1. NCBI lineage: Eukaryota > Metazoa > Chordata > Chondrichthyes > Squaliformes > Somniosidae > Somniosus > Somniosus microcephalus. The sequence goes on along the minus strand of NC_140987.1, from coordinate 141,367,414 downwards.
CAACTCATGTTAATTGTACCCTTAAATCCACCCCCTTATTAAACCTATCTAGAGCTGATTGTGAAGGGCCAGAAACATGCTCACCAATCCCACTAGGAAGTGCAAGGTTTTGAAATCGAGTCTGTGTTTGGTCCTTTCAGGCGTTTCATCTCCACGTGGATCGTGGAGCCCCTGCGAGCTGCGCCACACCTCTCTCCTGAGGTGGGGGTCAGGGGCGGCTCAACACCGGCGGGCCTTGGTATCGGTGGGGTCGAGGATCGTCGGCTCGACCCTGGTTAGAGGAGCCTTGGGCTGGCTCCCATCGCTTCTTCAGTTTTTTATCTCTTCTCCTGAGCCGGGGTGGCTGGAAGGTTTCTTCTCTTGGGACCTTTATTTTTTTGTTTCTTCTCCCAAGTTGGGTCGATGGCCTCTCGTTTCGGCAACGGCCCAGGGATGGTCGATGATCTCCCGATGTGTTTCCCCGGAGCGGGACGCCGGCTTCGAGATGGCCTTCTCGATGTTGGCTTTCTTCTTCCTCCTGCGAGTGCCTGCTTCTTCTTCTGACTGTGATTCAAACTCTCCAGCTCTCTCTGTCTCCAAGCTTCTTTTCAACTAAGTATCTCTCCAAGCTTGCCCCTGTTCCAGCTCGCAACTCTGTAACCAGCTCTCTGACTCTAACCCCCTCCAACTGTAACTCCAGTTATACCTTTTCTTCAGAGGCTTCACCTCCCGCCCAAAATCAGGTTAGTCTTTGTTTTATTTTTGGTGGGCTGGGAGCACAGCGGGATAGTTATTATATTTTAAAATGTCTTAAACGGCTGGTAAAGGCCCATCTCTGGTCTGGAATGACCTTCATTGTTTTTAATGTCCTGCTGATCTCGTTATCTAGTCCTGGGTGCTATTCTCATGAATATGAAATTGTCCCCTTTTGTCTGGGTCAACATTTTGATGGCCTGTGTCTCCAGGCCAATCTGCATCTAATCCATATGCATACGTGTGGGTCTGGTTTCGTTCTCTCAGAAACGGCTTCCAGAACTTGCTGCAGGTTGAATCCACAAAGCTGTCTGAGGTTGCGCAGGAACCATTTTAAATTGTCCCAATAAGCTGGTCACATGGTATGGCGGCCATTTTGTATGCCCCTTTTTCTGGGCTTCTTTTAAAACAGCCTTTAAAAACATGACCTCTTCTGCCATTTGACCCTTATTAATATAAAGTCCAATTTTGCGAATCCTACAGGGTCCCAATTTCCTTTTGAACTTCCATCAGAATTATTATGAAATATAAATCAGCGCTATTGTACAAAATCCCTATTTGTTTGCTACTCTTTTAATCATAATCAGAGAACATAACTGTGAAGCTACCGCAAAATGCAACCTATGAGGGGTATGGGGTTAAGTTACTGCACTAACAATCCAGAGAAAACAAGTTTAATTCCCACTATGCTAGTTTGAGAATTTGCATTCAGTTTTAAAAAAATATAGAAATAAAAAGTTAATATTAATAAAAGTGACCATGAAGTTGTCAGATTGTCAAAAAAACCAACTGGTTCACTAATGTCCTTTAGGGAAGGAAAGCTGCTATCCTTACCCGGTCTGGCCTATATGTGAATTCAGTCCCACACCAATGTGATTTACTCTTAACTGCCTTCTGAAGTAGCTTAGCAAGCCACTCAGTTGTATCAAACCACTACAAAGAATAACACTGAATGAACCACTCAGCTGTGACCTAGGCATTGAACCAGGACACGATGACAGCACACCCAGCCCTAGCGACCCTGTGAAGTACATATGCTGATCCTTCATTGTTGCTGGGTCAATATCCCAGAGCTCCCTACCTAACAGCTTTGTGGGAGCATCCTCACGGACTGCAGTGGTTCAAGAAGGAAGTCCATCATCACCTTTGCAGGGCAACTAGGGATGAGCAATTTATGCTGGCTTTGCTAGCAATGCCCACATCTCCTGAAAGAACAAAAAAAACCACTAGAAACAGGACTCTCACTGTATAGTTAACCATAGCATGTGTTTTGGCTTGTTACAAAACATTGGAAGAGTTGACTGTATATTAATTCAAAACCTCCAATTATTTTTTTTCTTAATTTACAGTTATTCTGTTCTTTATTTCTGTAATGTATATACCTTTAAGGGGGGAACTACTTTTTACAGCTCATGTATACTGTAGTACCGGCAGTGACCACACCTGTATATAGTACTGAGTAGTAATCTGTACAGTTCCGTTCCAGTGTGAGCCACGTTGAGTAAACACCTGTTGTACCGTTCTCCTGCAGTCTTGTGTCTTACTACTGACGGACACCACATTGGCGACGAGGCAAATTCGATCCTACCTGCAACTCTGCATCACCTCCCAGGGATTCGTTCCTGGAGACCAGTAGATTGGAGGTCAAGGCCAGAGACACGGGCGTCGACCACGGGCAACCGCCCAGTCGTCCAGCAGAGACTCGAGAATTGCGGGGGAGACTGTTGAGAGCCAGGCTTGGCTTTCCAGTCGCGGTGGTCCAGCAAAATGGGCTGGCAACAGGTAGTGCGCAGACTCTTCCCGGACAGCGGCGGGCTAGAGCCCAACCGAGCGGCACAGCAAAGGGCCAAGCAGCGTCGACGGGAGAGAGAGAGAGAGGGCAGAGCACACAGGGCACAGCCGGTGTACAGGGGCCGAGCAGCGTCGAGGAGAGGGAGAGAGACGCGAAGAAACCCGCGAGGCGCCACCATTGCCAAGTGCGGCATTGGCAGCAGCGCAGGAGAAGCGCACGAAACCTACAGGGCGCCGCCATTGCCACGAGGACCGCCGGGAGCAGCTTTGGCAGCAGCGGGGGAGGAAGGAAAGCGTGGGAGACGCCATTTTAAACCACATCCAAAATGCCAAAGAGTGGCAGTATCACCGCATTTGACAATGAAGTCGAAGATTGGACTACATATGTCGAACGAATAGAGGTATACTGCAAGGCAAATGAGGTGTCAGATGACAAGAAAGCGCCGGTATTGTTAAATTTAATGGGTGCAAAGACGTATGGCTTATTACAAAATCTAGTAACCCCAGCGAAGTCAGTGGAAAAAAGTTTTAGAGACATAGTGACGATACTACAGGAACATTTAAACCCCACACCGCTGCTGATAGCAGGAAGATTCAAGTTTCACAAACGGAACCAGCATAAGGATGAAAGCAATGCTGAATATTTAACAGAACTGTGCAAACTATCGAAACACTGCCAGTTTGGAACGGGACTGGCAGATACCTTAAGGGACAAGTTTGTGTGTGGGCTTCAAAGTGAAGGAACCCAGAAACGGCTTTTATCTGAAAAGGACCTTACGCTGGACAAGGCTTTCAGCATTGCGGTATCATATGAAGCAGCAGCACGGGGCGCTGCAGAGATACAACAGAGACCGCAAGAATATGGCACAAACAAAATGTCATACAGAACAGAGAAGTGCTATTGCTGCGGCAGAACAACACATGACCACAATGATTGCTGGTTCAAAGACAAAGTGTGCAGACAGTGTGGAAAAGTAGGACACATAGCACGAGTCTGCAGGTCGGGAAAGCAAACCAGCAATAAGTAATCTCCAAAAGAAAAGTACAAGAAGGTACATAAGGTGACGGAGAATAGTTCAGACGAACAAAAGAGTGATACCGACTCCGAAAGCAGAGAGCTGAGTTGTCTGAAACTACATAATGTGGTCAAAACGGAGGATCACCGAACCATTTGGGTCACTCTCAAGATAGCAGGAGTCCAGGTAAAAATGAAATTGGACACAGGATCAGCCCTAACAGTCATAAACCGATGGGACTATGAGCAGTTATTCTCACACATACCCTTGAGAGACACAAAAATTATTTTGAAGGCGTACACGGGGCAAAAAGTCTACCCCAAAGGAAAAATAAGGGTGACCGTTATATATAACGGTAAGGAAACACCAAAACTAGACCTGTATGTATTGCAAGATGGAGGACCACCATTACTGGGACGTGAATGGATCCGGAAAATACAGCTGGATTGGCATTCCATACAAGCATTGACTGTGGCTGCCAAAAAGGATGACGACGTCACACCTGGGCGACTGTCAAAGATCCTAACCGACGCGCAAGAAGTGTTCCAGCAAGGACTCGGAACACTAAAAGACATGACAGCAACAATTAAAATTGAAGAAAACGCAAGCCCAAAAATTTTTATGGCCAGACCGGTACCTTATGCGATCCGCCCAGCTGTCGAAGCAGAGCTGGAGAGTTTGGAACGTTCAGGAGTACTGTCCAAGGTAGACTGGAGCGAGTGGGCTACACCCATCGTCCCTGTGATGAAAAAGTCATTGAGCAGCACGCCTGGGGAACCAAGGAAGGTTCGCATCTGTGGGGACTTTAAGGTAACAGTGAACCCAGTCCTTCACACCGTGCAATATCCACTTCCGCGGATTGAAGATATATTCGCCTCGCTATCTGGAGGGAAAAGCTTCGCTAAGATTGATCTGGCCCAGGCATATCTGCAAATGGAGGTAGAAGAACCATCAAAAAAATACCTCACAATCAACACCCATAAAGGTCTCTGCCAATACAACCGGCTGGTATTCGGGGTAGCATCAGCTCCGGCTATTTGGCAAAGGGCAACGGAACAAGTCCTGCAAGGGATCCCAGGGACCCAGTGTTATTTGGACGACATCCTGGTCACGGGCGAAAATGACAGTGATCACCTCGCCAACCTGGAGCAGGTGCTCACTAGATTGAAGGAATATGGGCTCCGAGCTAACCGCCCGAAATGCGAGTTTTTTAAAAAACAGATCTCGTATTGTGGCCACGTTATTGATAAAGAGGGGTTACATAAGTCCCCAGAAAAGATTGAGGCAGTAGTCAAGGCTCCAGCACCGGAAAATGTGTCACAACTGAGGTCGTTCCTCGGGCTGGTAAACTACTACCATAAGTTCTTGCCAAATTTGTCAACAATACTACACCCACTGAACACCCTACTGCAAACTGGAGTGCCATGGAAGTGGAGTGACGACTGTAAACGAGCTTTCCAGAAGGGCAAAACACAAATCACATCGAAAGAGGTATTGGCCCATTTCAACCCAGCACTACCAATTCGGTTGGCGTGTGATGCGTCACCCTACGGCATTGGAGCGGTGCTGTCGCACAAATTCTCGGACGGCTCAGAGAGGCCAATAGCCTTTGCGTCACGATCACTAACCTCAGCCGAGTGTAACTATGCCCAGATTGACAGGGAGGCCCTCAGCCTGGTGTGGGGAGTGAAAAAGTTCAATCACTATCTGCACGGGCAGAAATTCACCATGCTGACTTAGCACCAGCCTCTTGTCTCCATTTTTAATCCGAAGAAGGGCGTTACGGTGATGACTGCGCAACGACTACAAAGATGGTCACTCTTTCTAGGGGTGCACCACTATGAGATTGAATATAAGGGCACGAAACAGCATGGAAACGCTGATGGGCTATCACGCCTGCCACTGCCTACTGTGGAGGAAGCACCAGCAGTGGATCCTGTTGAAATATTTCATTCGACTATAGTTGAATACCTACCGGTAACTAACGCTCGTATAGAAAAGGAGACCCGAAATGACCCAACACTGTCTCGGGTATATGATTTGACGGTGAAGGGATGGCCATCACACGGCGACTCATTGTTGCCAGCATTCTCGACAAGAGGAGAACAGCTGTCAGTGTGCCGGGGGACCTTGATGTGTGGATCCCGAGTGGTAATTCCACCCAAGTTAAGGGATAGAGTGCTCAATGAGCTTCATGACTGTCATCTGGGAGGGGTAAAAATGAAAAGCCTTGCCAGGGCTTATGTGTGGTGGCTGGGAATCGATAAACAAATCGAGGACCTGACCAAGAGCTGCTCAGATGCCAGAAAGTACAAAATGCACCACCACATGCCCCTCTACACCCATGGGAGTGGCCCTCATCTCCATGGCAATGGGTGCATATTGATTTTGCTGGTCCATTCATGGACTCAATGTTTTTAATAGCCGTGGATGCGCACTCGAAATGGCCTGAGGTCATCAAAATGTCCTCCATCACCATGGAGAAAACTATTGCAGTCTTACGGACCATTTTTGCCAGGAACGGCTTGCCAGAACAGATTTGCTCCGATAACGGACCACAGTTTGTGTCTGAAGAGTTCCGGAGGTTTCTGAAGAAGAATGGGGTAAGGCATTACACATCCGCCCCGTATCATCCAGCCACAAATGGATTGGCTGAGAGGTTCGTACAAACCTTTAAGAAGGCAATAAAGGCTATGTACAATGACAACATTCCGCTGCAGCATAAGGTGGACAATTTCCTGTTCGCCTACTGGAATGCGACACATGCAGTCACCAACCAGGCCCCGGCCATGATGTTCTTTAACTGAAGGTTAAGATCTCGCCTGGATTTGCTCAGACCAAACGTATGAAGAAATGTTGAGAGCAAGCAATTCCAGCACATCCATGAGAAGCCAACAAGGAGCTTCAATGTAGGGCAACCAGTCTTGGCCTGCGACTACCGAACAGAAAAATGGCAGCCAGGAACGATATGCACACGGCAGGGGCCACTAAAGTACACAGTGGACGTTGGGGAGAACATCGTGAGACGCCATGCTGACCAGATCCTAGAGTCACAGGAACAAGTCAACCCCATGCCTCGCCCATACGTACCTGGTGAGGAACCCGACGTACAGGTCGCATCTACCCCAGAAACAGTAGCATCGGAAGCTGGTGACCCAACCGACAACAGGGTGCCAGAATTGCCTCCGCACGAAGAGCGAGACACTCGGGAAAGGCGCTATCCAGAAAGGATCAGGAAGCCGCCCCAAAGACTGAATATATAAATGGACTATTTTCAGCTAACGTTGTATGTTAAAAGTGTTAATTGTAATTAGTTTGATATTTAATTGTTAAATGAGTGTTATGGTACTGTTAATCTAAAAGGGGAGGAATTGTAATGTATATACCTTTAAGGGGGGAACTACTTTTTACAGCTCATGTATACTGTAGTACCGGCAGTGACCACACCTGTATATAGCACTGAGTAGTAATCTGTACAGTTCAGTTCCAGAGTGAGCCACGTTGAGTAAACACCTGTTGTACCGTTCTCCTGCAGTCTTGTGTCTTACTACTGACGGACACAACAATTTCAGTATTTATTTTATGTTCTTTTTCTTTAACTTTTATCTTCTGAAGGAGTTGCTACCATTTTTCCACAGGGCAAAGGTCAGGAAAAAGTGCGGTGGGTGGAAAGAGACCCATAAAACTGCGTCTCCAACCCCTTTATGTTGCCCTAGGATTTCCAGAGCTTCCCTGGGGAGGGCGGAGCTGAACCTGCAACTGAAATAATTACAGGCCTACAATGTCATGATAATGAGGCAGGATGGGGCATTCCTGGCTGTCCACTTCTTTTACCATTCCTTGGGGTGGTGACATGTAGTAGGTTGGAGAGCACAAGTTAAACCTTATTTCTAATAACTTACTCTGTAGGTCTTCAGGCCTGAGATGCCTGCAGCTGTATTTAAATTTTCTTCGTTTGCTGGTGCTCGGCCCAGCCAGGGGATGGGCCTTCACTGTTTTGCCGGCAGGCAATGTTACTGCCCAAGGCAGGGAATACTACTTTTCCTAGGCCTGAACAGGTGCAGGGCACTGAAGGTACACTGTTCCTGTCTAGTACCAGAGCAGTTTCTATAATCTATCCATAATTTTCTTTTCTTTTTTTTTACTTATTTTTCCTTAGGTGCTCATACCTGTCAGAATTCTTGAAGTATGATCAACAAATAACCGGAGCTGCTGGGATTATGGGAATATTATACCATGGAACTCAACCAGACATAGATGGATAACACAGGCTTTAATATTAGAGAGAAATTCTGGAATTTTGCTTGACTGCTTTTGGAGACGAGGAGAATTTTGGCAGGATCTTTTCTCAGGAGATTAAACAAATTGGGTTAAGTCCATGATTGGGCAAGAAAGGACCATGCTTTGGGCTGAAAGGGCTTTTCTCATTTTTCTCTCTTAAGTCATGTCAAGGGCAATGTGTTTTCCCATTTTTCTTGATCAGCATTTTCTACAGAGTTGTGAAATCTCAGTCAGTCATTTTGGTATGAAGGCAGTCACATAATAACAAGGAACAGCCAGAAACACCTGTAACAAGACATCGGTCTCAGAAAATTGTACCTGCTAGTTATTGGAAACACATAAAAACATGGGTGGAAATCATACAGTGTAGTATTACTAATTAATGAATCTATATTAATGCATCAGTATAAATTCCTTTGTCTGCTATTAAATCATTTGACAAAATAATTTCATGCAAATGCATTAATACATTCAATGCTGAAATTACACAACATGATTTCAATTTATTTGTACTGGGGTAATTTTACATAGCCCACTGCATGCACAAAGAAACCGAACTAATGAGTTTAACTGTTTTCTCAAATTAGAAACTTGTAAATCAAATGTTTAAGCTCAATGGAATGACAAGTAATTATGATGAGTAAGGTGTGAATTGACGGATATAATTTGCTAAAGGCAATGCATAATATGTTTCTGTCTACATGTATCTAACCATGTTTTATAGAAGCAAACTGTTGGGAGACTCATTAGATGCAGATACTTATAACATGAGGTACTCAGCAGGTACAGGAACCAACAGTGTACATTTAAAAAAATGTAAAGAAACACTGAATTATTGCAGTGGAGTGGCTACACATTTTCCAAATATGTTTTGGTATTACTGTTGAAAAGGTAATGCACCATGATAAAGACATACATTTTAAATTTTGTCACTAATTTTTCTTTTCTTCTCCCATATTTGTATTTTTCTGCCAGCACAAGAGTTAAAGATCGTAAACATTTAACTCATTAACTATGCAAGATTACACTTGTTTATTTTTGCAGAAGTTTCCAGTTCCTGCATGATTCCAATACCACACTTCCAAGAACATCACTCTGAATCTTGCATATTTTGAAATGATTGACTGAAAGAAGTGCATTTTGAACAATAATCAATGTTGATCAGTTATGGGATAGGACTGGGTATTATATTAGGAAACTATTCTTTTACCATTAGGCCTGGGTTCAAATCCTACCCAGAACAATGGGATAAACAATTCTTCTATTGGGTTGGCTATAATGGGTCCGATGTCTTATGTGCTTGGGAATTTCTAATGGGTAAGTGACCACAGCAAAAACTGCCCTTAGTTTGGCATTAAACTGGGTGCTTTACTCAATAAGGCTACAGTGTGGTTAATGTTGGAAATAGAAATATTCACAATTTTTTTTCAGTTTTTCAACTTGATTGTAGAAAGTCATGTTAAAAGAAAAAAGACTTGCATTTATATAGCACTTTTCAATTGATTGCATACATGTATAAAAACAGAATACAAATATATTAATGAGGTGCAAAAAGGAATATAAAAATCTTGCAAGAGATATCAAAACTAACAGCAAAAGATATTAAGAAAAAAAGAGTGGTAAAGGAGAATGTGGACTAAATAATGACAGATGCAGACAAGACTATAATGGACAATAAGGAAATGCTAGAATTGTTAAATGAAGATTTTACATCCATTTTCACAGTGGAGAAAGAGGACAAAACACCAGCAGAACCTAAAAATAAGTCAAGGATAGAACTTGGGGGACATAATATAAAAATGATAATGGAGAAAATAATGGGACTTAAATCTCCAGGACCTGATCGTTTACACTCCAGGGTATTAAAAAAAGTAGGTGAGGAAATTGCAGGTACATTAGTCAGAATTTTTCAAAGATTTTCTAGATTCAGGAATTGTGCCTATAGATTAGAAAATTGCAAATATCACTCGATTATTTATGAAGGGAGGGAGGGAGAAACTAGGCCCAGAATTTTCTGAGACATCAGCGGGTAAGATTGATGGCAGGTCGGGTGGGAAATGTGATTTTTTTTTTGACAGTGGTTCGGGATCCCGCTGTCAAGCCGTCACAATGCACCTTTCCCAATGGCGCGTGTGTGATCTCTGATCCGACCCGACCCGCAGAGTCGGGCGACCCAATTAAACTAATTATTGGGTTGTTGACAGACCCTTAATAATGCTTTTAACCTTTCCTTTTAACTGTCACTGCTCGCCCACAGGATCCACGCTACTCGGGGACTACGTATGTGAATCTGAGGCGGGAGTTGAAAGGCCATTGCTGCAGCTCATTACTTGACAGTTTCAAATGTGCAGTAAAAACTCTGACCTGACAGATCATCACTTTCCTCAGCCACAAGTTATTTATCAGTCCATTTCCAGCACAGATTCTGTAGGCTTTCCACTTTTCACTCTCCATCCACTCTCACCTCATTGGAAGAACTCTCTCACCATTAACAGAATGCTTCTGTCATCTCTACTTCACCTGCCATAAATTCCATCAACATGGGTGCCCTTTATATTGTCTCAACTTGGACCTCAAAATCTGACCACGATCAGCCCCAATACCAGCAGCACTAACAACACCACCAACCTTCTCCGCAATCACCTGATACTGCATAGGACAGAGAGCATCAGCACCCGAGCACATTGCTGCCCGGGAGGCCAGGGATGGCCTCACCATGGCCAGATTTACTTCACTTGATGCTGTACACCCTGGCTGCCACATAATGCGTCAGGTTGGCACCACCCCACACCAACACCATAAAGCATCCCTACAATGCACAAGCTATTCCTTTCGCACTCATCACCATTGCGGGGGTAAGATTATGTCTCACCATTCATTGCAACTCACTAAGCCTGTAAGGGGTTTTAGATTGCAGAGGTTTCTCTCTCTAGAGGCCTCTCTCTCTTGCACAGTAAAACCTTGAGTGGTTCGACCCACTCGCCCCTTAGGTTCTAGACACTGGACTTGGATGCAGGAACTACAATGTAGAGAATACTCGATAGGCCAGGTTTAATGGAAACAAAATGAAACTAAATTGCATAGAGAAAAACAAATTAAATGCAAGTCGATAAAAGGGTACATGGGAGGGAAAAACAAATTCATAATAATGAGATAGATACAGGCATATTATACTTTACAAAAGTCATCATGAAATGGGGAAACACACAGAACATCGAGGGACAACAATTCATTACCCCTTAAATGCTCACCCCCTAAGCCTAGCTAGATCAGATTGTGAGGGGCCAGAAACATGCTCACCAATCCAGCTGGAAAGTATAGAGTTTGGAAACAGGTCTGCGTTTTGATCCTTTCAGGCGTCCTGTCTCGATGTGGTCAGCGCTGCGGGCTGCGACACTCTCTCTTCTTCCTCGAGGTGAAGGTCACGGACAGGCTGGACACTGGCAGGCCTGGACGTTGGCGGGGAGAGCGACCACCTGTTTGACCATGGTTGAAGAGGTCTCTTCGCGGAGTCTAGCTGATTACCATTTTCAGCAAGATTTCTTCTGTAGGGCTGCTGTCCTTTGGTCTTGTCAACGGCCCGGGGTTTGTCGATGATCTCCCGATGGTTACCCCGGGCGGGACCCAGACTCGAATCACCTTCTTGGTCTCTGGATCGACGTTCCTCCATGGCTCTCAAAAGGACAAGCTCAAAAGCGTGCCTGGCTGCTCGCCCCGATGGCTATCCAGGACTCCAGTTATACTTCTCAAAGAAGCCTTTATCTCCTGCCAAATCAAGGTTAGTCTTTGTTTAACTTTTGACGGGCTTGTCTCACAACGGGGTAGTTATTATATTTAAACTGCTTTCGGGGTGGCCGGTGATGGCCATCTCTGGTCTGGAATTACCTCGTATTGTTTTGAATGTCTTCTTGATGTCTTTAATGGGTCTTTGATGCTCCCCTTATGAATATAAAACTGTTTCCCTTTGTCTGGGTAATCATTTAGATGGCCTTTATCTACAGATCGATCTGACTGGATCTGCATCCAATGTGGCTGTGTCTGGTTTCGTTTTCTCCGAAACGCCCTTCCAGAACTTACTGTGGGCTGAATCCACAAAGACTGTCTGGGGACTGCAGGAACCATTTTAAAGTGTCCAGAAAGCTAGTCACGGGGTCTGGTGGCCATTTTGTGTGTCTCTTTTCTGGGCTTCTTTTAAAACAGTCTTTTAAAAGTAAAGGCCTCTTCTGCCACAGGACCCTTATCTGACAATATAAATTTTGCGAATCTTACAAGCCACTTCCAAAGGTGCACACAAATCTGTCCAAGGACGGAAAGTGTTGAAAATAAAGGTTTCAATGTTTGACAACACATTAACAGAAACTTCACATGAACATTGGCTCAAACATCCAAGAGGCTACCCTTGTGTGTTGTCAGTTGGTATGATTGCACTAGGATGAATGTGAAGGGTGGCTAGTGAGTTGGTGATGTGATAATGTAGATAGATAGAGAGGGATGGGTGGAGGTGCAAAGTAGGTTGGTGTGAGTAGAGATGTGCAGGATTAGGGTAGGGAAGGCAGAGTGATGGGGATGTGATGAGAGGCACAGCAGGATGAAGGTGAATGTGGCTTTGTACTAATGTTTAGTGATCTAATGAGATCATTGAAAGATTTGTGCCACTGCACCTAGGTCCTCCTGATGACATCCCTGCTTGTGAACTCCTATGCAATGTGCAACCAGGCTGTTTTGGTCTCCTGGGGAGGTCTCTTCTGCCCATGGGAAGGGAAGAGAACCTTGCTGTGTGCTCGGACTTGCTCCATAAGCATATGGAGGGAGTCATGGGACAGCCTGGGTGCAGCCCTCTGCCTTTGTGCAGCGATTGTCAGTATTTGCAGCACTTCAATGCTGTAGAACACTGACAGCACAAATGTGAAAACAATGTTGGCCATGGTCCCTTTAAGGAAACTGGCTGATGACGAGTCATGAATGATGTCACCAGACCCACTTCCTCTAATTGGCCTGGGAAATGCGCTGAGCGGGCTTAACAAGCCCAATCAACATAAATTCATTTTCCAGAGCAGGATGGAGCAGCAGCGGGGCCATGACCCGGCACCGACATCACCCGCCCTGGTCCCACTGAGGTGAGGAAAATCCAGCACTAGGTAACTACCAACTTGTCAATTTAACATCAGTTGTGGGAAGGTATAGGAATCTATCATCAGGGATGGGATGACTGAGCACTTGGACAAATATAAGCTGATCAAAGAGAGTCAGCATGGATTTATGTAGGGTAGGCCATGTCTGTTAAGTCCATGAATGATTGAGACACGGACCAGCAGGAGTGAAAACAACAAGTCTTTACTGGTGGAAGTCAATAGTGAAAACTAACAAACAGAGGCTCTCTAGCGCCTTTTATACAGGGGTGGTCACTGCCAGTACTGCAGTCTGAGACCAGTTATTCTCTTAAAGGTACATACACAGCAATTCCTCCCCTTTTAGATAAACAGTACATAACATTCATTTAACAACTAAATGATAATGAATTACAATCACAATTACTGTTGTTAGATACATTGGTTAAGTTTAAGCAATTATAAGTTCAGTCTTTGAGGAGGCTTCCTGATTCTGTCTGGATAACGCCTCTTTGGGGTGTCAGGTTCTTCGGGCAATGTTGCATCGGGATCAATGTCTTTGTTTGGTTCATCTGCTTCCAATATTACCGGTTCTGCGGTAGCTGTAATTGGAACGTCAATTTCATTACCAGGTGAATCAGATCGTGGTGTGGAGTTGACGTTTTCCAGTGACTCTAGAATCTGGTCAGCATGGCATCTTACAATGCTCTCCCCAACGTCCACGGTATACATGAGTGGTCCTTGTCGTGTAAAAATCGTTCCTGGCTGCCATTTCTCAGTGCGGTAGTCCCGAGCCAAAACTGGTTGACCTATCTTAAACCTCCTGGTCGGCCTTTCATTCATATTCTGAAACTGCCTGTTCTCCACATCTCTTCGGACGTTTGGCTTAACCAAATCCAAGCGGCATCGTAGTCTTCGATTGAAGAACATCATGGCTGGAGTTTGGTTGGTAACCGCATGTGTCGCATTCCGGTAGGCAAACAAGAAGTTGTCCACCTTGTGTTGTAGGGATATATCTTCATTACACATTGCCTTGATAGCCTTCTTGAATGTTTGGACAAACCTCTCGGCCAATGCATTAGTGGCTGGCTGATATGGGGCAGATGTGTAATGCTTAACGCCATTGTTCTTTAAGAACCTCCAGAACTCTTCAGACACAAACTGTGGTCCATTGTCAGAGCAAATCTGTTCAGGCAGCCCATTCCTGGCGAATATGGTTCGCAAAACTGTGATAGTTTTTTCCGTGGTGGTTGAGGACATTTTTATTACCTCTGGCCACTTTGAATGTGCATCCACCGCAATTAAAAACATCGAGTCCATGAAGGGACCAGCAAAATCAATGTGCACCCATTGCCATGGAGATGAGGGCCACTCCCATGGATGCAGAGGAGCTTCTGGTGGGGCGTTTTGGACCTTCTGGCATCCTGCACAGCTCTTGGTCATCTCTTCGATTTCTCTATCGATTGCCGGCCACCACACAAACGCTCTGGCTAAGTTCTTCATTTTTACCCCACCCAGATGACCCTCATGAAGCTCATTGAGTACTCTATCTGTCAACTTAGGTGGAATTACTACTCTGGATCCACACATCAAGGTTCCTCTGCACACTGACAGCTGTTCTCTTCTCAGCGAGATTGCTGGCAGCAGTGGTTCGCCATGTGCTGGCCATCCCTTCACCGTTAGATCATAGACCCGTGATAGTGTCGGGTCATTCCGTGTTTCCTTTTCTATGTTTGCATTTGTCACAGGGAGACATTCGACTATGGTCGAGTGGAATAACTCCATTGGATCCACTGCAAGGTCTTCTTCTTCCACCGTCGGCAACGGTAGTCATGACAATCCGTCAGCATTTCCATGCTGTTTAGTTCCTTTGTACTCGATGTCATATTGGTGTGCCCCTAGGAAAAGGGACCATCTCTGCAGCCGTTGTGCCGTCATTATCGGTACGCCCTTCTGAGGGTTGAAAATGGAGACAAGAGGTTGATGATCGGTTAGTAGAGTAAATTATTGACCGTGCAGATAGTGATTGAACTTCTTCACCCCCCACACTAGGCTGAGGGCCTCTCTGTCAATCTGGGCGTAGTTACACTCGGCAGAAGTTAACGAGCGTGACGCAAAAGCTATCGGCCTCTCTAAACCATCAAGGAAGTTAAGTGACAGTACCGCCCCAATGCCGTAGGGAGACGCATCACACGCCAGCCTGATTGGCAGTGCTGGGTTGTAGTGAGCCAATACTTCCCTTGAAGTGATTAAGTCCTTACTCTTCTGAAAAGCACGCTTACAATCATCGTTCCATTTCCATGCTACCCCCGTTCATAGCAGGGCGTTCAGTGGATGCAGAATTGTCGACAAATTCGGCAAAAACTTATGATAGTAATTCACCAACCCGAGGAATGACCTCAGTTGCGACACATTTTCAGGCGCTGGGGCCTTAACAACCGCTTTAATTTTGTCAGGGGACTTATGTAACCCCTCTTCATCAATCACGTGGCCACAATACGATATCTGTTTCTTAAAAAATTCGCACTTGGGGCGGTTGGCTCGCAGCCCATGTTCCCGTAGTCTAGTGAGCACCTGTTCTAGGTTGTTAAGGTGTTCACTGTCATCTTCACCTGTTACAAGGATGTCGTCCAAGTAACACTGAGTCCCCGGAATCCCTTGCAGGACTTGTTCCATCGCTCTTTGCCATATCGCCGGAGCCGATGCTACTCCGAATGCCAATCGGTGATACTGGTAAAGACCTTTGTGAGTGTTTATCGTGAGATACTTCCTAGAGGACTCTTCAACCTCCATTGGCAAATATGCTTGTGCTAGGTCAATTTTTGTAAAACGCTTCCCTCCAGACAGTGAGGCGAAGATGTCTTCTATCCTTGGAAGAGGATATTGTACTGTGTGAAGGACAGGGTTCACCGTCACCTTGAAATCCCCACAGATGCGAATCTTCCTTGGCTCTCCGGACTTATTGCTTAACGTTTTCTTCATGACAGGAACGAAGGGTGTCGCCCACTCGCTCCAGTCGACCTTAGACAACACGCCCGCCTTCTCCAGCTCTGCCTCGACGGCTGGGCGAATTGCATATGGTACCGGTCTTGCTTTGAAAAACTTGGGAACTGCATTCTCTTCTATTTTTATTGAGGCGGTTACGCCTTTAAGCGTGCCCAGTTCTTGTTGAAATACCTCTTTGGCGTTAGCTAAGATTGTTGACAATCGGCCAGGAGTGACGTCTTCATCTTTTTTACCGTCCACCGTCATTGCATGAATGGAATGCCAATCTAAGTTTATCTTCCTGATCCATTCCCGTCCCAATAACGGTGGTCCACCATTTGGCAGTATGTAGAGATACAATTTCCGTATTTTCTTGCCATTGTATTCGACAGGCACCCTTATTTTTCCTCTGGGGTATACTTTTTGCCCCGTATACGTCGTCAAGACGATGGATGTCTCTCTCAAGGGTATGTGCGAAAATAGCCGCTCGTAGTCTCGTCGATTCATGACGGTTAGCGCTGATCCTGTATCCAATTCCATTTTAACTTGGGACCCTGCTATCGTGAGGGTGACCCAAATGGTTCGGTGATCCTCTTTTGTGATTACATTGTGAAGTTTGAGACAGCTTAGTCTCCTGTTCTCGGATTCGCTATCGCTCATCTGGTCTTCGGAACTACTGTCCGTCATCTTTTGTACTTTCTTGTACGGTTCCTTAGTAGCCTTTTTGTTGTCGCTGGTCTTCTTCCCAGACCTGCAAACTCGTGCAATGTGTCCAATCTTCCCGCATTGTCTGCATATTTTGTCTTTGGACCAGCAGTCCTTCTGGTCATGGTTAGTTCTGCCGCAGCGATAACATTTTGCAAATCCCCGTGTCATTTCGTGGGTGCCGTATTCCTGTGGTTTTTGTTGAATTTCTGCAGCTCCCCTGGCTGCTGCTTCATACGATACTGCCACGCTGAAAGCCTTATCTAGCGTCAGCTCTTTTTCTGAGAGTAACTTCTTCTGTGTTCCTTCACTCAGGAGTCCACAGGCAAATTTGTCCCGTAGGGTATCTGCCAGTCCTGCTCCGAACTGGCAGTGCTTTGATAGCTTGCGTAGTTCCGTAAGATACTCAGCATTGCTCTCATCTTTGTGCTGAGTTCTCCTGTGGAATTTAAATCTTTCTGCTATCAACAGCGGTGCAGGGTTTAAGTGTTCCTGTAGGACAGCAACAATTTCGTTAAAACTCTTCGCCTTCGGTTTGGCTGGAGTAATCAGGTCCCGCAATAGGCCGTACGTTCTAGTGCCCATTAAGTTTAGCAATAGAGATGCCTTTTTCCCCTCCGCTATTTTGTTTGCCTCGAAATATACCTCGACTCTTTCCACATACGTGGTCCAGTCCTCTAATGTATTATCAAAAGCAGTGATACAGCCAGTCTTCGGCATCTTGCAAATCTAAAATGGCGCCTCCCGCGCTTTGCCTTCTTCCCCGATTTAACAAAATGGCGCCTTCCGCGCTTTGCATTCTTCCCCGCTGTTGTTAGTGCTGCTTTCCACGGTTTCTTGCGCGTTAAATATTGATTCTTTTTCTTTTATTATTTTCCCGTCGTGGAGCGGACCCTCTGGGACACTTCCCTCCCTCTTCTTAGGTCCGAACGCTGCCCGGCTTCAAAGCACCGGCCGCGCCCTGTGTGCTCCACCCTCTCCCTCTCTCTTTGCCTCCCGACTCGCTGCCCGGCCCTGTTGAAAAGCCACCCGATCGAGCTTCAGCCCGCCGCAGCCCAGGAAGGATCAGAGCACTACCTGCCACCAGCCCAACTAGCTGGGAAACCACAGACTGGTGAACCGAACCTGGCTCTTGACAGTCTCTCCTGCAAGTTTTCAAACCGATGATTGACGGTCGACGCCCGTTTCTCGAGTTTCTTTGGACACAATTTTTTTTTTTTTTTCTCTTTCTTCTGGCTCCGACCTTCAACGACGTTGTCTGAGGTGCTGCCGAGTTGCAGATAAGTTCGTTTCTTACTCGTCGCCAGTGTTAAGTCCGTGAATGATTGAGACATGGACCAGCAGGAGTGAAAACAACAAGTCTTTACTGGTGGAAGTCAATAGTGGAAACTAACAAACAGAGGCTCTCTAGCGCCTTTTATACAGGGGTGGTCACTGCCGGTACTGCAGTCTGAGACCAGTTATTCTCTTAAAGGTACATACACAACAATGTCTGATTACTCTAGTTGAATTTTTTCAAAAGAGGTCACTGGCATGGGGGATGGAGGAATATTGTCTATATGGATTTTAAAAAGGCATTTGATAAGGTTCCACACAAAAGATGAACAAAAATGAAAGCGCACATTGGAGATAACCTTGTGACATGGGTTTGTAATTGGATGGGAGGTAGAAGACAGAGATTGGGAATAACAATAAATGTTCCCCAATTGGTGTGATGTGAAAGATGGGATGTGACAGGTGGTGTTCTCCAGGGATCTGTACTGGGGTCTCAGCATTTCACAATACAGGAAACTCTCTGGTATCCGGCACCGACGGGACCGGGATGGTGCCGGTTGATTAAAAATTCCAGATGACGGAGAGGGTTATCTACCGAGGCTATTTTTAACAAACAAAGAGTCAGACTCCTGTTATTGAGGTGTTCGGACTTCTGACAGTGCCAAGAAGCTGAGTAGTGGCAGTTTGGAGAACTACCCCCACTGACTAACTCGGCCACCGCGGGAGACTCCGACTTGGACTTGGCAACATTTCCGGTTATTGAGGTGTTTTCGGAGTATGAATTTTGCCGGTTAATAGAGAATTCCGGATATTTAGGAGTCGTTTAAATGAGAGTTTCCTGTATATATCAATGACTTGGATGAAGGAATAGAGTTGTATATCCAAGTTTGTAAATTACACTAAGTTAGGATACATGGCAAGTTGCGTAATGGGAACAGAAAGCTACAAAGGGACATAGACAGATTAGGTGCGTGTGCAATACTCTGTCAGATGGAGTTCATTGTGAGGAATTATGAGACTATCAATTTTGGATCTCAGAAAGACAGCAGAATATGTTCTTAATGATGAGGGACTAGGAGCTGTGGAGGAGCAAATGGATTTAGGTGTCCATGTAGATAAATAACTGAAAGCTAGCCCACAGTTATAAAATGTAATCACAAAGCCTAATGGGATGTTAGCCTTTATCTCAAGGAGTTTGGACTGCAAAAGTGAGGAAGTCAGAACCCATCTGGAGTATTGTGTTCAGTTTTGGGCAGCAAATGTCAGGAAAGATGTACTGACCTTGGATGGGGTACAGTGCAGATTCAAATGTTCCTTTGTAAATTACTGTAACATGGGCCTCTGTGTTCACTTGACTAAGGAAGATATCTTTATTGCATGACTCTAAATTGGGGAGATGTGGAAATAGGAGGAAAAAATTAAAAAGGTTCCTCAAGATTACATTTGAAATATTAAAGTGTATTAGGGGTTCACTAATGTCTTTTAGCGAAGGAAATCTTCCATCCTTACCTGGCCTGGCCTATGTGTGAATCCAGACAAACAGAAATGTGGTTGACTCTTAACTGCCCCCTGAAATGGCACAGCAAGCCACTCAATTGTACCAAACCACTACAAAAAACAATAAGAATAAAACCAGACAAACCATCTCATCCTCACCAATCTACCTGTCGCAGATGCATCTGTCCATGACACTATTGGTCGCAGTTATCACTGCACAGTCCTTGTGGAGACAAAGTTCCGTCTTCACACTAAGGACACCGTCCATCGTGTTGTTTGGCACTACCACTGTGCTAAATGGGATAGATTCAGAACAGATCTAGCAGCTCAAAAGTGGGCATCCATGAGGAGTGTGTGGGCCATCAGCAGCAGTACAATTGTATTCCACCACAATCTGTAATCACATGGCCCGGCATATCCCTCACTCTGCCATTACCATCAAGCCAGGGGACCAACCCTGGTTCAATAAGAAGTATAGAAGAGCATTCCATGAGCAGCACCAGGCGTACCTAAAAATGAGGTGCCAACCTGGGAAAACGGCAACACAGGACTACATGCTTGCTAAACAGTAGAAGCAGCATGCTATAGACAGCTAAGCAATCCCACAAACAATGGATCAGATCAAAGCTCTGCAGTCCTGCCACATCCGGTCATGAATGTTGGTGGACAATTGAACAACTAACGGGAGGAGGAGGCTCCATGAACAGCTCCATCCTCAATGATAGCGGAGCCCAGCACGCGAATGCAAAATACAAGGCTGAAGCATTTGCAACCATCTTCAGCCAGGAGTGCTGAGTGGGTGATCTATCTCAGAATCATAGAATCATAGAAAGTTACTGCACGGAAGGAGGCCATTTCGGCCTATCGTGTCCGCGCCGGCCAACAAAGAGCTATCCAGCCTAATCCCACTTCCCAGCTCTTGGTCTGTAGCCCTGCAGGTTACAGCATCCCAAGTGCACATCCAAGTACTTTTTAAATGTGGTTAGGGTTCCTGCCTCTACCACCCTTTCAGGCAGCGAGTTCCAGACCCCCATAACCCTCTGGGTGAAGAAATTTCCCCTCAAATCCCCTCTAAACCTTCCACCAATTATTTTAAATCTGTGAACCCTGGTTTTTGATCCCTCTGCTAAGGGAAATAGGTCCTTTCTATCCACTGTATCTATGCCCCTCATAACTTTATACACCTCAATATGGTCTCCCCTTAGCCTCCTCTGTTCCAAGGAAAACAGACCCAGCTTATCCAGTCTTTCTTCATAGCTAAGATTCTCTACTCCCGGCAACATCCTTGTAAATCTCCTCTGTACCCTCTCTAGTGCAATCACATCCTTCCTGTAATGTGGTGACCAGAACTGCACACAGTACTCTAGCTGAGGCCTAACGAGTGTTTTATGCAGTTGAAGCATAACCCCCCTGCTCTTGTATTCTATGCCACGGCTAATAAAGGCAAGCATTCCGTATGCCTTCTTAACCACCTTATCTACTTGGCTTGCTACCTTCAGTGATCTGTGGACATGCACTCCAAGTTCCCTTTGTTCCTCTACGCTACTCAGTGTCCTACCATTTAATGTGTATTCCCTTTCCTTGATAGCCCTCCCCAAATACATTACCACTGTTCTGCCCACCTGACCAATTTATTGATATCTTCCTGCAGTCTACAGCTTCCTTCTTCAGTATCAACCACACAGCTGATTTTAGTATCATCTGTAAACTTCTTAATCATACCCCTTATATTCAAGTCAAGGTTGTTGATATATACCACAAAAAGCAAGGGACCTAGTACTGAGCCCTGCGGAACCCCACTGGAAACAGCCTTCCAGTCACAAAAACACCCATCAACCATTACCCTTTGCTTCCTGTCTCTGAGCCAGTTTTGAATCCAACTTGAAGCTTTGCCCTGGATCCCATGGGCTTTTAACTTCGTGACGAGTCTGCCATGTGGAACCTTATCAAAAGTCTTGCTAAAGTCCATATACACTACATCAAATGCACTACCCTCATCTACCCTCCTTGTTACCTCCTCAAAAAATTCAATCAAGTTTGTCAGACACGACCTTCCCTTAACAAATCCGTGCTGACTATCCTTGATTAATCCGTGTCAGCCTGCTCCCGAGGTCCCCAAAATCACAGAAGCCAGTCTTCAGCCAACTCCACGTGATATCAAGAAATGGCTGAGCACACTGGATACAGCAAAGGCTATGGGCCCCGACAACATCCCGGCTGTCGTGCTAAAGACTTGTGCTTCAGAACTAGCCGTGCCTCTAGCCAAGCTGTTCCAGTACAGCTACAACACTGGCATTTACCTGACAATGTGGAAAACTGCCCAGGTTTGTCCTGTCCACAAAAAGCAGGACAAATCCAAACTGGCCAAGTACTGCCCCAACAGTCTACTCTCAATCATCAGCAAAGTGATGGAAAGTTTTGTTGACAGTGCTATCAAGTGGCACTTACTCATCAATAACCTGCTCACTGATGCTCAGTTTGGGTTCTGCCAGGACCACTGGTCTCCAGACCTCATTACAGCCTTGGTCCAAACATGAACAAAAGAGTTGAATTCCAGAGGTGAGGTGAGAGTGACTGCCCTTAACATCTAGACAGCATTTGACCGAGTGGCATCAAAGATCCCTAGTAAAATTGAAGTCAATGGGAATCAGGGGAAAAACTTTCCACTGGCTGGAGTCATACCTAGCACAAAGGAAGATGGTTGTGGTTGCTGGAGGCCAATCATCTCAGCCCAAGAACATCGCTGCAGGAGTTCCTCAGGGCAGTGTCCTCGGCCCAACCATCTTCAGCTGCTTCATCAATGACCTTCCCTCCATCATAAGGTCAGAACTGGGGTTGTTCGCTGATTATTAACATGGGAAATGATAAACAGACCGTGACAGGAAGGGATAGAGAGTACAAATCTAAGAGTAAATCAACAGATAAGGCTAAAGGTTACAAAAATAATAAAATTACAAAACTAAAGGCTCTGCATCTGAATGCACACAGCATTTGAAACAAAACAGATGAACTGATAGCGCAAATAGAAATAAATAATTACGATCTGATTGCCATTACAGAAACATGGCTGCAGGATGACATAGATTGGGACCTGAATATTGAAAGGTACATGACGTTTAGGAAGGACAGGAAGCTAGGAAAAGGTGGAGGGGTGGTTCTGTTAATTAATGATGGTATTAGCACAATAGAGAGAGATGACCCAAGTTCAGGAAACCAGGATGTAGAAGCGGTTTGGGTAGAGATGAGAAATGATAAAGGCAAGAAGTCACTTGTGGGAGTGGTATACAGGCCCCTTAACAGTAACCACATGGTAGGATGGAGTATAAAGGAAGAAATAATGGGAGCTTGTCAGAAAAGTACGGCAATAATCATGGGGGATTTTAATCTACATATAGACTGGAAAAATCAGATGGGCAAAGGTAGCCTAGATGAAGAGTTCATAAAATGTTTTCAGGATAGTTTCTTAGACCAGCACGTTCTGGAGCCAACCAGAGAGCAGGCTATACTAGACCTGGTATTGTGCAACGAGATAGGATTAAAGAATGGCCTCATAGTGAAGGCGCCCCTAGGTAGCAGCAATCATAATATGATTGAATTTTACATTCAGTTTAAGGGAGAGAAGAGTGGGTCTAAGACTAGTATTTTAAACTTAAATAAGGGCAATTATGAGGGCATGAAAGCAGAGCTAGCTAAAGTGAACTGGCAAATTAGGTTAAGGGATAGGTCAATAGAGTTGCAGTGACAGACATTTAAGGGGATATTTCAGAATACACAGAATATATACATTCCAACGAGAAAGAAAAATTCCAAGGGGAGGACACACCATCCGTGGTCTAATAAAAAATGTTATAGATAGTATCAAACTTAAAGAAAAAGCATATAATTGCGCATAGATGAGTGGCAGGTCAGAAGATTGGACAGAATATAAAAAGCAGCAAAGAATGACTAAAAGATTAATAAGGAGAGAAAAATTAGAGTACGAGAGAAAGCTAGCTAGAAATATAAAAGCAGATAGTAAGAGTTTCTATAGATATTTTAAAAAGAAAAGATTTAACAAAGTGAACATTGGTCCTATAGAAAGTGAGTCTGGGGAATTAATAATGGAAAATAAGAAAATGGCAGTTGAGTTGAACAGGTATTTTGCATCGGTCTTCACTATAGAGGATACAAGTAACATCCCAGAAATAGCTGTAAATCAGGAAATGGAAGGGAGGGAGGAACTCAAGAAAATTACTGTTGTAATGTTGAGAAACATGGATTGAGGATTAACAGACTGAAAACAGAGAGTGGGATTAAATGGGTAATTTTCAGAATGGCAGGGTGTAACTAGTGGTGAGTTGCAAGGATCTGTGCTTGGGTTTATTTACAATCTACATCAATGACTTAGGTGAGGGGACTGAATGTAATATATCCAAGTTTGCTGACAATACAAAGTTATGGTGTGGAGATGCCGGAGTTGGACTGGGGTGGACAAATGTAAGAAGTCACACAACACCAGGTTATAGTCCAACAGCTTTATTTGAAATCACAAGCTTTCGGAGCGCTGCTCCTTCTTCAGGTGAAGTGGAGAAATGCATAAAGACACAGCTTATATAGTCAGAGAATCATGTCAGATGTTTACAGGTAACCTTTCCAACTGCCATTTATCGCACCTCGGCAGAGAGATAATCACAGCAGTCAAAGGTGTGAATGGTGTCCAAACAGGTCAGTCAGGGAAACATTACATCAAAGAACAATGAGGTGGGGTCACAAGGGGTCAAATATTGCAGATGCTGGGGTCTGTATGAAAAACAAAAAAACAGACAAAAAAATTTTTTTTGGCTGGAAATCACAGCAGGTCCGGCCGCATCTGTGCAGAGAGAACAAGCCAATGTCGACTCGAGTCTGGATGACCCTGCATCAGGTGGGGTTACATGTAACGTGACATGAACCCAAGATCTCGGTTGAGGCCGTCCTCATGAGTGCGGAACTTGGCTATCAGTTTCTGCTCAACGATTTTGCGTTGTCGTGTGTCTCGAAGGCCACCTTGGAGAATGCTTACCCGAAGATCGGAGGCTGAATGTCCTTGACTGCTGAAGTGTTCCCCGACTGGGAGGGAACACTCCTGCCTGGTGATTGTTGCGCGGTGTCCGTTCATCCGTTGTCGCAGTGTCTGCATGGTCTCGCCGATGTACCATGCTCCGGGGCATCCTTTCCTGCAACGTATGAGGTAGACAACGTTGGCCGAGTCACATGAGTATGTACCATGTACCTGGTGGGTGGTGTCCTCACGTGTGATGATGGTATCTGTGTTGATGATCTGGCATGTCTTGCAGAGGTTGCTGTGGCAGGGTTGTGTGGTGTTGTGGTCGCTGTTCTCCTGAAAGCTGGGTAATTTGCTGCGAACGATGGTCTGTTTGAGGTTAGGCGGCTGTTTGAAAGCGAGTAGTGGAGGCGTGAGGATGGCCTTAGCGAGGTGTTCGTCGTCATCGATGACATGTTGAAGGCTGCGAAGAACATGGCGTAGTTTCTCCGCTCCGGGGAAGTACTGGACGACGAAGGGTACTCTGTTGGTTGTGTCCCGTGTTTGTCTTCTGAGGAGGTCTATGCGATTTTTCGCTGTGGCCCGTCGGAACTGTCGATCGACGAGTCGAGCGTCATATCCCATTCTTACAAGGGCGTCTTTCAGTGTCTGTAGGTGTCCATCGCGTTCCTCCTCGTCTGAGCAGATCCTGTGTATTCGCAGGGCTTGTCCATAGGGGATGGCTTCTTTAACTTGTGATTTCAAATAAAGCTGTTGGACTATAACCTGGTGTTGTTGACTTCTTACATTTGTCCACCCCAGTCCAACTCCGGCATCTCCACACCATGGCTACTATCGACACCACAAACTGCCGGCTCAAAGTGGAGAGGATCTCCAAGAAGATCGCGCATATCGACACAGACATCAAGTTTCTACAGAGATGCAAGAAAGCAGACAAGATCCCGAAAGGACTACAGATCACTAACCCACTCAAGTCGACCTACAACACAGACTACGCTGAGAGACTCTGCCATCGTACCTCTCGCACACTCCTCAACCATCTCGTACACCAGCTCTACAGCAGACGCCGCAACCTAGAAACCGAGATGGGGTCCATGTTCTCAGCCTGTGCTCAGGACGCAGCAGACCAGCTACGAGGCACCGCCAAACAAACAAGGCAACGGAACTATGCTACCTACATGCACACCAAGAACAGGAAGCTTGAGAAACTTGGCATCACCAGCAGCAGCAACCAAGCCTCCCCCGGTACCACGGTTGAAACCACAGGGAAATCCATCGTCAACCTGTCCGACCACACCCTTCAACCAGATGAAATTGAAGTTCTCAGCCGAGGGCTCAATTTCTGCCCCACCACCAAAATGGACCCCATCGGTCTCGCGGCAGACACAGAGGAATTCATCAGGAGAATGAGGCTCCGGGAATTCTTCCACAAATCCCAAGATGTCAGCAGCGAACCCAATGAGACAATCAATGATCCGGAACAGCAGACAGAGGGATCCGCAGTGCAGCAACCGAAGAAGAAAGAGTCAAATTGGACCCCTCCGGAGGGTCGCTGCCCTAAGCTTGACATGTATGCTCAAGCTGTCAGGAGATGCATCAACGCCAGATTCATCAGCCGCACTCACAAGACAGTCCAGAATGTCACCCGAGCACAATGCAACACCATCCACGCTCTCAAGACCAACCGCAACATCGTCATCAAACCAGCAGACAAAGGAGGTGCCATCATCATACAGAACAGAACGGACTATTGCAAAGAAGTATACCAACAACTGGACAACCAGGAACACTACAGACAGTTACCCGCAGATCCGACCAAAGAACACACCCGCCAACTCAACAGACTGATCAAAACCTACGATCCAGACCTTCAAAGCATCCTACATGCTCTCATCCCACGTACTCCCCGCGTGGGAGACTTCTACTGCCTCCCAAAGATACACAAAGCCAACACACCTGGACGTCCTATCGCATCAGGCAGCGGAACCCTGTGTGAGAACCTCTCTGGATATGTCGAGGGCATCCTGAAACCCATCGTACAGGAAACCCCCAGCTTCTGTCGCGACACTACAGACTTCTTACAGAAGCTCAGCACCCACGGACCAGTTGAACAAGGAACACTCCTCGCCACGATGGATGTCTCGGCACTCTACACCAGTATCCCCCACGATGACGGCATCGCTGTGACAGCCTCAGTACTCAACACCAACAACAGCCAATCTCCAGATGCCATCCTACAACTCATCCGCTTCATCCTTGACCACAATGTCTTCACCTTCGACAACCAGTTCTTTACCCAAACACACGGAACAGCCATGGGGACCAAATTCGCACCCCAATACGCAAACATCTTCATGCACAAGTTCGAGCAAGACTTCTTCGCTGCACAGGATCTCCAACCAACGCTATACACCAGATACATCGACGACATTTTCTTCCTATGGACCCACGGCGAAGAATCACTGAAAAGACTACACGATAACATCAACAAGTTCCATCCCACCATCAAACTCACCATGGACTACTCCTCAGAATCAGTCTCATTCCTGGACACACGAATCTCCATTAAAGACGGACACCTCAGCACTTCACTCTACCGCAAGCCCACGGACAACCTCACGATGCTTCACTTCTCCAGCTTTCACCCTAACCACGTTAAAGAAGCCATCCCCTATGGACAAGCCCTGCGAATACACAGGATCTGCTCAGACGAGGAGGAACGCGATGGACACCTACAGACACTGAAAGACGCCCTTGTAAGAATGGGATATGACGCTCGACTCGTCGATCGACAGTTCCGACGGGCCACAGCGAAAAATCGCATAGACCTCCTCAGAAGACAAACACGGGACACAACCAACAGAGTACCCTTCGTTGTCCAGTACTTCCCCGGAGCGGAGAAACTACGCCATGTTCTTCGCAGCCTTCAACATGTCATCGATGACGACGAACACCTCGCTAAGGCCATCCTCATGCCTCCACTACTCGCTTTCAAACAGCCGCCTAACCTCAAACAGACCATCGTTCGCAGCAAATTACCCAGCTTTCAGGAGAACAGCGACCACGACACCACACAACCCTGCCACAGAAACCTCTGCAAGACATGCCAGATCATCAACACAGATACCATCATCACACGTGAGGACACCACCCACCAGGTACATGGTACATACTCATGTGACTCGGCCAACGTTGTCTACCTCATACGTTGCAGGAAAGGATGCCCCGGAGCATGGTACATCGGCGAGACCATGCAGACACTGCGACAACGGATGAACGGACACCGCGCAACAATCACCAGGCAGGAGTGTTCCCTCCCAGTCGGGGAACACTTCAGCAGTCAAGGACATTCAGCCTCCGATCTTCGGGTAAGCATTCTCCAAGGTGGCCTTCGAGACACACGACAACGCAAAATCGTCGAGCAGAAACTGATAGCCAAGTTCTGCACTCATGAGGACGGCCTCAACCGAGATCTTGGGTTCATGTCATGCTACATGTAACCCCACCTGATGCAGGGTCATCCAGACTCGAGTCGACATTGGCTTGTTCTCTCTACACAGATGCGGCCGGACCTGCTGTGATTTCCAGCCAAAAAAAATGTTTTTTGTCTGTTTTTTTGTTTTTCATACAGACCCCAGCATCTGCAATATTTGACCCCTTGTGACCCCACCTCATTGTTCTTTGATGTAATGTTTCCCTGACTGACCTGTTTGGACACCATTCACACCTTTGACTGCTGTGATTATCTCTCTGCCGAGGTGCGATAAATGGCAGTTGGAAAGGTTACCTGTAAACATCTGACATGATTCTCTGACTATATAAGCTGTGTCTTTATGCATTTCTCCACTTCACCTGAAGAAGGAGCAGCGCTCCGAAAGCTTGTGATTTCAAATAAAGCTGTTGGACTATAACCTGGTGTTGTGTGACTTCTTACATTAATACAAAGTTAGGTGGGAAAGCAAGCTGTGAGGAGGCTGTAAAGGGATATAGACCAGTTAAGTGATTGGGCAAGAAGGTGGCAGATGGAGTATAATGTGGGGAAGTGTGAAATTATCCACTTTGGTCGGAAGAATGGAAAATCAGATTTTTTTAAAAAAGGTGAGAACATAAGAACATAAGAAATAAGAGCAGGAGTAGGCTATTTGGCACTCGAGCCTGCTCCACCATTTAATGAGATCATGGCTGATCTGATCATGGGCTCAGCTCCATTTCCCTGCCCGCTCCCCATAACCCATCACTCCCTTATTGTTCAAAAATCTGTCTATCTCCACCTTAAACATATTCAATGACCCAGCCTCCACAGCTCTCTGGGCAGAGAATTCCATAGATTTACGACTGTCTGAGAGAAGAAATCCCTCCTCATCTCAGTTTTAAATGGGCAACCTCTTATTCTGAAACTATGCCCCCTAGTTCTAGATTCCCCCATGAGGGGAAACATTTTCTCACAAGTGAGGGATTAATAAATGTTATTATTCAAAGGAATTTGGGGATCCTTGTACATGAATCACAGAAACGTAACATGCAGGTACAACAAGCAATTAGGAAGGCAAATGGTATGTTAGCCTTTATTGGAATATAAGAGTAAGGAAGTCTTGCTGCAATTATATAGGGCTTTGGTGAGACCACACCTGGAGTACTGTGCACTGTTTTGGTCTCCTCACCTAAGTAAGGATATACTTGCCTTAGAGGGGGTGCAACAAAGGTTCATTTGATTGATTCCTGGGATGAGAGGGTTGTCTATGAGGAGAGATTGAGTAGATTGGGCCTATATTTTCTGGAGTTTAGAAGAATGAGAGGTGATTTCATTGAAACGTATAAAATTCTGAGAGGGCTTGACAGGGTAGATGCTGAGAAACTGTTTCCCGTGGCTGGAGCGTCTAGAATTAGGGGTCATAGTCTCAGGATAAGGGGTTGGCCATTTAGAACTTAGATGAGGAGAAATTTGTTCACTCAGAGGATTATGAATAGTTGGCATTCTTTACTCCAGAGGGCTGTGGAAGACAGAGATTGATAGATTTTTGGGCACTAAGAGAATCAAAGGATATGGGGAATAGGGCAGGAATGTGAAGTTGATGTAAAAGTTCAGCCATGATCTTACTAAATGGTGGAGCACGCTTGATGGGTCATATGGCTTACTCCTGCTCCTATTTCTTATGTTCTTATGTAAACACGGCAGCCAATTTGCCCACAGAAAGGTCCCGCAAACACAGTGAGACAATGACCAGATAATCTGTTTTAGTAATGTTGGTTGAGGGATAAATATTAGCCAAGACACCAGGAGAATTCTCCTGCTCTTCTTTGAATAGGGCCATGGGAACTTTTACGTCCAATGGAGGGCAGCGGGGTCTCCATTTAGCATCTCATCCGAAAGACGGCACTTCCAACAGTGCAGCACTCCCTCAGTACTGCACAATTCTCACTGGGCCATTGAGCAGCATTGAACTGAGAATCATAGAATTAATAGTTGAATAATATGTGGAAGTTATCAATCTTGACCGGGGCAGATAGTTAAATAAAATGTGGGAATAAAAACTAGATAAAAAAGGATAATATTGTTTTATTTAATGCAATAATGTAGAAGCTCAGAGTTAAATAAAAACATAAAAACACACAAACTGATCATAACAGATTCACAAATGTCAGTTTTTTTATGGTTCATAGTTTCATATTCTAACATGTGGGCAATTTATGTTCTTACCATTCCATTTGCATTTACAAACAGGGGAGTAGTGGGACAACAATAGCACATTTAGTTGAAATGCCTACTTAATGCCGAAGCCTAGACTGTTCCAAATTTTGTGCGGACCTCGATCCTGCCAGAAACAGGTAGGAGCCTCAGCAATATATGGTAATCATGGTCAAATGACATAGTTATGATTCCCAACGCCAGATTACTGATAGTTCCTGCTCCTGCCCTCCAAACGTGGGAGGAAGAATTTGGGAGGCAAGAATTTTGAGCATTGATTAAAGAAATCTTTAGCTGCAGTCAAGGAAAGCTGGAAGCAGATTTGGCACTCATTTTTACTACAGTCGCTTGTAGATTTTGAGCTGTAAAAAGGCTTTCATATTTAATCACCTTGCTGCAAAATGTTTGCACAATAGATTTTTAACATGACATTCCAGGGAAGCTGCTGTTCAGGTGATTCAAAGCCACTGTTGTATTGATTTTAGGAATCCAATCATTATGATCAGCTCCAGCTTAATTTTTCCCTTTTAATTGCCATCATGTTATTTTCCCTTAGCTGGTTTATGTCATACAACAAGGAGTTACAATATTGTTTGAAGAATAACCTTTAAACGAAAAATGTTAAGTTCTAACATATAATTTTACACATATTTGCAAAATGCTAAAATGAGCAATAATTCATAAAATGCTCACACTGAACACATCAAATAGCTACTTGGACTGAATTGCTATTGAATTTTGAAGCTGCTGAATATTTAGGATCCTAAAGGCCTAAATTCAGTTACTTCTTTATAGTCCTGAGTTCTAATAATCTAGGTAAACAATGAAGTGCTTCCAGAATGTAATTGTTAATGATAATTGTGTTTCTTTATATTTATGTACCTACACCAATGCCTGTATATGTGATTAAGTACCACTGAGTGCTTGCTGTAGGCCAAACGATATGAAGCCTAGCATAGACAGCCTAGGGCTGTGCAGGCTAGCCAAGGAACAATAATGACAGCTGGCAGTTTTGAATTAGAAATCACTAAGGATATGATCTGACAGTTACACAATAAAGTCATTCAACTTTTTTCAATCCTTAAAATCCTAAAGTATAGGCCTGATTTTCCTTTTGTGGATTCTGAATAGTTTCACAACATTAAAATGTCTTTGTATAATTTTTAGCTGCCAATTTTAGTTTTGTGATTATTTTTAATACAGTTCTCTTCTCCTTCGCACCATGAGGAAAATCCATTCAAAAGGCAAATAGCTATGTTTTGAAGATGGCAGCACTATTTATATAATTTACTGAATATGGGGTGTAGTAATGTTGAGACAGAAATTATCAGGCATATTAGCCTACGGCATGAATGTCTTGTAACAGAGAAAGACTTTTCACTTTGTGATACTGAAAAATTCTGTATCCTGTGTCTATTAATGGAATAGATATAGGGGGCTAAATTCAGTTGATTTGTGCCTCCCATGAGCACCACGCAGTGCTGCGCCGCCGATGACGTCATTGCCGTGTGCAGTGCCCCGGCTGTAATATTGGGTGGCACCCCCCGACTTACTGCTGCCTACCTGCGGCCAGGGCGGCGCTAGTTAAAGGGGAGGTGGTGGGAGGCCATTTTTGTTGCTGGCTGCCTGCCATTGACTGCCAGGCTCTTTTGCCGGCACACCCGATCCCTGGTGGTCCAGCTGGGCACCAGAATGCACTGTGCCAAGCCCCTCCCCTTTAATAAGGGGAGGAAGGCCTTCAGTACCGTGGCACGACATGCCGCAGCGCTCACAGCGCGCGTCCAGTAGCGCCCCTCCTCCCTCTCGGGGCATTACCTGGGAAAATCGGCTGCTACAGGGCGCTAACTTTTTCAGGTGCTAAAATTAGCGCCCCAGTGAAGGAAGCGCCCCAAAAGGGGCGCTACCCAATTTTTACCCCATAATCTCCAACTTAGTACTTGCAACCAATGTACCATAAACTCATTTCTTTCTTTGCTGCCACCTTTGTCTACTTTAAAAAAAAACTTTTTGCTTGCTCTTGATTTCATTTTCACTTTCTATCTTCTATTTTCTAGCACTCGCTCACCGACGAAAAATGTAATTATTATTTTGCTTATTCGTTGCTCTTCAATGTGTCAATTTCACTCAGGTATTAATCACTACCAAATATTTTTGTATATATTTATATTGATGTCATAATATCAGTTATCATCTATTATATATTATAAATGTGAGTGGTCTCAGGATTCAGAGCTCCTGCGTCTATAGGTGGCACTATGAATGTAACTTTACATGACAAGTTGAGGACAATGGGGTAGCACGTAATGTTATGTGACATGCCCAAACAGTACCCTCAATTATTCCCAATTACTTCTTTCTTAAAAGTGTCATGATTGTAGTTTCTCAAGAGCCACTAAATCTATCAGGCAGTATTCAAAAACATGCACCATCTGAATTTGATAGCCATTAATTCAGAGTGAAATTAAAGTTGCCAAATAGAAATGCATCTCAGAGGGTATCTGTGAATTTTACAAAGCTGGCCTCACAAATGAGAGGTAATGAAAGCAGGAAAAATATCCACTGAAAATGCAACTGTGGCTCACTTGCAAACATAAATGAAGTCAGAAGACCATCCAATATATCAAACAAATGGAAGCAACCATCAAGCAACTTTCAAGCTGGAGGAAGCATCATGGAGAAGTGTCCCTGAGCAGATATGGAGCTATAGTAAATAGTCATCATGGATAAGTGCCACCATGTGACTCTTGACCTGGATAAAGTGATCATCATGGAAGAATACCATCGTGCACCTTTTAAACTGCAGGAATTGATTAGTGTGGGGAGGCACAACAGCAAGGAAACAGCAACCGGTAAGATATAAATGTACAAAGGAACACTTGAATTCTGTTGCCCATCCATTACCACAACCTTCACAAATTGCATCCAAACGCCCCAAGCTCATTTGAGATCAACCCCCCACAAGCAGAATAGAACCTCCTATGAATCTACTAAATCAAATTTTAATGAGGCTGGCAGCCTCTGTTTTACAGTTGGTGGCCAGGTTTCCCAGGCCGCGGGAAACCCGGCAACTCAAGGGAGGCGAGGACAGCATTGCAAGCATAACTTAACCTGACAATTGATTAGAATGGTGCAAGACCCAATGGCATGTAACAGTCCAACACATAGGAATTCCAAGCTTTCAGGTAAAATTCGTAGAATCGAGAATTGCAAATTATCCAAGCGAGAAGGAAGAATCTGTTACTGTGCTGATGTGTCGGACATCTGAGCAAGGTGTCCTCCTGAGCAGGATGGCATCTCCCAATGCCTTGCCTCCTCTCCTGCTAACTGAGATTTGGGTCACCTCTCCTCTCCCCTGCTGAGAAACCTTCACAGACTAGAGCTCAGCCCTGAACCATTCCTCCAACTGAGCAAGGTTTTGGCCACAACCCCTCCTGAACAAGATTTTGACTCCCTCTCCCACCATTGAACAATATTTCAACCCCCTTCCATCCACTTGCTGCATTTCCCATTGCAACCCACATGTTGGCTGCCATTCCCTCTCGCCTCCACCTCCCCAAAATGGCTTCAGCTCAATGACACTTCATCTCATTTCAATTCCTTTTTTACAGTAACCCCCCCT
This sequence comes from Somniosus microcephalus, assembly GCF_052327205.1. Taxonomy (NCBI): domain Eukaryota; kingdom Metazoa; phylum Chordata; class Chondrichthyes; order Squaliformes; family Somniosidae; genus Somniosus; species Somniosus microcephalus. The sequence continues at coordinate 141,333,696 of NC_140987.1, read as the reverse complement.
GACTGCATGTCTCATCCACAGCAACCCCCCACCCATGGCTGGCTGTTCTATGCCTCAATACGCAAAGGGCTAATCCAAATTGCCCTCCCTCACTCTCTTCCACACTTTATTCCTCTCCCCATACCCCTCATTTCCTCTCCTACTACAATTCTCCCTCCTCTCCCTCCCCTCCCCGTACCTACTCCATCTCTCCCATTTGACTCTGCCTCTACACAATACTCCTCCTCAGGAAGGTGATTGGTTGGTTTTGTGGTGAGTGAGAGCGACTGGAGAGCGCCAAACCTTGGGAGATTTCAAAGTTGAGTGAGAGCGGCTGGAGACCGCCAAACCTCGGGAGATTTCAAAGGTGAGCGAGAGCGGCTGGAGAGCGCCAAACCTCGGGAGGTTTCAAAGGTGAGCGAGAGCGGCTGGAGAGCGCCAAACCTCGGGAGATTTCAAAGGTGAGCGAGAGCAACTGGAGAGCGCCAAACCTCGAGAGATTTCAAAGGTGAGCGAGAGTGACTGGAGAGCGCCAAACCTCGGGAGATTTCAAAGGTGTGCGAGAGCGGCTGGAGAGCGCCAAACCTCAGGAGATTTCAAAGGTGAGCGACAGCGGCTGGAGAGCGCCAAACCTCGGGAGATTTCAAAGGTGAGCGAGAGCGGGTGGAGAGCGCCAAACCTCGGGAGATTTCAAAGGTGAGCGAGAGCGACTGGAGAGCACCAAACCTCGGGAGGTTTCAAAGGTGAGCGAGAGCAGCTGGTGAGCGCCAAACCTCGGGAGATTTCAAAGGTGAGCGAGAGCGACTGGAGAGCGCCAAACCTCGGGAGATTTCAAAGGTGAGCGAGAGCGGCTGGAGAGCGCCAAACCTCGGGAGATTTCAAAGGTGAGCGAGAGTGGCTGGAGAGCGCCAAACCTCGGGGGATTTCAAAGGTGAGCGAGAGCGGCTGGAGAGCGTCAAACCTCGGGAGATTTCAAAGGTGAGCGAGAGCGGCTGGGGAGCGCCAAACCTCGGGAGATTTCAAAGGTGAGCGAGAGCGACTGGAGAGAGCCAAACCTCGAGAGATTTCAAAGGTGAGCGAGAGCGGCTGGAGAGCGCCAAACCTCGGGGGATTTCAAAGGTGAGCGAGAGCGACTGGAGAGAGCCAAACCTTGAGAGATTTCAAAGGTGAGCGAGAGCGGCTGGAGAGCGTCAAACCTCGGGAGATTTCAAAGGTGAGTGAGAGCGGCAGGAGAGCGCCAAACCTCGAGAGATTTCAAAGGTGAGCGAGAGCGACTGGAGAGCGCAAAACCTCGGGAGATTTCAAAGGTGAGTGAGAGCGGCCGGAGAGCGCCAAACCTCGGGAGATTTCAAAGGTGAGCGAGAGCGGCTGGAGAGCGCCAAACCTCGAGAGATTTCAAAGGTGAGCGAGAACGGCTGGAGAGCACCAAACCTCGAGAGATTTCAAAGGTGAGTGAGAGCGACTGGAGAGCACCAAACCTCGAGAGATTTGAAAGGTGAGCGAGAGCGGCTGGAGAGTGCCAAACCTCGGGAGATTTCAAAGGTGAGCGAGAGCGGCTGGAGAGCACCAAAGCTCGGGAGATTTCAAAGGTGAGCGAGAGTGACTGGAGAGCCAAACCTCGGGGGATTCCAAAGGTGAGCGAGAGCGGCTGGAGTGCGCCAAACCTCAAGAGATTTCAAAGGTGAGCGAGAGCGGCTGGAGAGCGCCAAACCTCGGGAGATTTCAAAGGTGAGCGAGAGCGGCTGGAGAGCGCCAAACCTCGGGAGATTTCAAAGGTGAGCGAGAGCGGCTGGAGAGCGCCAAACTTCGGGGGATTTCAAAGGTGAGTGAAAGCGGCTGGAGAGTGCCAAACCTCGGGAGATTTCAAAGGTGAGCGAGAGTGGCTGGAGAGCCAAACCTCGGGAGATTTCAAAGGTGAGCGAGTGCGGCTGGAGAGCGCCAAACCTCGAGAGATTTCAAAGGTGAGCGAGAGCGGCTGGAGAGCGCCAAACCTCGAGAGATTTCAAAGGTGAGCGAGAGCGGCTGGAGAGCGCCATACCTCGGGAGATTTCAAAGGTGAGCGAGAGCGGCTGGAGAGCGCCAAACCTCGAGAGATTTCAAAGGTGAGTGAGAGTGGCTGGAGAGCGCCAAACCTCGAGAGATTTCAAAGGTGAGCGAGAGCGGCTGGAGAGCGCCAAACCTTGGGATATTTCAAAGGTGAGTGAGAGTGGCTGGAGAGTGCCAAACCTCGAGAGATTTCAAAGGTGAGCGAGAGCGGCTGGAGAGCGCCAAACCTCGGGAGATTTCAAAGGTGAGCGAGAGCGGCTGGAGAGCGCCAAACCTCGAGAGATTTCAAAGGTGAGTGAGAGCGGCTGGAGAGCCAAACCTCGGGAGATTTCAAAGGTGAGCGAGAGCGGCTGGAGAGTGCCAAACCTCGGGAGATTTCAAAGATGAGTGAGAGCTGCTGGAGAGCGCAAAACCTCAGGAGATTTCAAAGGTGAGTGAGAGCGGCTGGAGAGCGCCAAACATCGGGAGATTTCAAAGGTGAGCGAGAGCGACTGGAGAGCGCCAAACCTCGAGAGATTTCAAAGGTGAGCGAGAGCGGCGGGAGAGTGCCAAACCTCGGGAGATTTCAAAGGTGAGTGAGAGCTGCTGGGGAGCGCCAAACCTCAGGGGATTTCAAAGGTGAGCGAGAGCGGCTGGAGAGCGCCAAACCTCGGGAGATTTCAAAGGTGAGCGAGAGCGGCTGGAGAGCGCCAAACCTCGGGGGATTTCAAAGGTGAGTGAGAGCGGCTGGAGAGCGCCAAACCTCGGGGGATTTCAAAGGTGAGTGAGAGCTGCTGGAGAGTGCCAAACCTCGGGAGATTTCAAAGGTGAGCGAGAGCGGCTGGAGAGCGCCAAACCTCGGGGGATTTCAAAGGTGAGCGAGAGAGCTGGAGAGCGCCAAACCTCGGGGGATTTCAAAGGGGAGCGAGAGCGGCTGGAGAGCGCCAAACCTCAGGGGATTTCAAAGGTGAGTGAGAGCGGCTGGAGAGCGCCAAACCTCGAGAGATTTCAAAGGTGAGTGAGAGCGGCTGGAGAGCGCCAAACCTCGAGAGATTTCAAAGGTGAGCGAGAGCGGCTGGAGAGCGCCAAACCTCGGGAGATTTCAAAGGTGAGCGAGAGCGGATGGAGAACGCCAAACCTCGGGGGATTTCACAGGTGAGCGAGAGCGACTGGAGAGCGCCAAACCTCGGGAGATTTTAAAGGTGAGCGAGAGCGACTGGAGAGCGCCAAACCTCGGGAGATTTCAAAGGTGAGCGAGAGCGACTGGAGAGCGCCAAACCTCGGGAGATTTCAAAGGTGAGTGAGAGCGGCTGGAGAGCGCCAAACCTCGGGGGATTTCACAGGTGAGCGAGAGCGACTGGAGAGCGCCAAACCTCGGGAGATTTCAAAGGTGAGCGAGAGCGGCTGACGAGCGCCAAACCTCGGGGGATTTCAATGGTGAGTGAGAGCGGCTGGAGAGCGCCAAACCTCGGGAGATTTCAAAGGTGTGCGAGAGCGGCTGGAGAGCGCCAAACCTCGGGAGATTTCAAAGGAGAGCGAGAGCGGCTGGAGAGCAGCAAACCTCGGGAGATTTCAAAGGTGAGCGAGAGCGGCTGGAGAGCGCCAAACCATGGGAGATTTCAAAGGTAAGCGAGAGCGGCTGGAGAGCGCCAAACCTCGGGAGATTTCAAAGGTGAGCGAGAGCGGCTGGAGAGCGCCAAACCTCGGGAGATTTCAAAGGTGAGTGAGAGCGGCTGGTGAGCGCAAAACCTCGGGAGATTTCAAAGGTGAGCGAGAGGGACTGGAGAGCGCCAAACCTCAGGAGATTTCAAAGGTGAGCGAGAGGGATTGGAGAGTGTCAAACCTCGGGAGGTTTGAAAAGTGAGCGAGAGCGGCTGGAGAGCGCCAAACCTCGGGAGATTTCAAAGGTGAGCGAGAGCGGCTGGTGAGCGCCAAACCTCGGGAGATTTCAAAGGTGAGCGAGAGGGACTGGAGAGCGCCAAACCTCAGGAGATTTCAAAGGTGAGCGAGAGGGATTGGAGAGTGTCAAACCTCGGGAGGTTTGAAAAGTGAGCGAGAGCGGCTGGAGAGCGCCAAACCTTGGGAGATTTCAAAGGTGAGCGAGAGCGACTGGAGAGCGCCAAACCTCGGGAGATTTCAAGGGTGAGTGAGAGCGGCTGGAGAGCGCCAAACCTCTGGCGATTTCAAAGGTGAGCGAGAGCAGCTGGAGAGTGCCAAACCTCGGGGGATTTTAAGGGTGAGTGAGAGCGGCTGGAGAGCGCCAAACCTCGGGAGATTTCAAAGGTGAGCGAGAGTGACTGGAGAGCGCCAAACCTCGGGAGATTTCAAAGGTGAGCGAGAGCGGCTGGAGAGCGCCAAACCTCGGGAGGTTTCCAACGTGAGCGAGAGTGGCTGGAGAGCGCCAAACCTCGGGGGATTTCAAAGGTGAGCGAGAGTGGCTGGGGAGCGCCAAACCTCGGGAGATTTCAAAGATGAGGGAGAGCTGCTGGAGAGCGCCAAACCTCGGGAGATTTCAAAGGTGAGCGAGAGCGACTGGAGAGCGCCAAACCTCGGGAGATTTCAAAGGTGAGCGAGAGCGACTGGAGAGCGCTAAATCTCAGGAGATTTCAAAGGTGAGCGAGAGCGGCTGGAGAGCGCCAAACCTCGGGGGATTTCAAAGGTGAGCGAGAGCGGCTGAAGAGCGCCAAACCTCAGGAGATTTCAAAGGTGAGCGAGAGCAGCTGAAGAGCGCCAAACCTCGGGAGATTTCAAAGGTGAGCGAGAGTGGCAGGAAAGCGCCAAACCTCAGGAGATTTCAAAGGTGAGCGAGAGCGGCTGGAGAGCGCCAAACCTCGAGAGATTTCAAAGGTGAGCGAGAGCGACTGGAGCGCGCCAAAGCTCAGGAGATTTCAAATGTGAGCGAGAGCGGCTGGAGAGCGCCAAACCTCAGGAGATTTCAAAGGTGAGCGAGAGCAGCTGGAGAGTGCCAAACCTCAGGAGATTTCAAAGGTGAGCGAGAGCGGCTGGAGAGCGCCAAACCTCGGGAGATTTCAAAGGTGAGCGAGAGCGACTGGAGAGCGCCAAACCTCGGGAGATTTCAAAGGTGAGCGAGAGCGACTGGAGAGCGCCAAACCTCGGGAGATTTCAAAGGTGAGCGAGAGCGGCTGGAGAGCGCCAAACCTCGGGAGATTTCAAAGGTGAGCGAGAGCGGCTGGAGAGCGCCAAACCTCGGGAGATTTCAAAGGTGAGCCAGGGCTACAACAGACCAGTGAGTGTAAATAAGTAAAAAGTAATTGAAGTGTGACATCACCAGAAAGCAGGTGAGTGATTGGTTGGTGAATATTTCTCTCTTTCTCACTTTTCTCCAAACTTAATTTTTGTGGTTTATAGTTTCTAAGGTCTCTGTTGTGTAGCGGGGAGTGCGAGTAAACAAGGGCCCTTGAGTATAGCATTTAATTGTAGTGTAATTGGTGGTATTGATTTGATTTAATTTAATTTTAATTAATTAAAGGGTAAGTCATGGCAGCACAGCTCGGCCCCATGGCATGCTCTTCCTGCACTATGTGGGAAATCAGGGACACTTCCTGTGTCCCTGATGACCATTTTTTCCAGAAGTGTATCCAGCTGCAGCTACTAGCAGACTGCATTGCGGTGCTGGAGCTGCAAATGGATACATACTGGAGCATTCGCAATGCTGAGGACATTGTGGATAGCACATTTAGGAAGTTGGTCACATCATAGGTAAAGGCTGCACAGGCAGGGAGGGAATGGGTGACCGCCAGGCAGAGTAGTAGTGGCAGGCAGGTGGTGCAGGGGACCCCTGTGGCCATCCCCCTCTCAAACAGGTCTAATGCTTTGGATATTGTTGGGGGAGATGGCTTATCGAGGGAAGGCAGCAGTAGCCAACTTCCATGCACCATGGGTGGTTCTGCTGCACAGGATGGGCAGAAAAAGAGCAGGAGAGCTATAGTGATAGGGGATTCTATTGCAAGGGGAACAGATAGGCATTTCTGTGGCCGCAAACGAGACTCCAGGATGGTATGTTGCCTCCCTGGTGCAAGGGTCAAGGATGTCTCTGAGCGGCTGCAGGTCATTCTGGAGGGGGAGTGTGATCATGGTGCATATAGATACCAACGATACAGGTAAAAAACGGGATGAGGTCCTAAAAGCTGAATATAGGGAGTTAGGAGGTAAATTAAAAGATAGGACCTCAAAGGTAGTAATCTCAGGATTGCTACCAGTGCCACGTGCTAGTCAGCGTAGAAATAGAAGGATATTTCAGATGAATATGTGGCTAGCTGAATGGTTCAAGGGGGAGGGATTCAAATTCCTGGGACATTGGAACCAGCTCTGGGGGAGGTGGGACCAATACAAACTGGACGGTTTGCACCTGGGCAGGACTGGGACCGATGTCTAAGGGGGAGTGTTTGCTAGTGCTGTGGGGGAGGGTTTAAACTAAAATGGCAGGGGGTTGGGAACCTGTGCAGGGAGACAGAGGAAAGGGAAACAAGGATAGAAGCAAATGACAGGAAGGAGAAAAGCAAAAGTGGCAGTCAGAGAAATCAAGGGTTTAAATCAAACATGGCCACAGTAAATAATAATTCTAAAAGTTCTAAGAGTGTTAAAAAAACAAGCCTGAAGGCTTTGTGTCTTAATGCGAGGAGCATTCGTAATAAGGTGGATGAATTAGCTGCACAAATAGATGTAAACGGATATGATATAATTGGGATTACGGAGACATGGCTCCAGGGTGACCAAGGCTGGGAATTCAACATCCAGGGGTATTCAATATTCAGGAAGGACAGGCAAAAATGAAAAGGAGGTGGGGTAGCATTGCTGGTTAAAGAGGAGATTAACACAACAGTAAGGAAGGATATTAGCTCTGATGATGTGGAATCTGTATGGGTAGAGCTGAGAAATACCAAGGGGCAGAAAACGTTAGTGGGAGTTCTATGCAGACCCCAAACAGCAATGCTGAGGTTGGGGGTGGCATTAAACAGGAAATTAGAAATGCATGCAATAAAGGCACAGCAGTTATCATGGGTGACTTTAATCTACATAGAGATTGGGCTAACCAAATTAGTAACAATACTGTGGAGGAAGAATTCCTAGTGTGCATACAGGATGGTTTCCTGGACCAATATGTTGAGGAACCAACTAGAGATCAGGCCATCTTAGACTGAGTATTATGTAATGAGAAAGGATTGATTAGCAATCTTTTTGTGCGAAGCCCCTTGGGGAGGAGTGATCACAATATGAAGAATTCTTCATTAAGATGGAGAGTGAAGTAGTTGACTCAGAGACTAGTGTCCTGAATTTAAATAAAGGAAACTATGATGTTATGCGGCGCGAGTTGGCTAGGATGGATTGGGGAATGTTACTTAAAGGGTTGACGGTGGATAGGCAATGGCAAACAGTTAAAGATCGCAGGGATGAACTACCGAATTTGTTCATCCCTGTCTGGCATAAAAATAAAACAAAAAGGTGGCGCAAACGTGGCTAACAAGGGAAATTAGGGATAGCATAAGATCCAAGGAGAGGACATATAAATTGGCCAGAAGAAGCAGCAAATCTGCGGATTGGGAGAAGTTTAGGATTCAGCAAAGAAGGACAAAAGGTTTAATTAAGAGGGGGAAAATAGAGTATGAGAGTAAGCTTGCAGGGAACATAAAAACTGACTGTAAAAGCTTCTATAGATATGGGAAGAGAAAAGGATTGGTGAAGTCAAGCATAGGTCCCTTGCAGTCAGAATCAGGGGAATTTATAATGGGGAACAAAGAAATGGCTGAAAAATTAAATACATACTTTGGTTCTGTCTTCACAAAGGAGGACACAAATAAACTCCCAGAGATGTCGGGGAATATAGGGTCTAATGAGAGGGAGGAACTGAATGAAATCAGTATTTGTAGGGAGATGTTGTTAGGGAAATTGAAGGGATTGAAGGCCGATAAATCCCCAGGGCCTGATAATTTACATCCTAGGGTACTTAAGGAAGTGGCCCTAGAAATAGTAGATGCACTGCTGATCATTTTCCAAAATTCTGTAGATTCTGGCACAGTTCCCATGGATTGAAGGGTAGCTAATGTAACTGCACTATTTAAAAAAGGTGGTAGAGGGAAAATGGGGAATTATAGACCGATAAGCCTGACATCGGTAGTGGGGAAAATGCTAGAGTCCATTATAAAAGATGTAATAGCAGAGCACTTGGAAAACAGTGACAGGATTGGACAAAGTCAACATGGATTCACAAAAGGAAAATCGTGCTTGACTAATCTACTGACATTTTTTGAGGATGTAACTGGTAGAATAGATAAGGGAGAACCAGTGGATGTGGTGTATTTGGACTTTCAGAAGGCTTTCAATAAGGTCCCGCATAAGAGATTAGCATACAAATTTAAAGCACATGGGATTGGGGGTAATGTACTGACTTGGATAGAGAACTGGTTGGCAGTCTGGAAGCAAAGAGTTGGAATAAACAGATCTTTCTCCAGGTGGCAGACAGTAACTAGTGGGGTACCGCAGGGATCGGTGCTAGGACCCCAGATATCCACAATATATATTAATAATCTAGATGAGGGAACTAGATGTAATATCTCCAAGTTTGCAGATGACACAAAGCTGGGTGGGCATGTGTACTGCGAGGAGGATGCAGAGAAACTCCAGTATGGAGTCTAATGAGACGCCATACTGCACATCCAGCACTACCGTCCCCAACAAGCTGGCCACCAAACTCCAAACTCTTGGCCTGAACACTTCCCTCTGCAACTGGACCCTGGACTTCCTAACAAACAGACCACAGTCTGTCAAATTAGGTAACCACACCTCCCCCCCCCTGACCCTGAACACAGGGGCCCCACAAGGATGTGTGCTGAGCCCCCTCCTCTACTCCCTCTTCACCCACGACTGTGTGGCTGTTAATGGTTCCAACACTATCATCAAGTTTGCGGATGACACCACGGTAGTAGGCCAGATCACCAACAACGATGAGTCAGCCTACAGGGAGGAGGTCCAGCATCTCGTGAAGTGGTGCGCCGAGAACAACCTGGCCCTTAACACCAAGAAAACCAAAGAAATCATTGTGGACTTCAGGAAGTCCAAAGGCGGAAGTCACACCCCCATCCACATCAATGGGGCTGTGGTGGAAAGGGTGGACAGCTTTAAGTTCCTCGGAGTCCACATCACGGAAGACCTCTCCTGGTCCCTCAACACCTCCTCTCTGGTGAAGAAGGCCCAGCAGCGCCTATATTTCCTAAGGAGGCTGAAGGGATGTAACCTGTCACCCCTGATCCTCGCTAACTTTTACCGCTGCACTATAGAGAGCATCCTGACAAACTGTATCACAGTATGGTATGGCAGCTGTAGCTACTATGACCGGAAAGCCCTGCAGCGGGTAGTCAAAACTGCCCAACGCATTACCGGCACCCGGCTACCGACCATAGAGCACATATACCAGAAACGCTGTCTACGGAGGTCACAGTCCATCATCAAAGACCCTACCCACCCCAGCCACAGTCTGTTCGCCCTCCTGCCATCTGGGAGACGCTATAGATGCATTCGCACCCGTACGACCAGATTTAGGAACAGCTTCTTTCCCAGGGCTGTCATCCTACTGAACTCCACAAATAAACTCTAAAGCCTGCACATCTGCCAATGCACTTTATTATGGTTATATTTATATGTTAATATACTACAAGCCAAATGTATGTTGAATGTTTAAATGTTTTAATCCAAATGTACACTCTCGGGAGCCGCAAGCCTACATTTCGTTGTACTGCACTTGTGCACTAACAATGACAATAAAAGTTGATTTTTTAAAATTTGATTTGTACATGTTGGGTGATTGGGCAGATGCATGGCAGATGCAATATAATGTGGATAAATGCGAGGTTATCCACTTTGGTGGCAAAAACAGGAAGACAGATTATTATCTGAACGGCAATAGATTGGGAGAAGGGAAAGTGCAACGAGACCTGGGTGTTCTTGTGCACCAGTCACTGAAGGTAAGCATGCAGGTGCAGCAGGCGGTTAAGAAGGCAAATGGTATATTGGCCTTCATAGTGAGAGCATTCGAGTACAGGAGCAAGGATGTCTTGCTGCAATTGTACAGGGCCTTGGTGAGACCACACCTTGAGTATTGTGTGCAGTTTTGGTCGCCTTATCTGAGGAAGGATGTACTTGCCATTAAGGGAGTGCAGCGAAGATTCACCAGACTGATACCTGGGATGGCAGGAATGACGTATGAGGAGATATTAGGTTGATTCGGCTTATATTCGCTGGAGTTTAGACGAATGAGAGGGGATTTCATTGAAACTTATAAAATTCTAACAGGACTAGACAGACTAGATGCAGGAAGGATGTTCCTGATGGCAGGGGAGTCCAGAACCAGGGACCACATTCTAAGGATAAGGGCTAAGCTATTTAGTACAGAGGTGAGGAGGAATTTCTTCACCCAGAGAGTGGTGAACCTGTGGAATTCTCTACCACAGAAGGCAGTTGAGGCCAATTCATTAAATATATTCAAGAAGGAGTTAGATATATTTCTTAAGGCTAAAGGGATCAAGGGATATGGGGAGAAAGCAGGGAGAGGGTACTGAATTTGGATGATCAGCCATGATCTCATTAAATGGCGGAGCGGGGTCGAGGGGCTGAATGGTCTACTCCTGCTGCTATCTTCTATGTTTCTATGTACTTAGCTTTTGTATGAAGATATCCAAGAATTGATAGTTATATTTCCCTTATTCCATATGGCCTGAGAAAAACCCTCAACTATAAGTAAATAACTAGATTAACCTAGTTGTGTAACTGGATTATTCATTAATTGACTATCAATTATATTTTACTAAGAAACGAACTTCACGAGCGAGTGTACAGGATCCTTGGCTTTAAAGAGAAAAGCAAGGAAATCATGCTAAATCTTTATATATCACTGGGCTACACACTGTGGACTTCAGTTATGTGGAGAGACTAGATAAGCTAGGTTTGTTCTCTGTAGAGTAGAGAAGGTTAAGGGGAGATTTAATGGAGGTATTCAAAATCATGAAGGTTTTGATAGAATAAATAAGGCTAAATGGGTTCCAGTGGCAGAAGGGTTGGTAAACAGCAGACACAGAATTAAGGTAATTGGCAGAAGAACCAGCAGTGAGATGAGGAGACACTCTTTTACGCAGTGAGGTATGATATGAAATGCACTGCTTGAATGGGTGGTGGAAGCAGATTCAATAATAACTTTCATAAAGGATTTGGATAAATATTTGAAGGGAAAAAAATTGCAGGACTATGGGCAAAGAGCAGGAGAATGGGACTAATCGGATAGCTCTTTCAAAGAGCTGGCACAGGCACGATGGGCTGAAAGGCTTCCTGTGCTGTATCATTCTATGATTCTATAATTCTATGAATTGCTCTAGTTGTTACATATAGTGGGATCATAAATGTTTTTATGAAGGTTTGTTTTGATCATTATTTCCAGTAAAATCATAGATATTTTCATTTTGAATCTATGTATAACTTTTAGAAATAATGATCAGAGGAAGAATCCCCTATGTAGTGAAGTGATGAGATGAATAATTATATACTTCAAACTGAACACTTATAACTGTGGCTGCCATTTGTGAAGCTGCCCTAACTTCTTAACATAGAAGGTTAATGGTACTAACAGTGCTAGTTATAGTAATACTATCATCTTATTAATTATACCTGATAATATTTTACTGATCTCTTATATTGTCATTATTATAGCACATCTATTTTTGTTACTGCATTGACAGGTGGTAATTTCAATTTACAGTTTCTAGCGATTCGTTGAAGAGTATTATGTGATTAGGAAATTTCTCCTATAAATAATAATATCTTGATTAACAAGCAATTTGTTTATTGATCTTAAGATAACTCACAGGTTAATCATATTTAGTTGCCACTGTTGTGCACCTTAACCAAAGTATTATTTAAATTGTAAACATACAAATTTTCAAAATTCTATTCTTAAGTGGCACAGTTACTATAGCAATGCTTGTCACAACATATAAGTGGACAGGGTGAATGTATTAGATTTATTTTGACATCTCCCAGGAGAAAATAATTGGACAAATCCTTCCTATTACTGGGATAGATACATTGGTCATGTGCTTGACAGCTCAGTTCATGTTATAGTGTCTTCTGCATGTAAAGTAACGCAACAAAGGGGATGGTTAAAAAAGTAGTAGATCAGGGCAGACTGTTTTAAAGAAACCTCTATCCAACATAACTAACTATGCACTGACAAGTACATAAAACTATAAATACATAGTACTGAGATAAATCTGAATAAAATAAAAACCTTGAAGTGAGCTAGAAGACAACATCAATGCAAAAATTCAACCAATATCATAACCCATGAGTGAAGTGTAAGTAGTTTATAAAGTCATCTGAATCTCCCTAAATAGTGTTAAGATCTTGCAACACCTAACTCAAATTAAGTAAATTATGCACAGGAACGGGAGTAGGCAATTTAGCTCCTCAACCCTGTTCCGCTATTCAATTAGATTAGAGCTGACCTGTACCTCAAATCCATTTACCCGCTTTGATCCATATCCTTCGATACCATTACCTAATAAAAATCTGTCGATCTCAATCTGGAATTTTTTTTAATTGACCCAGCATTCACAAGATTTTAGGGAAAGGAATTCCAGATTTTCATTACCCTTCATGTGAAAAAGTGCTTCGTGATTACACTCCTAAAATTCCTTGTTCTAATTTTAAGATTGTGCCTCCTTGTTCTGTATACCCCACCAGAGGAAATTGCTTCTTGGTATCTACCCTATTCCATAATTTTTATCATATTAAACAGCTCAATTAGATCACCCCACCACTTTCTAAACTCAGTGGAATACAAGCCAAATTTATGCAACCTGTCCTCATAATTTAACCCATTAAGCCTAGTATTATTCTGGTGAAACTGCACTGCACCCCTCCCCCCTCCCCAGGCCAAAATATCCTTCCTGAGGTGCGATGCCCAAAACTGAACACAATACTCCAGATGGGGTCTGACCAAGGCTCTGTATAATGGAAGCATAACTTAATCCCCTTTGTATTCTAGCGCCCGGGTGATAAAGGCCAACCTTCCATTTCCTTTTTGATTACTTTTTGCACCTGTGCACTAGCTTTTAGTGATTTGTGCTCCCGGACACCGATCTTCCTCCACAGTTCCTAGTCTCTCGCTATTTAGAAATATTCTGATTTGTCTTTCTTAGATCCAAAGTAGATGAAACACTTCCTCACGTTGAACTCTATCTGCCATAGTATTGCCCACCTAATCTGTCATGTTCCTTTGTGTCTTCATGTTCCCATCTACACAACTTTCTGTACCATCTAACTTAGTGCCATCTGCAAACTTGGATATACAACTTCTATTCCTTCATCCAAGTCATTGATACATATTCTAAAAAGCTGAGGACCCAGTAGAGGGACTTGGGGAACATCCCACCAATCAGAGTATAATCAGTTTGGGGGGGGGAAATTGGGTGTCGCCCCTTTTGGGGCACTAACGTCACCTTAGCGCCCTGAAAAAATTAGCGCCCCTCCGCCTGAAATTCAGTTGTAACGCTGCAAGCAGGAGGTGAAGCATTACTGGAAGTGCTCCACCTCCTTCCTGGGGTGCTACCAGTGAATATCGCGATGCTACATGCAACAACGCCACGCGCGTCAGCACATAGTGCCACATCATTGGAGGCCTCCTCCCCTGAGTAAAGGTGAGGGGCCTAGCGCTGCACGCACCGGGGCCCTGCTGGTCCACCGGGGAGCGGGGTGCCGTGAAAACAGCCCAACACTCAAGAGGAGTGCCGGGCTGAACGATCACCCTGAGGAAAAAAGGGGAAGGGGCAGGTGCTGGCAGTCAGCCCAAAAAAAAGTCCACCAGATGCCTGCCCCTTTAATTTGCGCTGGCACCGCTGCAAAAATGCCCCCCTGACGCTGTCGGACATATTGGGGGTGATTTTCATTCAGAAGTCGGGAAGGAGGCGGGACTACAACTTTTGATGTTGTAGTCCCGCCTCCATTGAGATGCGGCCAATCCACGCGAGTTTAACTTGATTGACCTTGTTGAGCCCACCCAGCGGGCTCAGCAGGCCAATTAAGGGCCATCCGGCAACAGGTGATGTCACAGACCGAAATTTCATCTGTCAAGATGTTTTGACAAAGGAAATATCAGTGTTTCACAGCTATTTGAAGCTGTCAAACACTGACAGTCTTACATCTAACCTGAGTCCTTCTACACAGACTCAGTTAGAAATCTCACCGGCACAGAAAGCTGCAGGCTGTCACTTTTGACAGTTCGCAGCCATTCTGCTTTCAGTGCCGGTTAGATGATGGACTCCCGAAACCTAGAGGAAGGAAGGCTGAAAAGGTAAGTACAGGTAATTTAAACTTCTTTACACACTTTAGACACACCAAACACACTTACCTTTGCACTCATGCACCCATCACTCACCTGAACACCGACATCTTGACCCCTCCAAGTCCTTCAACCCGACGGCTTGACTCCTCTAACTTGGCATGGTTTGGAGCCGTCGGGAACCCCACACTTCAAGCTTTAAAATAGGGATTAGGCTAAAAACTGCCTGTTAACTGTTAAATCCATGTATCTTGATGTTGTGTGTCCTTCAATAAATAGACAGAGACTGCAGAGGAACAATCAACAGGTGTTTACTGAATGAGGTTACTCTAAAACTAACAGTACAGATCCCTACTCAGGGTTTATATACAGGTGTGGTCACTGCTGGTACTACAGTATACAGGAGCTGTAAAAAGTAGTTCTCCCCTTAAAGGTACATACACTACAATTCCTCCCCTTTTAGATTCACAGTACCATAACATTCATTTAACAATTAACACTTTTAACATGCAACATTAACTGAAAATAGTCCATTTATAAATTCAGTCTTTGGGGTGGCTTCCTGATCCTTTCTGGATAGCGCCTTTCCTGAGTGTCTTGCTCTTGGTGCGGAGGCGATTCTGGCCCCCTGTCGTCGGTTGGTTCATCAGCTTCCGATGCTACTGTTTCTGGGGTAGATGCTACCTGTATGCCGGGTTCATCACCAGGTATGCGAGACATGGGGTTGACTCGTTCCTGTGACTCTAGGATCTGGTCGACATGGCATCTCACAATGTTCTCCCCAACATCCACTGTGTACATTAGTGGCCCCTGCCGTGTGCATATCGTTCCTGGTTGCCATTTCTCTGTTCGGTAGTCGCGGGCCAAGACTGGTTGCCCTACATTGCAGCTTCTTGTCGGCTTCTCATTGATGTGCTGGAATTGCTTATTCTCAACATCTCTTCGTACATTTGTTCTGAGCAAATCCAGACGAGATCTCAACCTTCGGTTAAAGAACATCATGGCCGGGGTCTGGTTGGTGACTGCATGTGTCGCATTTCTGTAGGCTAACAGGAAATTGTCCACCTTATGCTGCAGTGGAATGCCGTCATCGCACATGGCCCTTACTGCCTTTTTAAAGGTTTGTACGAACCTCTCAGCCAATCCATTTGTGGCTGGATGATACTGGGCGGATGTGTAATGCCTTACCCCATTCCTTTTCATAAATTTCCAAAACTCTTCGGACACAAACTGTGGTCCGTTATCAGAGCAAATCTGCTCTGGCAAGCCGTTCCTGGCAAATATGGTCCGTAGGACTGCAATCGTTTTCTCCGTGGTGGTGGAGGACATTTTGATGACCTCAGGCCATTTCGAGTGCGCATCCACGGCTATTAAAAACATTGAGTCCATGAATGGACCAGCAAAATCAATATGCACCCGTTGCCATGGAGAGGAGGGCCACTCCCATGGGTGTAGAGGGGCATGTGGTGGTCCATTTTGGACCTTCTGGCATCCTGAGCAGCTCTTTGTCAGGTCCTCGATTTGCTGATCGATCCCCGGCCATCACACATAAGCCCTAGCAAGGCTTTTCATTTTCACCCCTCCCAGATGGCCTTCGTGAAGCTCATTGAGCACTCTCTCCCTTAACTTGAGTGGAATTACCACTCGGGATCCACACATCAAGGTCCCCTGGCATACTGACAGCTGTTCTCTTCTGGATGAGAATGCTGGCAACAGTGAGTCGCCATGTGTTGGCTATCCCTTAACCTTCAAGTCATATACCTGAAACAGTGTCGGGTCATTTCGGGTCTCCTTCTCTATATCCGTGTTAGTTACTGGCAAGCGTTCAATTATAGTCGAATAAAATATTTTGACAGGGTCCACTGCTGGTGCTTCCTCCGCAGTAGGCAGTGGCAGGCGTGATAGCCCATCAGCGTTTCCATGCTGTTTCATGCCCTTATATTCTATTTCATTTTGGTTCGCCCCTAGAAAAAGGGACCATCTTTGTAGCCATTGCGCAGTCATCACCGGAATGCCCTTCTTTGGATTAAAGATGGAGACAAGTGGTTGGTGGTCAGTCAGCAAGGTGAACTTCTGCTCGTGCAGATAGTGGTTGAACTTTTTCACTCCCCACACTAGGCTGAGGGCCTCCCTGTCAATCTGGGTGTAGGTACGCTCGGCTGAGGTTAGTGACCGAGACGCAAAGGCTACTGGCCTCTCCGAGCCGTCCGGGAATTTGTGCGACAGCACCGTTCCAATTCCATAGGGTGATGCATCACACGCCAACCGAATTGTTAGTGCTGGGTTGAAGTGAGCCAACACCTCTTTTGATGTGACCAATTCTTTGCACTTCTGGATAGCTCGTTTACATTCGTCATTCCTCTTCCATGGTACCCCCATTTGCAGTAGGGTGCTCAGTGGGTGTAGTACTGTAGACAACTTCGGCAAGAACCTATGGTAGTAGTTCACCAGCCTGAGGAACGACCTCAGTTGTGACACATTTTCCGGTGCTGGAGCCTTGACTACTGCCTTAATCTTTTCAGGGGACTTATGTAACCCCTCTTCATCAATAACGTGGCCACAATACGAGATCTGCTTCTGGAAAAACTCGCATTTGTGGCGATTAGCTCGAAGCCCATATTCCTTCAATCTGGTGAGCACCTGCTCCAGGTTGGCGAGGTGATCACTGTCATTTTCGCCCGTGACCAGGATGTCGTCCAAATAACACTGCGTCCCTGGAATCCCTTGCGGGACTTGATCCATTGCCCTTTGCCAAATAGCCGGAGCTGATGCTACCCCGAACACCAGCCGGTTGTATTGGTAGAGACCTTTATGAGTGTTGATCATGAGGTACTGTTTCGAGGCTTCTTCTACCTCCATTTGCAGGTACGCCTGGGCCAGATCAATCTTAGTGAAGCGTTTTCCTCCAGATGGTGAGGCGAAAATATCTTCAATCCGCGGAAACGGATATTGTACCGTGTGAAGGACTTGGTTCACTGTCACCTTAAAGTCCCCACAGATGCGAACCTTCTTTGGTTCCCCAGGCGTATTACTCAACGACCTCTTCATTACAGGAACGATGGGTGTAGCCAACTCGCTCCAGTCCACTTTGGACCGTACTCCAGAACGTTCCAAACCTTCCAGCTCTGCTTCGACGGCTGGGCGGATCGCATAAGGCACCGGTCTGGCCTTAAAAAACTTTGGTCTTGCATTTTCCTCTATTTTGATCATCGCTGTTATGCCTTTTAGTGTTCCGAGTCCCTCCTGGAACACTTCTTTTGCATCAGTTAGCATTTTTGACAGTCGTCCAGGTGTGACGTCATCATCCTTTTTGGCATCTACAGTCAGTGCTTGTATGGAATGCCAATCTAACTGTATCTTCCGGATCCATTCACGCCCTAGTAGTGGTGTTCCTCCATCTGGCAATACATATAGGTCCATTTTTGGCGTTTCCTTGCCGTTATATATAACTGTAAGAAGTCACACAACACCAGGTTATAGTCCAACAGCTTTATTTGAAATCACAAGCTTTCGGAGCGCTGCTCCTTCTTCAGGTGAAGTGGAGAAATGCATAAAGACACAGCTTATATAGTCAGAGAATCATGTCAGATGTTTACAGGTAACCTTTCCAACTGCCATTTATCACACCTCGGCAGAGAGATAATCACAGCAGTCAAAGGTGTGAATGGTGTCCAAACAGGTCAGTCAGGGAAACATTACATCAAAGAACAATGAGGTGGGGTCACAAGTGGTCAAATATTGCAGATGCTGGGGTCTGTATGAAAAACAAAAAAACAGACAAAAAACATTTTTTTTGGCTGGAAATCACAGCAGGTCCGGCCGCACCTGTGTAGAGAGAACAAGCCAATGTCGACTCGAGTCTGGATGACCCTGCGTCAGGGTAAGCATTCTCCAAGGCGGCCTTCGAGACACACGACAACGCAAAATCGTCGAGGAGAAACTGATAGCCAAGTTCCGCACCCATGAGGACGGCCTCAACCGAGATCTTGGGTTCATGTCATGCTACATGTAACCCCACCTGACGCAGGGTCATCCAGACTCGAGTCGACATTGGCCTGTTCTCTCTACACAGATGCGGCCGGACCTGCTGTGATTTCCAGCGAAAAAAAATGTTTTTTGTCTGTTTTTTTGTTTTTCATACAGACCCCAGCATCTGCAATATTTGACCCCTTGTGACCCTACCTCATTGTTCTTTGATGTAATGTTTCCCTGACTGACCTGTTTGGACACCATTCACACCTTTGACTGCTGTGATTATCTCTCTGCCGAGGTGTGATAAATGGCAGTTGGAAAGGTTACCTGTAAACATCTGACATGATTCTCTGACTATATAAGCTGTGTCTTTATGCATTTCTCCACTTCACCTGAAGAAGGAGCAGCACTCCGAAAGCTTGTGATTTCAAATAAAGCTGTTGGACTATAACCTGGTGTTGTGTGACTTCTTACATTTGTCCACCCCAGTCCAACTCCGGCATCTCCACACCATGGTTATATATAACGTTCACCCTTATTTTTCCTTTGGGGTAGACTTTTTGCCCCGTGTACGTCTTCAAGACAATCTCTGTATCTCTCAAGGATATATGTGAGAATAGCCGCTTGTAGTCCCTTCGGTTTATGACTGTTAGGGCTGATCCTGTGTCCAATTTCATTTTCACTTGGACTCCATCTATCTTGAGTGTGACCCAGATAGTTTGGTGATCCTCCATTTTGATTACATTATGTAGTTTCAGACAACCCAGCTCCTTGCTTCCGGAGTCTGTATCACTTTTCTGTTCGTCTGAACTACTCTCCGTCACCTTATGTGCCTTCTTGTACTTCTCCTGTGGAGATTTCTTGCTGCTGGTTTTCTTTCCCGACCTGCAGACTCTTGCTATGTGTCCTACATTTCCACACTGTCTGCACACTTGGTCCTTGAACCAACAATCCTTATGGTCGTGTGTTGTTCTGCCGCAGTGATAGCACTTCACTGCTCCGTATGACATTTCATTTGTGCCATATTCTTGCGGTCTCCGTTGTATCTCTGCAGCACCCCGTGCGGCTGCTTCGTGTGATACTGCCATGCTGAAAGCCTTGTCCAGCGTAAGATCCTTTTCTGATAGAAGCCGTTTCTGGGTTCCTTCACTTTGAAGCCCACACACAAACTTGTCCCTTAATGTATCTGCTAGTCCCGTTCCAAACTGGCATTGTTTCGATAGCTTGCGCAGTTCCGTTAAATACTCAGCATTACTTTCAACTTTATGCTGGTTCCTTTTTGTGGAACTTAAATCTTTCTGCTATCAGCAGCGGTGTGGGGTTTAAGTGGTCCTGTAGGATTGACACTATGCTTTCAAAATCCTTTTCCACTGGCTTCTCTGGGGTTACTGGGTTTCGCAGTAAGCCATACATTTTTGCACCCATGGAATTCAACAATACCAGTGCTTTCCTGTCATCTGGCATTTCATTCGCCTTGCAGTACACTTCTATGCGTTCGACATATGTCGCCCAATCTTCGACTTCATTGTCGAATGCTGTGACACTGCCACTCTTCGGCATCCCTGGGTGTGGTTAGACTGGCTAAAAATGGCGTCTCCTGCGCTCTCCCTTCTTCTCCGCTGTGGCTCAAAATGGCGTCTCCCGCGCTTTCCTTTCTTCCCGCGCTCTCCCTTCTTCTCCGCTGCAGCTCCAAAAAAAAATGGCATCTCCCGCGCTCTCCCTTCTTCTCCGCTGCGGCTCAAATGGCGTCTCCCGCGCTTCCTTTCTTCCCTGCGGACGCTGCTCAGCCCCTGAACACCGGCTGCACTCTGCGCGTTTTCCTGCGCGCTTCTCTTGTTGACGCTGCTCGGTCCTGAACACCGGCTGCGCCCTGTGCGCTCTACCCTCTCTCTTCTCGCGTCGACGCCGCTCGGTCCTGAACACCGGCTGCGCCCTGTGCGCTCTACCCTCTCTCTGCTCCCGTCGACACTGCTCGGCCTTTTCCTGTGCCGTCAATCAGCTCTAGCCGCCACTGTGCAGGAAGGGTCTGCGCCGTACCTGTTGCCAGCCCGTTTCGCTGGAGTCTCCGTTGGATGGTCAACGCCCGTGCTTCTGGAATCGGCCTTCTTCTGCAGAGTTGCAGGTAGGTTCGAATCTGCTCGTCGCCAATGTTAAATCCGTGTATCTTGATGTTGTGTGTCCTTCAATAACTAGACAGAGACTGCAGGGGAACAATCAACAGGTGTTTACTGAATGAGGGTTACTCTAAAACTAACAGTACAGAGCCCTACTCAGGGTTTATATACAGGTGTGGTCACTGCCGGTACTACTGTATACAGGAGCTGTAAAAAGTAGTTCTCCCCTTAAAGGTACATACACTACATTAACTATCTGTTAACAAGCAGTTAATTGGCACTAATTCCTTTCCCGCCTCGGGTAGGCGGCTCTCAGTGCGGGACGGGTACACGCCTCCTTTGAAACTTACATGGAGGTGGGTTGGGGGCGGGATGGTGTCAGGACTCCCGAATTCGGGACTTTAACCCCCCACACACCTCCAAACCTGACTCCACGGGTCAATGAAAATCGACCGCATCGTCCGGCGATAGGTCACGGGGCGCAAGCGAAGTTTGCAGCCGGGGTGCGAGCGGGGTGCTTTGCACAGTGATGATGTCATCGCCGGTGGCACAAGGTGCTACCAGCTATCGCCACCACTAACTTCCCGCTGAATTTCGTGGGAGGAGTTAGCGGCGCCGCACCCGGGGATTTGCGGCCCGTAACACCCCCTGGGAGCAACCAAATTTTCCCCCCTTTATCCCTACTCAGTCTCCTACTTCCCAACTAATTACCAACCTATGTCACAAGTTATCTCCAATTCTGTAAACTTTTATTTGTGCTAATAATCTGTTATGCGGAACCTTATCAAATGCCTTCTGGAAGTCCATATAGACAATTACTATAGATATTCCCCTGACAACCATGTCAGTGACCTTCTGAAAAAATTCAACTAGATTAGTGAGACATGACCTACCCTATACAAATCCAAGCACTCTCTTTGATCAGCTCATACTTATTCAAATACTTAGTTCCTCTGTCCCATATGATATATTCCAGTAACATCCCACAACTGATGTTAAACTGTCAAATCTGTACTTCCTTGGTTTCTCCCTTCTTCCTTTCTTAAATAATAGCATGACTTTGCATTTTTCCGATCCAAAGGTACAATTCCCGAATCTAGTGAGCTTTGGAAATTTATCACTAATGTGTCCCTAGGGTGGAAACCATCAGGTTATGAAGATTTGTCCATCTTAAGCCCTATTTTCACAAAAGAGAGGGACGATGCAGACATTGCAATCAGGGAGGAGAAGTGTGAAATATTAGGTGAAATTAACATAGTGAGAGGGGAAGTATTAAGGGGTTTAGCTAATTTGAAAGTGGATAAATCCCCAGGCCCGAATGAAATGTATCCCAGGTTGTTAAGAGAAATAAGAGATTAAATAGCAGAGGCTCTGACCATCATTTTCCAATCCTTACTGGCTGCAGGTGTGGTGCCAGAGAACTGGAGGACTGCTAACATGGAACCATTGTTTAACAAGGGAGAAAGGGATAGACAGAGTAATTACAGGCCAGTCAGCCTAACCTCGGTGGTGGGAAAATGATTGGAAAAAATTCTGAGGGATAGGATAAATCTTCGTTTAGAAAGACACGGATTAATTAGGGACAGTCAGCATGAATTTGTTAAGGGAAGGTCGTGTCTGACCAAATAGATTCAATTTTTTGAGGAGGTAACAAGGAGGGTTGATGAGGGTAATGAGTTTGATGTAGTCTATATGGATTTTAGCAAGGCTTTTGATAAGGTTCCGCATGGCAGACTGGTCACGAAAGTAAAAGCCCATGGGATCCAAGGCAAAGTGGCAAGTTGGATCCAAAATTGGCTCAGAGGCAGGAAACAAAGGGTAATGGTCGAAGGGAGTTTTTGTGACTGGAAGGCTGTTTCCAGTGGGGTTCCGCAGGGCTCAGTACTGGGTCCTTTGCTTTTTGTGGTATATATCAATGATTTGGACTTGAATGTAGGAACTATGGTTAAGAAGTTTGCAGGTGATACAAAAAGTGGCCGTGTGGTTGATAATAAAGAAGATAGCTGCAGACTGCAGGAAGATATCAATGGACTGGTCAGGTGGGCAGAACAGTGGCAAATGGAATTCAATCTGGAGAAGTGTGAGGTAATGCATTTGGGGAGGGCTAACAAGGCAAGGGAATACACTATAAATGGTAGGACACTGAGAAGTGCAGAAGATTAAAGGGACCTTGGAGTGCATGTCCACAGATCCCTGAAGGTAGCAGGACAGGTAGATAGGTGGTTAAGAAGGCATACGGGATACTTGCCTTTATTAGCTGAGGCATAGAATATAGGAGCAGGAAGGTTATGCTTGAACTGTATAACACACTAGTTAGGCTGCAGCTAGAATACTACGTGTAGTTCTGGTCACCACATTACAGGAAGGTTGTGATTGCACTAGAGGGGGTGCAGAGGAGATTTACGAGGATGTTGCCTGGGCTGGGGAATTTTAGCTATGAGCAAAGATTGGATAGGCTGGGGTTGTTTTCTTTGGAACATAGAAGACTGAGGGGAGACCTAATTGAGGTGTATAAAATTATGAGTGGCTAGATAGCGTGGATAGGAAGGACCTATTTCCCTTAGCAGAAGTGTCAATAACCAGGGGGCATAGATTTAAAGTAATTGGTCGGAAGTTTAGAGGGGATTTGGGGAGAAATGTTTTCACCCAAAGGCTGGTGGGGGTCTGGAACTCATTGGCTGTAAGGGTGGTAGAGGCAGAGACCCTCATTACATTTAAAAAAGTACTTGGATATGCACTTGAAGTGCCGTAACCTACAAGGCTACGGACCAAGTGGTGGAAAATGGGATTAGGTGGATAGCTCTTTGTTGGCCAGCACGGAGAAGATGGGCCAAATGGCCTCCTTCTGTGCTGTAAATTTCTATGATTATATTATTTTCTCCATTACTATATTAAATCCAATAAGTCTTTCCCTTTGACTTACTTTTAGGATTACCTTATACCACTGGTATTTTGTCTTATTCTTCTACGGTGAAAAAGGATACAAAATATTACTTTAACAGGTCTGCCATTTTCTTATTATCGATTATAGTATCACCATCTTGGGCCCACATTCCCCCTTTCCACTCACTTTCTTTTAATATATTTATAAAAAAACTTTTACTATTCCTTTGTTAGCCATGTTTGCTTAACTGCACAAGTGGAGCTTTTGCCTTTTCGGGATATATACTAGTTTTGTATTGTGCCAAACATTTCTCTGAATACTTTCTACTGTTTGATTGTAGCCACTAACAGCTGAGCCCAGTTTACTGTGGCCAATTTATTTCTTATCCCTTCGAAGTTTGTCATACTTAAATATAAAAGCTTGGATTGTGATCTTGCTTCTCCCTCTCAAAACATGGTGGCCGGTGTAATCAAAAATTTAAAAAGTGTTCTTTACTGACATGCGGCTCAACAAGCTGGCTCGAAGGGCTTCGGCAATTTTCAAGCTCATGGGAGCTCATGCTGTTGTGAAGCCCAAGTCTGCTGGTACCACCTCAGATACTGGGACTATGCAATCTTTAGAGGCAAGTTTAGTAGAGGGGTCTGCACTGGGTGATACACCGGGGATGAGCAGGCTGTAGCAAGGCCAGGGGGAAAGGGTAGCTTGGGAGGCAGCTACCCGGAGGCTGAGATCGCGTGCGAGTTCTGCTGCACAAGACGCAGATGGGGAGGCGTTCACAAGAAGGGTGATGGGCATGCACAGAGATCATAGGTGCAATGGCAAGGGTGCCAGAGAGCCTGTCGGCAATGCTAAGAAGTGTGGAGGAGTCCGCCTCCAACATTGCACAGAGCTCTGCGCACACCATAGAGCTGCCAAAGATGGTGGACTCCCTGAGAGACCGTGTGGACCCAGACCTCATGCAGCGTGTGATGGGCAATTTGACAGCATCCATTGCAGCACAGGCGGAAGCCACACAACGTCTTAGTGCTGTAATGCAGTCAATGGTTGCTGCCATCGAGTCTCAGACTGCTCTCATGCAGTCTCAGCTTGATGCCACGCAAGCTCTGACTGCTGCCATCGTTGCTGGGTCCACCACAGTCTACCGGGGATCTCATGTTGTCGCAACAGGCCAGCAATCTGTGCTCCAGCAGATTGGTAGAGATGCTGAGGTGCTGCCCTGGAGTAATGGCAGTGTGTCAGTTGAGCAGGAACTTGCTGTCCTCTCTAAGGATGACAGCATTTCTGTTCCCACCACTGCCACTCCGCCATTGCCCTTGTCACTGCCTGTCATCCAGCCAGCTCAGACGGCTACCGCCTAGCCTGAGGTGGTTTACAGCCAGGTGTTCCAGGCTCAGAGCTGGCCGAGGGCATCCTGCAAGGCCATCTGTAGTCTCTGTGGTGTATGTAACCTGTTCCACCTTAAGAGAACTTAAGCCTGTTCCACCTTAAGAGATGTACTACTTTCTCTGGCTGCTGTATACGTAATACCGGTGGTGACCACCGGTATATAAGTACTGTGTAGTGATATTGTATTTAGTATAGTCCTGACCTCCAACTAGTAAAGACCTGTTGAACTTTATTCTTGTAGTCTGTGTCAGTAATTAATCTTAATACACCTGGAACACACAGACTTAACAGTGGCGATGAGTCCGATTCTTACCCTGCGGCAGTTTATATCCACGGCGGCTTCGTCCACAGAACGGGCGTCGAAGAGTGGCATCCACCCTCATCACCCTGCTGGAAGACACGTCGCGCGGCAGGCATCAAGAACCCAGAGTGCAGAAGACATCCTGAACTCGAAGCCTCCATCAGCGGCAGTCAGCTATCTTCTTTCTACCTCGGTGGTGGGTAAGCCGGTCAGCGACGCGAGCAGAAAGTCGGCTGCGTTGGCTGTACAGACGGGGGGAGGAAGAGGGAGGAATAAGGGCGGTGAGATCGATCGTGACTGGAGATAAGGGCCGGGCCGCATTCGGGCCGAAAGGCGCAGCGCGGGGACATCGATCGCGGCTGGTGATAAGGGCCGGGCCGCTTTCGGGCCAAAAAGGCGCAGCGTCTGGGGCGACTGAAGGCGCGAGAGCCGCGGTGAAGGCGAACGCAGCCGGTGCTAATAACCGGGCTGCAAGAAGGGCTGCGAGGCGCGACATCGGGGAAGCGCGAATGCCCGAGGGAGCCACGGTGAAGCGGAGACAGCGTCGGGGGAGTTACTAACCGCTGGGAAAGGGGAGCAGCAGCGGCACGCCAAACGCCATTGCAGCCAGTGGGTGAAGACCGCCAAGCGCGGGAAAACCGCCATTTTGTAGGCGGAGGACGAAGACAAGAGCGGGAAGCCGCCATCTTGGGATAAAATAAATTGCAACGATGCCTAAACATGGGAACATTAATACCTTTGATAGCGACATCGAAGATTGGGCCATGTATGTAGAACGCATACAAAATTATTGTAAAGCAAATAAAATCCCAGATGCAGAGAAAGCACTTACTTTATTGAACTTAATGGGTGCGAAGACATACGGGCAATTGAAACACCTTTTATCACCAGATGAACCGACGGATAAGACGTTCGAGGAGATTGTTACTGTCCTGAAAAATCATCTAAACCCCACGCCGCTGATGCTAGCGGAACGATTTAAATTTTACAGCAGAAGGCAGCTGAAGGATGAAAGCAATGCTGAATATTTAATGGAATTGCGTAAGCTGGCAAAGTACTGTCAGTTTGGAACGGGACTGACAGACGCGCTAAGGGATAGATTTGTGTGTGGATTATTAAAAGAAGATACACAAAAGTGACTGCTCGAGGAGAATGAGCTGACGCTTGAGAAAGCGGTCACTATGGCAGCAGCGCACGAGGCCGCAGCGAGAGGCACGGCAGTAATGCAGCTATGGTCACCGGAACTCAGTACAAATAAATTGGGTTTGAGTACTGTAAAATGTTATCGTTGTGGAAAGACAACACACGATCAGAACCAGTGTTGGTTTAAAAACCAAGAATGCAGAACGTGTGGCAGGCTTGGCCACATAGCTAAAGTATGCCGGTGAAAATACATAAAGGTGCACAAGGTGACAAAGACCAGTTCGAACGAACAGAAGTCAGATTCAGACGCTAGCAGTAATGAACTGGGTAGCTTAAGAGTACACAACGTTGGTAAGGATGCAGATCTCCAGACAATTTGGGTCACTTTTCAGATAGCAGGAGTCCAAGTAAAGATGGAATTGGACACTGGATCGGCATTGACGGTCATGAATAAGAAAGATTACAAGAGGTTATTCCAACATATTCCCCTACGGGATACAGAGATTATATTGAAAACATACACGGGGCAAAGAGTGTACCCCATCGGAAAGATAGAGGTAAAAGTGGTCCACAAGGGCGAAGAAAGCCAAGTAATGGACTTATATGTGCTACCTGAAGGAGGTCCACCACTACTGGGACGGGAGTGGATTAGGAAAATGAATATGGAGTGGCACTCCTTAAAAGCACTAACGGTAGATTCTGGGGAAACAGATGTCAAACCTAAACGATTGTCCAAAATATTGGATGATGCTAAAGAGGTGTTCCAGCAAGGACTGGGAACACTGAAAGGAATTACGGCAAACATCAAGATTGATGAACATGCACAACCAAAATTTTTCAAAGCCAGACCGGTACCCTATGCAATACGACCTACTGTAGAAGCGGAACTGGAAGCGCTAGAACGTTCAGGTGTACTGTCTAAGGTAGATTGGAGTGAGTGGGCTACGCCCATTGTTCCCGTTATGAAACGTCCTTTGAGCAACAAGCCAGGAGAACCAGGGAAGGTTCGCATCTGTGGAGATTTCAAGATCACCGTTAATCCGGTGCTTCACACGGTGCAGTATCCGCTTCCGCGGATTGAGGATATTTTTGCTTCATTGTCTGGCGGGAAACACTTCACCAAGATAGACCTGGCGCAGGCGTACTTGCAGATGGAGGTTGAAGAAGAGTCACGCCAGTACCTCACGATCAACACGCATAGAGGTTTTTACCGGTATAATAGGCTGGTTTTTGGAGTGGCATCGGCTCCGGCAATTTGGCAGAGGGCCATGGAGCAGGTATTACAGGGAATTCCAGGCACACAATGTTACCTGGACGATATTCTGATTACAGGTGATGGTGATGAAGAACACCTTGCAAACTTGGAACTGATGCTCAACAGACTGAAAGAGTATGGACTTAGAGTTAATCGGCAGAAATGTGAGCTCTTTCAGAAGCGGATCTCGCACTGTGGTCATGTCATTGACCGGAAGGGGCTTCATAAGTCTCCTGACAAGATAGAGGCAGTTGTAAAGGCTCCCGCTCCGGATAATGTCTCTCAGTTGAGGTCGTTTCTGGGATTGATTAACTATTACCATAAGTTTCTACCGAATCTATCCACGGTACTGCACCCGCTGAACGCTCTTTTACAGAAGGGGGTACCACGGGAATGGAGCGAAAACTGTAAGAAGGCATTTCGCAAAAGCAAAGAATTGATCACCTCAGAGGAAGTGTTGGCTCACTTCAACCCGACACTGCCTATTCGGTTGGCTTGTGATGCTTCTCCATATGGTATTGGGGCAGTACTCTCACACAAGTTGCCAAATGGCACGGAAAGGCCAGTCGCGTTTGCATCCAGATCATTGACCTCCGCTGAGCGCAACTATGCGCAGATCGATAGGGAGGCTCTCAGCCTTGTATGGGGAGTGAAGAAGTTTAATCATTACCTGCAGGGCCAAAAATTCACACTTCTGACAGACCATCAGCCGTTGGTATCCATTTTTAACCCTAAGAAGGGTGTTTCGGTGATGACAGCACAGCGACTCCAGAGATGGTCCCTTTTCCTAGGGGCACATCAATATCAAATAGAATTCAAAGGTACAAAGCAGCATGGCAATGCTGATGGGCTGTCGCGCCTGCCACTACCTGAAGCGGAAGAGACGACGAAAGTTGACCCTGTTGAGTTATTTCATTCGACCATCATCGAGTGTTTACCAGTCACCAATGCAAGTATTGAAAGAGAAACCAGGAACCACCCGACACTGTCCCGAGTTTACGAGGTGACAGTGAAGGGATGGCCAACACATGGTGATCCTCTGTTACCGGCATTCTCGGCAAGGCGAGACCAGCTGTCCGTCTGCCATGGTACTTTGATGTACGGGACAAGAGTGATTATTCCTCCCAAGTTACGGGAAAGAGTTCTAAAGGAACTGCATGAAGGTCATCTGGGGGGAGTTAAGATGAAAAGTCTTGCTAGGGCTTATGTATGGTGGCTGGGCATTGACCAACAGATAGAGGAGTTGGCAAAAAGCTGCGCTGGGTGCCAAAAAGTGCAAAATGCACCTCCGATCGCACCGCTACACCCATGGGAATGGCCTTCAGCCCCATGGCAACGCGTACATATTGACTTTGCTGGTCCATTCATGGACTCCATGTTCCTAATTGCGGTGGACGCACATTCCAAATGGCCAGAAGTGATCAAGATGAATACCACTACTTCAGAAAAGACAATTGCGGTGTTAAGAACAATATTCGCAAGGAACGGATTGCCAGAACAGATATGTTCGGACAACGGACCACAGTTCGTGTCGGAAGAATTCCAAAAATTCTTAAAGAAGAATGGGGTGAAACATTATACCTCTGCCCCATATCATCCGGCGACAAACGGGTTGGCCGAGAGATTTGTCCAAACATTCAAAAAGGCAATAAAGGCCATGAACGATGATCAGATTCCGTTACAACACAAGGTGGACAATTTCCTAATGGCATATCGAAACGCCGCTCATGCAGTGACTAACCAAAGTCCTGCCATGATGTTTTATAACAGGAGGTTGCGGTCCAGGTTGGACTTGTTAAAACCAAATGTGCGGAGGGAAGTGGAAAACAAACAGTTCCGGCATATTAATAACAAGTCCACTCGAAGTTTCGACGTAGGACAATCAGTGTTGGCAAGGGGCTATGGAAACGAAAAATGGCAGTCCGGAACAATTCGGGCCAGACAAGGACCTCTGATGTACACAGTAGATATTGGTAACAATGTGATAAGGCGTCATGCGGATCAACTGGTAGAATCAAGAGCAAGGGTCGAACCCATGGTTGCGACAGAGACAACTGTGGAAGACGTTAATGAACCTGAAGCATCTACCTCGGCAGGGACTGTACCTGATGATGACGTCCAATACATAGGAAACCAACAAGAAGAGTCACCTCAGCAACAAGAATCAGAGACCACTGAAAGGCGTTATCCAAACCGAATCAGAAGGCCTCCTGAGAGACTGAACCTTTGAACTGTTTATACCTGAAGTTATATATGTTATTATGTTATGTTAAATGGGGATATGACTGTTAAGCTAAAAAGGGAGGATTGTGGTGTATGTAACCTGTTCCACCTTAAGAGAACTTAAGCCTGTTCCACCTTAAGAGATGTACTACTTTCTTTGGCTGCTGTATACGTAATACCGGTGGTGACCACCGGTATATAAGTACTGTGTAGTGATATTGTATTTAGTATAGTCCTGACCTCCAACTAGTAAAGACCTGTTGAACTTTATTCTTGTAGTCTGTGTCAGTAATTAATCTTAATACAACTGGAACACACAGACTTAACAGTCTCTGGCACCGACACTCGGCAGCCTTCCACCAGCCCTGCTGCAGCCACTGGGGATAGAGTATATAGGAGCAGTAGGTTAGGAAAATGCACTGTAAAGAGGGGAAGTAAGGGTTTGCACAAGGGTGATTAGTTAATATTGTTGTTGTATCTATGTGCTTATTGAATGTTGATAAATTTATTAATGGAATGTTGCTGATTTTGTGGTGTGTCTCATTTCAGCTTTGTGCTGTGAAATGGCAAGCAAAAAGATAGAATGATGGGGATGTGGTCAGCAACCGGGAGGTAGGGTAGAATTTATTGGAACTGCAGTCTGATGAGGCGGTCACGGACCACCCTTCCAGAAGGCCAATTGAGTGACTGCCTCCTTCCTCGCTGCTGTTCCTTCTCCTCCTGAGGTGGTGCTGCTATGCCTGGTGGCAATGGCTGGGCCCTCATGATGGACAAGTTGTGCAGCATACAGCACGCCATGACAAAAAGGGACACCCGCTCAGCCGAGTACTGGAGGGCTCCTCTCGAGCGGTCAAGGCAGAGGAACCATTGCTTGTACACCCCGATGGTCTGCTCGATGATGTTCCTGGTGGTGGCATGGCTCTCAATGTATGAGTGCTGAGCAACAGTGTTGGGGTTGCGGAGGGGAGTCATGAACCAGGTAGAGAGTGGATAGTCCTCTTCTCCAACCAGCCAGCCGTGAGCTTGATGTGGTGGCTGGAAGAGTCTGGTGCAGGATGAAGGCATTGTGGCTGCTGCCTGGATAGTGGGCATTGACGATGAGGATTCACTGTCTGTGGTTGCACAACAACTGCACATTAAGTGAGAGGTATCCTTTGCGGTTACGGAATAGCTCAGGATTGTTATGGGTGCCTACAAAGCCACGTGGGTGCAGTCAATGGCGCCCTGCAACATGGGGAAGCCCGCTATCCTGGCAAAGCCACATGCATGCTCGTCCTGCTTCGCTCTGGTTATGGGGAAGGAAATGTAGTCCCTTCTCCTTCTGTAGAGAGCCGCTGTGACAACCCGAATGCAGCAATGGACGGCGAACTGCAAAATGTTAGATATGTCTCCTGCTGCAGACTGGAAGGATCCGCTGGTGTAGAAATTGAGGGTGACGGTGACCTTGACTGCCACTGAGAGCCATGGTGGTCCTGATCTGAGGCTCGTGGTCTGGCTGCAGGAGGTGGCCGAGCTCTGTGACCACCTCCTTGTTGAAGCGGAACCTACTAAGACACTGCTCCTCAGTTAAATTTATGTAGGAGAAATGCTCCCGGATTACCCTGGGAGGGTAAGGCCTCCTGTTGAGAGCCCTGTTGGCCCTCCTCCCTCTGGCCACATTTTCCAATCTCTGTCTCTGCATCTGCTGCCTCTGATGTTGATGCTGGAGGGTGAGGTCGAGCCCCCATTAACGTGTCCAAGTGTAGGAGTTCGAAATCTCAGCACAATGAAACTGACAATTTTTTTGCAGCCAGAATACTCCTGAAAGTAATAAACGTTTACCTCAGTGAAAACGGCTGTTTCCCTATGTCAAACTGAGAAGGCAGCATTGACTGGCAACTAAAATCAAACCGGATGTTGCTGCCTTTAAATACCGCTCCTACAGCGGCCATCCGACTGCATCACGCCTCCTCTTGCTGCCATTATTCACACCAAGTGCTAAGGCAGGGGGCGGCAGTCAATTTTGCATCTGGGCCATTAACGGGGCGTTCCACACACGATGACGTCACGATCTGGCAGCCGCTAAAGACGTAGGCGCTAAATGTTATCGGCAGCGCTAAATCCCGGGTGAATGTCGCATGCGGCGTTGGATTCACTGCACCCCACTGCAAACCCATTAGGGCCCTGTTAACGCCTCCCCAGGCACTAAGGGGAGGCGCTAACATGCCAAATTTCTCCCCCATAGAATCTCTTGTCTTCAAAACGTGCAACTGAAGGCGGCAGGGCTGCACTTTCCGACTGCCTCACATAATCGTCAACATTGTGACCAACTGATTGAAGCTGCCCGAAGTCTCCATCAGCTGTTTGCACTGTTAACTGTTAACAGCCACTGGAGGCAGTGGACACTTTGGGCAGCTTCAATCAGCTGATATATTTAAGGTGCGATCAGGTCAACCTTTGCTACAATGTCTTGGTCCCCAAGGATTGGAAGGTAGCAAACATAACCCCGCTATTTAAGAAAAAAGAAGTGAAAAAATGGGAACTATAGGCCAGTTAGCCTGACATCAGTAGTAGGCAAAATGCTAGAATCTATTATTAGGGGCATGGTAACAGGATACTTAGCAAATCGTAATATGATTAGGCAGAGTCAACATGGTTTTATGAAAGGGAAATCGTGTTTGACAAATCTGTTAGACTTTTATGAAGATGTAACTAATAGGATGGATAAGGGGGAGCCAGTGGATGTAGTGTATTTGGTTTTTCAAAAAGCATTCGATAAGGTGCCACACAAGAGGTTATTACACAAAATTAGGACTCATGGAATTTGGGGTAATATATTAGCATGGATTGAGGATTGGTTAATGGACAGAAAACAGAGAGCAGGAATAAACAGGACTTTTTCGCGTTGGCAGGCTGTAACTAGTGGAGTACCGCACGGATCAGTGCTTGGGCCTCAGCTATTTACAACCTATATTAATGACTTAGATGAAGGGACTGGATGTAACATATCCAAGTTTGCTGATGATACAAAGTTAGGTGGGAAAGTAAGCTGTGAGGAGGATGCAAAGAGGCTGCAGAGAGATATAGACAGGTTGACTGAGTGGGCAAGAACATGGCAAATAGAGTACAATGTGGGGAAGTGTGAAGTTATCCACTTTGGTAGGAAAAACAAAAAAGCAGAATATTTTTTTGAATGGTGAGAGACTGGGAAATGTTTGCATTCAGAGGGACCTGGGTGCCCTTGTACACGAATCACAGAAAGTTAACATGCAGGTACAGCGAGTAATTAGGAAAGCAAATGGTATGTTAGCTTTTGTTACAAAGGGATTAGAGTATAAGAGTAAAGAAGTCTTACCACAATTATACAGGGCATTGGTGAGGCCACACCTGGATTACTGTGTACAGTTCTGGTCTCCTTACCTAAGGAAAGATGTATTTGCCTTAGAGGGAGTGCAATGAATGTCCACTAGACTGGTTCCTGGGATGAGGGGATTGCCCTATGAGAAGAGATTGAGTAGACTCGGCCTATATTCCCTAGAGTTTAGAAGAATGAGAGGTGATCTAATTGAAACATATAAAATTCTTAAGGGGCTTGACAAGGTTAATGCTGAGAAAATGTTTCCCCTGGCTAGAGTGCAGAGTTACAGTCTCAGAATAAGGGGTCGGCCATTTAGGACTAAGATTATGAGAAATTTCTTCACTCAGAGAGTGGTGAATCTTTGGAATTCTCTACCCCAGAGAGCTGTGGATGCTCAGTCGTTGAGTATATTCAAGACAGAGGTCAATACATTTTTGGGAACTAAGGGAATTAAGGGATATGGGGATAGGGTTGAGTTGAGGTAGAAGATCAGCCATGATATTGTTGAATGGCGGAGCAGGCTCAAAGGGCCAAATGGCCTACTCCAGCTCCTATTTCTTATCTTATGGTTCTATTTATGTCTATGTGGACCCCAGTTTAGGCAGTTCCTCCTTCCATGCCTCCACGAGGTTCCCTCCGACCCTGCTGACTGTCAGTCACATGCTCCTCTTCCTGTATCTGTATCTCTCTATGTGGCATGACAGTGTTCAAGAGTAAACTATCCAGATATTTCTCCCTCTCCCTCATGTATACAACTTCATTTGTGGAATTTTAATTGATATCAACCTCACAGCTGAAAATCTCTTGGGTCAGTCAGAATTATAGAACCGCTACATACAGGAATGATCTCACCCGCAACAAAACAGTGCCATGTAACAGGGCAAGGAAGTAAATCAATTTTTCAAATTGCATTCCAGAGAGATTCTGGATGTTTTATGTACCAACAACAGAACTTTGCTCAAGTATTCTGTTCAAGTGCAGTTGTAGCCAGGTTAGTGAAAGCAAAGATATTTACAACTTTAAGGGGGAAAAGTTCAGTTGTTTGCGCCTCCCGTTAGCGCCTTAAGAGGGTGCCAATTGGGGCACA
Organism: Somniosus microcephalus; assembly: GCF_052327205.1. Lineage (NCBI taxonomy): Eukaryota > Metazoa > Chordata > Chondrichthyes > Squaliformes > Somniosidae > Somniosus > Somniosus microcephalus. The sequence continues at coordinate 141,299,647 of NC_140987.1, read as the reverse complement.
AAGCAACTAGCGCCCGGACGCAGTGATGTTTGTGTCGCTCGCGAAATTAACTAGATATTTTGCGGCGGCGCTAAACACTTCCGCCACGATCTCCTGCGCCGGCAAATTGTGACATCAGTCGAGTGCGCAACGCCCCGTTAGCGCCCCAGATCGGATATTGAGTGGCACCCCCTGCCTTACCGCCTGCCGCTAGCAATGACAGGTTGAGGGGAGCGTTATGCTGTCAGAAAGGGACTAGGGGAGCGCTATTTAAAGACGACCGCTTCCTGCCTTTTTTTGTCAGTGACATTTTTGCACCACGCATTCTGAGAGAGAGAGAGAGAGAGAGAGAGAGAGACTTCTGGAGAGATTCAACGCTGTGTGAAGGAGTTTTGAGTACTGAGCAGCACTTTGCAGGTTTATTTTGATTTGCCCTTCCTTGCTTCACCAGCACTCTGAGGTAGCGCCTCACTCCTCGGCGCTTGCGCCTTAAGACAGGTGTGAAGCGCCTGATTTAGTGCTCCAATCACCTCCAGGGGTGATAAAAGCCAAGTTTGCTGTCGGAGGTGATAATTAGCGCCAGGCACTAAACTGTGTGCACGGCCGTTAACGGCGCCCCAAATGGGGCGATACCGAATTTTTCCCCCTAATTGTGTTAATTAAAGTTTGTGTCCGAGACATAGTAGCACAATGTTGGTTGGATTGTATGGAAGAATAGGCCATTAGCTCACACCTGTGATTTTCTACACAGCGACTTCCCATGACTTTCCAGCAGAGGTCACTGGATAACAATCAGCAGTGAATAACCTGACTGATTTCCCATTCTCTAGCCCAGGGAGAGCAAGGAAAATTGTTTCTCCCCCCACCCTCGTCCACAACCACCACCCCAGTTAAGATCATTAACTCAGAACAGACTAAGGATCAGACCGGGGGACTTTATTAATCTGTTGGCTTGGTAATATGCCAAGCAGTTCACTTACCCACATATTTTCAAATATTTCATGTGCTTGTATCAAGCTAAGGGCCCAGTGGGGATATTCCCAAGTTTGATAAAATATAAGTCATCCTACAGTTTCTTATTTTAGCTGCTGGTAAATAAAGCAGAAACCCAAATATTAAAAAATAAACTTGAAATCACCTTTTTTAGAATGAAACCTACAATTAGTTAAGATCCTTTCCTAAACTGACTCTAACAACCTGCTGATCTTATAATGCGTGTAATGTTGTAAAGGATCCAGAAACTCAGTCCCAGCTGAGATAACATTCACTTCAGGCTCCATATATTGCAGGCTCACGTTCCATGGCTTCAAGCCTAACCACGGCATTAATCCACTATCGTGTGCAATTCTCTGGGGACGTCATGGGCTAGAATGACTATTGAGACTGAAGGTGGGAAATTAGATTTGGGAAAATCAATCACACAACAGGTGATCCTGCTTGCATCATCATAACACAATAGCAAAATGGAAAGTGATGATGAGGAGGAATTTGACAAGGAGAGATAGTGTTGCAGACCAAGGTAATCCAGCCAAGTGCTGAAATGAACTGTTCAGATGAGGCACAGAAGACACTATCTTCACTTAGTGCTCAGACAGCAAGGATTATACTTCATTTGAATTCTAATATTCTGGCTATTATCACCATTGTTTTGGAAGCCTTTTCGTAATTAGGATCCAACAGTACTTGATTGTCAGTGCACTAATGACCTTTTTATATTGCTGATGCCAATGCCTGCTTATGGGATTGCTAGGAATTCTTTTTTTGTTAAACACAAATTTCCGTTTTATAGCGTTAAAACCAACTCATTCTGCTCTAAAGAACCACAAGCTACTTTACTTATCAATGAATTATAGAAAAGCAAAATATAGAACATTTCAAAAATTTGGATGCCACGTTAATATTCTCTGTATCATTCTAGTGTTAGTATATCTGCTGCCAAACATATATGAGGAAACTCCAATATAAATATTTAATAACAGCTGCTCATGTGGCATAAACTACCTGTTAGAAGAAAGCCACTTTGCTTTAAATAGGTCTTATTTTTCAGGTACAATGTACTACGGTGGCTTGTGGATATCTTTTTCGTCCTGGAGTGTACCCAGTTCGTCATCCATCACCAACATGTACTCATAAAGCAAAAAATCTGATCATGTCAATATCGTTTTCTTAAAGCATAGGAGTAAAACTTATATCTTTCCATAGTATTCTGATGGTTAGGATTTTTCCCAGTGAAATAGTATTCATATTTTTTCTTAGATTTAACCATAAAAAAAATGGGAAAATAAAAGGCCATTCAGCCAAACTCTGCAAAATCTATCACAGTTACATTATAACTGACCCAAAGAGGAAATAGTTACAGTTTGGAAGAGAAAAATAGGCTGAAAAAAATAATGGTGTATAAATGGAGCATGCCATTATTAATGTGTAAATTGTTCAGCAACATGTGGTGAGGAAGCAATACCCCATGTATTGGGAATTGGCACAAGTTTTTTTATTCATTCCTGGAATGTGGGCGTCGCTGGCAAGGCGAACATTTATTGCCCATCCCTAATTGCTCTCCAGAAGGTGGTGGTGAGCCGCCTTCTTGAACCACTGCAGTCCGTGTGGTGAAGGTACTCCCACAGTGCTGTTAGGGAGGGAGTTCCAGGATTTTGACCCAGCGACGATGAAGGAACAGCGATATACTTCTAAGACAGGATGGTGTGTGACTTGGAGGGGAACTTGGAGGTGGTGGTGTTCCCATGAGCCTGCTGCCCTTGTCCTTCTAGGTGGTAGAGGTCGTGGGTTTGGGAAGTGCTTTCGAAGAAGCCTTGGTGAGTTGTTGCAGTGCATTTTGCAGATGGTACACACTGCAGCCATGATGGTGGAGGGAGTGAATGTTTAAAGTGGTGGATGGGGTGCAAATCAAGCAGGCTGCTTTGTCCTGAATGGTGTCGAGCTTCTTGAGTGTTGCTGGAGCTGCACTCATCCAGGCAAGTTCATCACGCTCCTGACTTGTGCCTTGTAGATGGTGAAAAGGCTTTGGGGAATCAGGAGGTGAGACACTCGCCACAGAATACCTAGCCTATGACCTGCTCTTGTAGCCACAGTATTTATATGTCTGGTCCAGTTAAGTTTTTAGTCAATGGTGACCCCCCAGGATGTTGATAGCGGGGGATTTGGCGATGGTAATGCTGTTGAATATCAAGGGGCGGTGGTTAGACTCTCGCTTGGAGATATTCATTACCTGCCAATTAAGTGGCAAGTAACATTTGCGCCACACATCAGCCAAAGTCTGAATGTCGTCCAGGTCTTGCAACATGCGGGTATGGACTGCTTCATTATCTGAAGAGTTGTGAATGGAACTGAACACTGTACAATCATCAGCGAACATCCCCACTGCTGATCTTATGATGGAGGGAAGATCATTGATGAAGCAGTTGAAGATGGTTGGGCCTAGGACACTGCCCTGAGGAACTCTTGCAGCAATGTCCTGAGGCTGAGATGATTGACCTCCAACAACCACAAACATCTTCCTTTGTGCTAGGTAGGACTCCAGCCAGTGGAGAGTTTTCCCCCCGATTCCCATTGACTTCAGTTTTACTGGGGCTCCTTAATGCCTCACTCGGTAAAATGCTGCCTTGATGTCAAGAGCAGTCACTCTCAACTCACCTCTGGAATTCAGCTCTTTTGTTCATATTTGGACCAAGGCTGTAATGAGGTCTGGAGTTGAGTGGTCCTGGCGGAACCCAAACTGAGCATCGGTGAGCAGGTTATTGGTGAGTAAGTGCCGCTTGATAGCACTGTCGATGACACCTTCCATCACTTTGCTGATTGAGAGTAGACTGATGGGGCAGTAATTGGCCAGATTGGATTTGTCCTGCTTTTTGTGGACAGGACATACCTGGGCAGCTTTCCACATTGTTGGGTAGATGCCAATGTTGTAGCTGTCCTGGAACTGCTTGGCTAGAGGCACGGCTAATTCTGGAACACATGTCTTCAGCACGACAGCTGGGATGTTGTCGGGACGCATAGCCTTTGCTGTATCCAGTGAGCTCAGCCGTTTCTTGATATCATGTGGAGTGAATTGAATTGGCTAAAGACTGGCTTCTGTGATGGTGGGGACCTCAGGAGGATGCTGAGATGAATCGTCCACTCGGCACTTTTGGCTGAAGATGATTGCAAACACTTCAGTCTTGTCTTTTGCACTCGCATGCTGGGCTCTGCCATCATTGAGGATGGGAATGTTCATGGAGCCTCCACCTCCTGTTAGTTATTTAATTGTCCACCACCATTCACGACTGAATGTGGCAGGACTGCAGAGCTTTGGTCAATGCCATTGGTTGTGGGATCGCTTAGCTCTGTCTATAGCAACTTGCTGGACAATTTGCACTGCTCTGCCATTAGCTTCACGAAAACGGCATCTCACCCTTACCCTCGCAGTGAATTTCATGAAGTTGTTGCATTTCCATATTAATTGCCCATTAAACTCGCCGCAGAAAGTGAAGTATAGTAATTAATAGCAAAAGTACCCTTTTCACTATGTGATAATTGTTAATGACTGCCAATCAAATGCTTTGGCTCAGAAAGTATCAATTAACATTATGGAGTCTCAGTCCTTCAGGTAGTGAATTATTGTTGGAGATTTTAAAAAATGTCAAATTATACATTTAAAACTTTTTTTTACTTTTCCTTTCTGACTTTTTTTTCTCTCAATCCAATCTTTCTTTCCTTCTCTTTATTTCTCTTTCTGAACCTGATTTGACATTGAATTCATCCACTCTAATTCACCCTCCTTCTCAGTCCTTCCTCTGTTTAATTCTCGATCCTTAAATCTCACTGGTTAAGGAGATTCACTATTTGTCCCATTATTCACCAAGGCCACAGATGCCCCATTTCTCTCACTGTGCTGTTTTCAACAACATACAGGACAAAATATTTTTGTGCTGAAGGGTGCAGGAAAAGGTCCAACTAACTGGGCATGCCACAAGATTCTCCGGTTCAGCAAATTCTGTCCCAATGTTTAGCAAAGATGTATATTTTCATCCCCATTCCATTCAACTGGACACGAATTTATAAATTAATAAAAAGGAATAGATTTAAAAGATAAACCCCACCCTCAACAATTTATTATAAGTTGGTTAATCAAACATTGTACCACAAATAACATGCAGTTGATGACTAATTTGTTTAATAGGAAACACCTATATCACATCTGTATAACTGCAAGTTTGAATTCAAAAAAGGGCCAGGATCCATGCGTATTGTAGATGGTTTTGACTTCCTCAGAGGTTTTACTCAGCTACTTGGTGGGTATTCAGTTCTCACTGGGACTTTAACCTTTATTATTTTGCTCAGGAAGTATGGGGACTTTCTGTGTAGCTGGAATTATCTAGGAATGCTCACACAGTGGGCAATTACCAGTGAAAACAAACAATGTGTGCGTTATATGACAGGTGTATTTTTTTAAATAATTTGTTCATCTTTGGTATTGTGTGGTGCACTATTGAAAATTCTTGTACATAAATAATTTTGAATGGAGAACAATTGGTAAAGGATTAATAAAGTACAATGGCCTCTACAGAAATTAATAAATGATCAAAGAATAGGATTCCAATGTATTAAGTAACCTTGTGTTCACTTCAATCACACAGAAAAAGATTTTGACCTAGAAATTTGAACCTTTAGCGCCGGCCATTAAGGCCGGTTTTGAAGAAAAATGGTGTCCGTCTCACTTCCGCCCACTTCCGGCACGGAACACGGCAGCCGCTATATTGGGCAGGTCGGCAGAGCTGTCATTGCCTGCGTTCATTGCAAGTATCTTAATTACAAGAAACGTGACGTCAATTGGCGTTTAACACCAAATTAATGTACACTCAGCGATTTTGGACGTCGCCGCTCCTCTTACCGCTCTCTCCAAAAGCACGCCCATGCGTGCAGCCATTGACAGCACGTACAGCCAGGAGAAAGAAGGAGAGAGCTATAAACTTACCTAGGGTAGTATAGTAAACATTCTGCACAATTCATATTTACTGTGCTACTTTTAAATAAGTTACACCCAAATAGCTGACTTTAATTGTCTTTCAGTTTATTGCAAAACTTCTTTAATATGATCCAGGTCAGTTGCTTAATTTAATTTATTTTTTGATCTTTTCATCAAGATCCAGTTTACGTTAAGAAAATACTGATGAACCCGCTAAACAAAGAAATATTAAGATTTATAGAGAGTTTTTTTGTTCTTATTGAAAATCTTAACTTCTGAACTAGCCCATATTTCAAAGATGGGAAATAGCAATTTGTATTGTCTGGGGAATTGGGAGGAGGCGGGGCGGAGAGGTGTAACTGTCAATAAGGTGACAGCCGAGAACGCTACACCGATCCTTTAGACCCAACCTTTGGCCTCCTGCTGATGTTATTGCCGGAAAGAGGGCGTTGCACGGGAGCTTCTGCACTGCACTCATTTAAATCAGCAGACAGCACCAAAATACCAAAAGCCCGTTTTCGGGCTTAATCGAATTTCATTTGATTCAAGCATTAAATATTTCTTAATTGCTTGTTTCTTATTGCTCAATTATTAACTACAGTCAGCTCACTGTAAATTTTCAACAAAAGATGGGTACATTTTAGCAGTATAATCAATGATGTATCAAGTCCATCATTTTGCAAAGTTTCTTTTTTGTTTTGTTCTTTGAATTCAACTATTTAATTAATGATAAAATTGTGATTATGCAAATATTTGCTTATAGAAATTTTGATTCCAACATAACAGTTCTTTGCAAATTCAATAAATCAATTCTAACAAATTCTGCTTCCAGTTAATTGACAATTTTAGTTTGGTAAATAAGAATACTTTTTCAACTGTTTTTCAAAAAATATTTGTACTTCCTAATAGCAAATACTTATGTATATATTTCTACTTCAACTGCATTGCCGAAGAAGCTAGTAAACTGCCCTACTATTAGTCAGTACAAGTGGTGCCAATTGGAAAATACATCCTATTGTTTTGAAGAGAAAGGAAGGAAGGAAGGGAGGCAGGGAAGAAGGAAAAAAGGGAGACTTGCATTTATATGAAGAGCTGATTTTAACTCCCCGCACTTGACGAGAATGGGAGTATGGGGAGTTAAATTAGAGGCAGCGTCCTACCCTTTGGCTTGGCATCGCACTCACAGACGGGCGAAAGCCTCATTAAAAGGCAGAAGTCGGAGTCTGATGATGTAATTCAAACCCCGATGCCATTTTAACGTGCAGTTACACGTTCAGAACCAGGAACACCAGGCATCAGGAGCAGCAGGCCCAAAAAAGAGCTGAGTAGGTGAATGATTTAAATTTTTAGTGAGCAAGGAAATTCCGCTCCTGCCCCGGGCTTCCCTCCTCCTACCCGACCACTAGCACTAGCCCTTCCAACCTTCCTTCCTAACCACGTACCTGTGTGTCGGGGACTGTTCCTTTGGGTCCCTGGTGACATCCTTCTGCTGCCCAACATCCCATTCCCATCTGCTGCTCGCCCTGTCGGCCCCACGCTGACCATCTTGCCCCAGGTTAAAATTGGGGCTTCTGAGGCTTTATCATGTCTCTCTGGCACGTTCAAAAGTACATCACAAAACAATGAATTACATTGAAATGGAGTGACTGTTGCTATGTAGGCAAAGTTATGCCTAAGTAAATCTTTGTTAGCTTTAATAATGTCCTGTTAAGCTATAAATGGTCTTCCATTATGACAATAATATTACATTATTTTGTAATTTCAGTACAGGACAATTGCAAGTAATGAGTCATGATACTCCACTATTATTTCCACCATCACTTTCAAAACATTCTTTCTGCTTACCCTCCTCTCCTCTTAGGAATCTGATGGCCCTTGCAGGGCCATGAGTCTAATGGTGGTGGCAGCTATCCAGCTCCTCATTGAAGTGGGTCTTCTTCATATTTGAACCCGGACAGTGATGGGCCTAATTTCCTCAAGAGGCTTTCTGGGGGTGGATCTGGAGTGGGGTAGAACAGCCACCCATGCACTAGCTGCCCACGCACTAGTTGCGCCCCAGCACCATCCCATTTTCCAGGGATTGGGTGGGAGCACGCGCTAGTACCAGCACAGCTAGGTCACCTGGATCAGAAAACTCACCATGGCACCCACCACAGCATGAGTATGCCAGCTCAAAATTTTAACCATTTAACCAAAGTGACCATTTTCCTTAAGCTCAATTGCAGTAGAGAAATCCAGCCTTTTAAAATTTAAATGTCCCTGCCGCAATAAGCCTGAATAAGTCAAACAATGGTCCCTGGCCACCAGTACAGGTAAAAATTCGGGAAATATGCCATATGATGTCATTCCCTCATTTGCATGCATTACGATAATGAGGTCTTGCCTCTATTTCTGCCCATCTTCCCCCACCAACTTCACTATGTTGTTATGACAAAAACGCAAAGCAATTTCAGCCCTCTGAGCCTGATTCTGTGCTCATTCGCATACACTTCCAGCAATAGACACTGGGCAGGAATCAGAAACACTGACCAATTTCTCCCCAGTTCCCAGTACTGTCACCCTGGTTAAGACTGGCTAATTTAGCACAGAGCAAGGATCGAATCTGGAACCTTGGTGATCTTTATTATTCAGTACCATACCACGGAATACATTTTTCATTTCTACACTTATAGCTAGTTTATTTTCCCTCATTCTTTTTGGATTTATTCAGGTCCCAAATATTTCTCAGTCAAGAGGGACACCAGGTTTCCCAGATTGTTATTAATGTCACTCTTAAGAACATGCACTACATTAGCTAGGGCTAATTCATTCTTTAATTTTCTGGAGCAAAGATAAGCAGGGTATCCAGATGGAAGGTTGGAACTGTGTCAACTCTTTGTAGAAGTTTTGGTAATCCAATTCCTGAGCCAAGTAATCTGTAATACTTCAGGCTACCATTGATTAACCAGGCAGTATAGCTTTCTCATGGAACCCGGTCGGATCGTCTCATCACCGGATTTCAGAGTCTTCCTGCTCAGTTCAAGATAATTCTGAAAGGGGAAAAACTCTAATTGATAGGGTGGTGCTAGATAGTCAAGCAATGGGAAGCTTACTAGTGCTTAGTGCTGGTATATGGTACTCCAGCAGTACCTCTGCACACAATTGGGTTCCTTAAATCTGGCTGTTGCCAATTTGCACTAATCTCTCTGAATTTAGATAAGTGGGACATATTCCTATAGGAAGAGTCTACAATCCATATTGGGCTAACAGAAACTCTACTTATGTGCTCAATTGCTTGGTTTTGAGATTCTTAAGCATGGTAATGGGTGTCCAACTGTCCATGTGTGTCAAACACCTGGTTCATCGATAGAAGCTTGTTTGATTTTCCATAGGGCAGCACTTCATCACCAATCAGTGGTTCTTCTGTTAGCATAATCAAATCTGGTGTATGGGGTAACACAAGAGCAAACCTGCACCTCTCCAAATCATGCCACCACATATTGCAATACTGTGCTAATGCAGCACCCAAAGGTAGGTACTATTGATATTAGAAGCATACTTTAACACCCATATTAATGGATGTCCAAAATATAGTACTCATAAGCAGCTAGAGAAATGAAACACTGACACATCACAAATAAATGTTGTGGTAAGGCAAATAAAAGATCTGCTTTAATTATTAAATGTGTTTTTTTTATTATTGACAAAATATGTATACTGGTTTTATTTTGATTAAAAAAGCTCACTGAAGCATGGGAAAGTCATCCTTGAAATTTCACTAAATATCTCCATCGAATTCTATTGAACCCTAGACATGATCTTAGTCATATATACTGTAATATACTTCAGATATATAAGGGGCAATTTTAATAATGCTACTTGGTGGAAACCACTCAGGAGACTCAGCTGCTGATGACTCACTCCCTTCTCGCAGTCTTCCATTTTAACCTGCTCCTCCATGCAGGCGAGAGGGACACCTGCTGGAAACCTTCTTTAAATATGCAAATCAGGATCTGATGATGTCATCGGGGCCTGACTGCTATTTTAACCAGTGGCCTGAGCAGAGAAGCCACTGTGGCTTTCCTGCTAGGTGAACCTAGAGAGAAGAGGAGGAGTCAGGGACAGAAGAGGCCGAAGCAGGCAAGGTTTTAAATCTTTATTTGACATTGCTTGTTGGGCCAGGAAGAACAGGAGTGCTCTTCCAGGCCCAACGAGGAACATTTAGGCCTCCCCTGCTCCCCATATATGTTGTGTATATGGACTTTCAAAAGGCATTTGATAAAGTACCTCATAACAGACTTATTCATAAAATAGAAGCAGATGGGGTTAAAGGGATGGTAGTAACCTCTCCTTAGAACAGTGAAAGCTAAGAGGAGATTTGATAGAGGTGTTTAAGATCATGAAGGGTTTAGATAGAGTAAATAAAGAGAAACTGTTTCCAATGGTTGAAGGATCGATGACCAGAGGGCACAGATTTAAGGTGATTAGCAAAAGAATCAGAGGCGACCTGTGTAAACCTTTTTTATGCAATGAGTGGTTAGGATTTGGAATGCACTGCCTGATAGGGTGGTGGATACAGATTCAATAGTAGCCTTAATACTGGATAAATACTTGAAGGAGAAAAGATTGTAGGAATATGGAGGGAGTGGGACTCACTCGATTGCTCTTCAAAAGATCCAGCGCAGGTTTTGATTGGCCGAATGGCCTCCTTCTGTGCTGCACTATTCTATGATTCTATTCTATGCCCTGTGCTCTTCCCATTGCCAATCATGAAACCCTCCCTGTGACTTATCAGAGTGTCGCAGACCAATTCTTTGTTCCCTGGCAGCGGCCTCCTGCCATCCAACTTTTCACTTCTGCTTGCAGGCCAGCTGTCGTTTCCTGACAGTTTTGGGCGGTCAACTGATCACCCAGGCTTCACACTTTGCCATCAAGACAGTTTGCTGCCCACCTTGGCTCCCACCTGCCCAATTCCTGACTTGACTATCACTACGACGACATCCCAAGACACATCAGTACCTCTTCATTGGAAGCACAATCTGCAACCCTGCAGACCCTGAGAAACAGGCTTGACCAAGCCCTGCACTCCGGACTTCAAGCTGTGTCAGCACAGTAGGAGCCAGCAGCACAATGTGGGTGCCATCTATAGTTCTCTGAATTCTGGAGAATCCAGTTACTATATAGAACTGAATAGCTCTATATTGCTATTGCCTACTAGTTATCCCATTCTCCAGCTCTCCTAAAGACGATATTAATGATCTGGTGCATGCAGGATTGGCTAGCTCCCTAGCTGATGTTGCACAAGTCTCCACTTGTAGCTTGGAATGTGCCTGCGACATAAATATTAAGATATGTACTGACTTTGACAGACCTGTTTTTTACTCATCATTGTGCAGCAGGTGGCTGCATAATTTATACCCATTGTGGGGGTCGATAGAGGGTTAGCCTCATCGTCCATTTATGCTGCTTCATCTCCTTTGCTCTTTCTGTCCTCTTCCACCATCAAGTTAGCAAAATGTGGAATTCCCCAAATGGAAACCTATTCTGCTTAATAACATCCCTTATTATGGGTGGAGGTTGAAAATGTGCTAATGACCAGAGAGTCCTTCACTATGGCAGGTGAATTGCAGTTCCTCAGCTCCCCAAGTCTACAACAAATTCTGAGATATGTAGGCACACCTAAGAAGTGGGCAAGAGTTGTTCAGGCAGAGAGTACTTTAACATGGACCACTTACTGACTGGGTGTGCTCATGACTTGGCTATGCCTCAGTTATTTGTGTGCAAGTTACATTGACATCAATTCTGTGCAATGGGGGAGGAACTGATGGGAATTCATCGCATTTGCATGTGTGTGCTAGTGAAGGGACATGCAGTTAATACACAGGGCACACAACACAGAAAGGCAACAATAAGCTTATACACACTTGGCACAAACCATAGATAACTCTTGTAGGGTTCTCAAAATTCCCACATTCCCCAAAGTTATAGATAAAGGGACCCTGCATGGACAAGTTATTAAAAAAGGGTACCCAAAATGGCTTCTGTAACCTCATGACCAAAACGTACAGGATTTTAAAAGGCAGGCACTTTCAAAACCTGAAACGAAACCCAACATGCATGAATCTGTGAAAGACTTTGTGAAGCCAGACAGCTAGCTAAACACAGAATATGCATTCTTCATCTTGGAACAGATCAAGTCAGAATGGGCCTAATCTTGAGGCCATTAATTTTCTGCATACATAATCGGTAACAGCTCACAATAGCCACCAAGCCAGGAAAAGGACAATTAAATTTCATAAATAACAAACAGCCAGGATATTGAAGCCATTAAACCAGGAGACAACCGCCCCAAAAGCCGTTAAAGTGGATGACCGTAATCACTTTGGATGAGCCCGCCAAAAGTTAGACAAAGAACTGACCTGATTTGGCGCACAGATAAGTGATGAAGAACCGGGTATAATTGTAGGCCCACCGGTAGCCAAGGTCACTCTCTTGCCACTTGCTCTTCGCTCTTGCCCCTGGCCTCGTCGCGGGCTCTCTTCTCCCTCCCCGCGCCGCTCAACACCAAGGACGCCCATTACTACACCGAGGGCTGAACGCAGGAGGAGAACGAGACCCGATTCAATTACGCACAGGACATATGGGGCCACGAACGGGCAGTCGAGATGAGACGAGATGAGACGAGACGAGAAAAATGGTAAAACCAATAAAGGCAGAGAAGGGCAGTGGAAAGACACGTTGGGGGACAAACGGCCTAGTTATAAGCTGGCGTTTGATGAATAAACTGGCGTTCGAAGCATGGGTAGTAAAATCATATTGACAACATAAACCGCCAACCGAGCCCCAACCATAATAAAGCCGTCGGCGACCAAACCGCCAGAAGAAGAAGAAGACCCATCACGATAAAGTACCCAACGAAGATGTTAACGGAGGAAAAGGAGGGTGCTTCGCAAAAACAATGCCATCGCTGCGCCCTGTGACCACGTGACAATGACGCATCCCAAAGGACAACAAGAGTGAACCCCAAAACCCACAACCAGTTAAATCAACAGGTTTCAAATTGGTGAGCATGAATCCCTGGCCCCTCATAGCTTAATCTAGTTAGGTATAGGAGGTGGGATAAGGATAAGGGGATTTTAATGTGTTTGTTCCCTCGATGTGCCGTGTGTTCCCCATTCCTAAATAAGTGTATTGTTCTTATATGCCTGTAATTATCCTAGTAATTCTCAGTATTGTGATTTTGTTTTGTCTTTAATAAAAATTACGGTTTTCTTGCACCGAACCAGTTGTCTACTTGATTTTCTGTATCGCCGCCTGTACCTACGTCCGATGTCTAGAACCCAGGGGGGTGTGGAGCGATTCGAACCGCACAACCGCACAGAGACAGTCAGGGGCAGAGCTGACTGGGCACACGCCAAAAAACCCCTACAGAAATGGCGACCGTGGCAGGACATCGGCATCAGGGGTGCGATACAGCAGACAATGGTTCGGAAGAGCAAACCATGATGGAGGAAAGGATTTCTGATTATGTGTTTAGTAAGGTGAATATCACAAAGAAGTGGATCAACAATCTGTTAAAGGCTGGCCGTCCAGTAGATGCCGCAGCCAAGTGGACAGAAGGGAAGGAGCACAAGAAATCCCTAGAGAAGGCAGTCTGGCTGATGTGCTTCAAAAAGCAGGTCCAGCTTTTGGACAGGCTGGTTGCAGCACAGGCAGCTGAGATAAAGGAGTCAGCCCTGGAGATCCAGGACAAGGCTCTAGCAGGGGAGAAGTTACTGGTAGCATTGCAGGCCCTGAACCAGGAAAGGGTGCAATTAATGGGAGAACACAAGGCCAGGTTGGAATACCGACAGTGCCAAGTCACCGAAGCCAAGGGTAACGAGTTGAGGTTACGGGAAAAGAATGCCCGCCTAGCGAGACAAGTAAGGGAGCAGGAGGAAAAGGTAAAGGAAGTAAAGGCAGCCTATAAGTTAGCAAGCGAACAAGGGTTTGAAGACGCAGATCATGGCCCCTGCAAGGAACAGATAGAAAATCTGAGCCTGGCCCTAAGGAAGGCAAAGGGCATGGTGTGCCTCATAAGCCCGAAGGCAGGCCAGGCGGATTTCACAGGGAATGAGGGGAGGACGGTTCAGACACCACAGGTAGTGCAAAAGGGTGACCCGGTTGAGGAACAGGAGGTCCCGCGACCACCACCCATAGCGCCAGGTTTTAGCGAGGTCTGGCAGCAAGTGGGGGTGAAGTTAGGGGTGGAAGCAGAGGTGGAACAACCCCTGCAGGAGAGGCTAGAACCAGGACCGATGTGCCCAGCCAGCATTGGAGGTTCGGCCCACCCATAGATGGCGATGAAGAGGGACCCCTCCAAAACCAGTTCGTATTACCCTACAGCACCCAACAGCTTAGGGCTATGGTGAGCCATATCCCAAAGCTCACCGAGAAAGTCCTTTCTCCCGTGTGGAGAAGACGGTGCAGCTAGCAGGGGAAACCCCGCAAGCATTCGCGGACAGGTTATGGCCGGTGTACCGGAGTGCCTGTCCTGGGGCACCTAACCGGGCGTTCCTGAACGGGGTTCAGCTGACCCACTGGCTCCGTTGCCTGGTGACAAACAGCTTGCCACAGGTCCGGGCCAAGGCGGAAGTCTGGTTTGACCCCAAGAATCACCTGACCACCGAACTTACGGTGATCAGACAGTTGAACCTCGCCTATAAGAATGGTAGGGGAACCGATGCACACCCACCTAAGGGAAAGGTGCATGAGGTAAAACCCGGACAGGGTAGGAAGGAGTGGTATAAGGAAGGGAATAACCTTTGTAGCAATAAGCTCAATTGCTACGGGTGTGGGAAGGATGCCCATTGGAGGAAGGAGTGCAAAAACCCTTGGAAAGATAGCAAGGGAAAGAACGCCACAGCCCCAGCCCAAAAGGTAGAGGCAGGGATCCCTCCCGCCGCGGTCGAGTCATTTCTGGACACCATGAGGTCCTTATTGACTGGCCAGGGGAGAGTAGCCGCCGCTACCGGTGCTCTGACCCCATCAGCCCCATCCAACCCACAGCCATGACTAGAGCCAGCGCAGCCTGTTTACCTGTGTTCCCTGCGGTACGATGTATGGAAGAGACCCCTCCTGGAGATGGAGGTAGAAAAGGTGAAGGGGACCTATCTGTTGGACACGGGAGCATCATGCACCGTGGTCCATTCAGCTAACTCCACCACCTCGCCTCTATCTAGCGGGGTCCCATACAGTCTGGCAGGATTCACAGGCAGAGAACAGGCCGGCTCGTTTTCCATCCCGCTCTCCATTCGTTTGGGTAGACTCCACTCTAAGTGGACCTGTATCCTAATGAAGTGGGAAGAGGAGGGTGGAAAGGGGATCCTGGGAGCCGACTTTATTGTAGGCCACAGGATCCTGGTGGATTTAAGAAGCCATTGCCTATGGGGGGCAAGTACAGGAAAGGACGGTGATGTAGTAGTCATCCCAGGGAAAGAAGGGAAGGGGACCCTGTGCACCATGAAGCCTAAAGAGGGTTATAACCTCGAGCTCATGGTCAGCAATACCCCAAAGGAGTTCCAGGCATTTGTGCGCGCCCACCTAGCCACATTTGCCACGCACAAACACGACTGCGGGAGGGTCAACGGGTTTGAGGTCAGCATAGACGGGGACCCCATGGCCCGACCACAGAAACAGTACAACTTCCCCAGGGAAGCGGAGCCAGACTTGGAAGCAGCTATGTCCTCCTTAGTGCAGCAGGGAGTAAATGAGACCGATAGCCACCCACGTAAACTCTCCACTGTGGCCGCTTAGAAAGCCGGACAATTCCTGGAGTGCCACGATGGACTATCGGGTGCTCAACAGCAACATCCCAGCCTGTGCACCCATGGTAGCAGCAGTTGCCGACCTGATAGGAAGTATCCCAGCATCCGCGACCACGTTCACGGTGCTGGATATTTCCAACGGGTTTTGGTCCATCCCTTTAAGGAGGGAGGATCAGTACAAGTTTGCCTTTGTGTTTAAAGGGCAACAGTACACCTGGAACTGTTTGCCTCAGGGCTTCCACAATAGCCCCAGCATTTTCCACCAGTGCATGGCAAACAGTTTAAAGGGTTTCAGCCAGCCCAGACAATTGGTGCAGTATGTGGATGACCTGCTCCTCTTCACCGATTCGAGAGAGGAGCATGGCCCACTACTGGCCGAACTGCTGGAGCTGCTCAGGCAGGAGGGTTTTAAAGTAAACCCAAAGAAAGTGCAGATCGGCCAGCAGGTGGTGAAATCCTGGGCCTGACCGTATGCGCTGGGGAAAGGGCCATAGATAAGGCTAGGAGAGAGGCGGTACAGGAGTTACCAGTCCCCAACACAGTCACGGGTGTGAGGTTGTTTCTAGGGCTAACCGGGTACTGCAGAGACTTCATTGAAGACTATGCAGCCACAGCAGCCCCTCTGCTCCGACTCCTACACAAAGGAGTGGAGTGGGTTTGGGATGAGGGTTGCCAGGCAGCATTTGTCAGGCTCAAGGAGGACCTGCAGACCGCGCCAGCTCTAGGGGCCATAGATGGGGGGAACGAGTTCTTCCTGGAGGTAGCAACCAGCGGGGACAGCCTGAGTGCTGTGCTGCTCCAAGAGCGGCATGGCCGGCTGTGGCCAGTGGCCTACTCCTCCAGGATACTCCCGGATGTGGAGAGGAGCTACTCCAATTGTGAGCGGCACCTCTTGGCCACACATTGGGCTGTGAAAAGATCACTGATCTTCACAGGCACCTCTCCTATCACCTTCCTCACCCATCACACACCCACCCAGATGCTCCTGGATGGGAGGATCAAGGATGGGATAGTGAGCAGTGCCCGCATTGCTCGCTGGACCCTGCTCCACTCACAGATGGGCCTAAAGGTGAAGGGTCTCTGCAAGCCAAAGCTCACAGCCAACCTGGTATATCCTGGAACAGCCCACCGGTGTTCCATAGAAGGGGTTTGGGAAGTGGACATAGGTTTACGGGCTGGGATACATCCCACGGGCCGCGAGATCTATGTGGACGACTCCAACACGGTATCTGCTGATAAAGGGACCCTGCATGGACAAGTTATTAAAAAGGGTACCCAAAATGGCTTCTGTAACCTCGTAACCAAAACGTACAGGATTTTAAAAGCAAGGCCCTGCAAAGGGCAGGCACTTTCAAAACCTGAAACGAAACCTAACATGCATGAATCTGTGAAAGACTTTGTGAAGCCAGACAGCTAGCTAAACACAGAATATGCATTCTTCATCTTGGAACAGATCAAGTCAGAATGGGCCTAATCTTGAGGCCATTAAGTTTCAGCATACATAATCGGTAACAGCTCACAGTAGCCACCAAGCCAGGAAAAGGACAATTAAATTTCATAAATAACAAACAGCCAGGATATCGAAGCCATTAAACCAGGAGACAACCGCCCCAAAAGCCGTTAAAGTGGATGACCGTAATCACTTTGGACGAGCCCGCCAAAAGTTAGACAAAGGACTGACCTGATTTGGTGCGCAGATAAGGGATGAAGAACCGGGTATAATTGTAGGCCCACCAGTAGCCAAGGTCTCTCTCTTGCCGCTTGCTCTTCGCTCTTGCCCCTGGCCTCGTCGCGGGCTCTCTTCTCCCTCCCTGCGCCGCTCAACACCAAGGATGCCCATTACTACACCGAGGGCCGAACGCGGGAGGAGAACGAGACCCGATTCAATTACGCACAGGACATACGGGGCCACAAACGGGCAGACGAGACAAGAAGAGAAAAACGGTAAAACCAATAAAGGCAGAGAAGGGCAGCGGAAAGACGCGTTGGGGGACAAACGGCCTAGTTATAAGCTGGCGTTTGATGACTAAACTGGCGTTCGAAGCATGGGTAGTAAAATCATACTGACAATATAAACCGCCAACCGAGTCCCAACTGTAATAAAACCGTCAGCAACCAAACCACCAGAAGAAGAAGAAGGCCCATCGCGACAAAGTACCCAAAGAAGATGTTAACGGAGGAAAAGGAGGGTACTTCACACAAACAACTCCATCGCCACGCCCTGTGACCATGTGACAATGATGCACCCCAAAGGACAACAAGAGTGAACCCCAAAACCCACAACCAGTTAAATCAACAGGTTTCTGTTGCAGCAGCGGAGGCGGCAGCGGTGGACCTGCGAGGGACGAGGCTGAGCGGCGGTTTAAAAAGGGCGCCAGAGTTCAGGTGAGGCCCCACAGTAGCAGCGGAGGCGGCGGCGGCGGTGGACCTGCGAGGGACGAGGCTGAGCAGTGGTTTAAAAAGGGCGCCAGAGTTCAGGTGAGGCCCCACAGTAGCAGCGGAGGCGGCGGCGGCGGTGCGGACCTGCGAGGGACAAGGCTGAGTGGTGGTTTAAAAAGGGCGCCAGGGTTCAGGTGAGGCCCCACAGCAGCAGCGGAGGCGGCGGCGGCGGTGTGGACCTGCGAGGGACGAGGCTGAGCGGCAGTTTAAAAAGGACGCCAGAGTGCAGGTGAGGCGCCACAGTAGCAGCGGAGGCGGCGGCGGCAGTGCGGACCTGCGAGGGACGAGGCTGAGCGGCTGTTTAAAAGGGCGCCAGAGTTCAAGTGAGGCCCCACAGTAGCAGCGGAGGCAATGGCGGCGGTGAGGACCTGCGAGGGACGAGCCTGAACGGCGGTTTAAAAAGGGCGCCAGAGTGCAGGTGAGGCGTACCAGTCTCCAGTCTCTGAGCTCAGAGGGAGGTAGAGAAGTAAAAAGTAATTGAAGTGTGACGTCACCAGAAAGCAGGTAAGTGATTGGTTGGTGAGTATTTCTCTCTTTTTAAACTTTAACTCTGTGGTTTATAGTTACTAAGGTCTCTCTGGTGTAATGGGCACTGTTGGTAAACCATTTAACTGTAGGGTAATTAGTGGGATTGATTAATTTAATTTAATTTAAATTAATTAAAGGGTAAGTCATGTCAGGGCAGCCCGGCCACGTGGTATGCTCCTCCTGCGATATGTGGGAACTCAGGGACACTTCCTGTGTCCCTGACAACTATGTGTGCAGGAAGTGCATCCAGCTGCAGCTACTAACAGACCACATTGCGGCACTGGAGCTGTGATTGGATGCATACTGGAGTGTTCGCGATGCTCGGGGCGTCATGAATAACACGTTTACGGAGTTGGACACACCGCAGATAGAGGTTGGACAGACAGAAAGGGAAGGGGTGGCCAACAGACAGAGTACTAAGCGCAGGCAGGTAGTGCAGGGGTCCCCTGTGGACATCCCCCTCTCAAACAGATACACCACTTTGAGTACTGTTGGGGGGGATGACTTATCAGAGGAAAGCAGCAGCAGCCAACTTCCTGGCACCAGGGGTGGCTCTGCTGCACAGGACAGGAGGAAAAAGAGGGGTAGAGCTATAGTAATAGGGGATTCTATTGTAAGGGGAATAGATAGGTGTTTCTGCGGCCGCAAACAAGACTCCAGGATGGTGTGTTGCCTCCCTGGTGCAAGGATCAAGGATGTCTCAGAGTGACTGCAGAACATCTTGGAAGGGGAGGGTGAACAGCCAGTTGTCGTGATGCATATAGGTACCAACGATATAGGTAAAAACTGGGATGAGGTCCTAAAAGCTGAATATAGGGAGTTAGGAGGTAAATTAAAAAATAGGACCTCAAAGGTAGTAATCTCAGGATTGCTACCAGTGCCATGTGCTAGTCAGAGTAGAAATATAGAAGAATATTTCAGATGAATACGTGGCTAGAGGAATGGTGCAATGGGGAAGGATTCAAGTTCCTGGGACATTGGAACCGGTTCTGGGGGAGGTGGGACCAGTTCAAACCAGACAGTTTGCACCTGGGCAGGGCTGGAACCAATGTCCTAGGGGGAGTGTTCCCTAGTGCTCTGGGGGAGGGTTTAAACTAAAATGGCAGCGGGTTGGGAACCTGAGCAGGGAGACAGAGGAAAGGGAAACAAGGATCAAAGCAAAAGATAGGAAGGAGAAAAACAAAAGTGGCAGTCAGAGAAATCAACGGTTTAAATCAAACGTGGCCACAGTAAATAATAATTCTAATAGCTCTAAGAGCGTTAAAAAAACAAGCCTGAAGGCTTTGTGTCTTAATGCGAGGAGCATTCATAATAAGGTGGATGAATTGGCTGCGCAAATAGAGATAAACGAATATGATTTGGTTGGGATTACGGAAACATGGCTCAAGGATGGCCACGGCTGGGAACTCAACATCCAGGGGTATTCGATATTCAGGAAAGATAGGCGAAAAGGAAAGGGAGGTGGGGTAGCATTACTGATTAAGAAGGGATTAACACAATTGTAAGGAAGGATATAAGCTCTGATGATGTGGAATCTGTATGGGTAGAATTGAGAAATACCAAGGGGCGGAAAACGTTAGTGGGAGTGGTATATAGACCTCCAAACAGTAAGGCAGAGGTTGGGGATGGCATTAAAAGGGAAATTAAAGAAGCGTGCAATAAGGGCACAGTAGTCATCATGGGTGACTTTAATCTACATATAGATTGGGCTAACCAAATTAGTAACAATACTGTGGAGGAAGAATTCCTGGATTGTATACGGGATGGTTTCCTGAACCAATATGTCGAGGAACCAACCAGAGAGCAGGCCATCTTAGACTTGGTATTATGTAACGAGAAAGAATTAATTAGCAATCTTGTTGTACGAGGCCCCTTGGGTCGGAGTGATCATAATATGATCGAATTCTTCATTAAGATGGAGAATGATGTAGTTGACTCAGAGACTAGGGTCCTAAATTTAAATAAAGGAAACTATGATGGTCTGAGGCATGAGTTGGGTAGGATTGATTGGGGAATGTCACTCAAAGGGTTGACGGTGGATAGGCAATGGCAAACATTCAAAGACCGCATGGATGAACTACAGAATTTGTTCTTCCCAGTTTGGCATAAAAATAAAACAAAAAAGGTGACTCAACCATGGCTAACAAGGGAAATTAGGGATAGCATAAGATCCAAGGAGAGGACATATAAATTGGCCAGAAAAAGCAGTAAACCTGAGGATTGGGAGTAGTTTATGATTCAACAAAGGAGGACAAAGGGATTAATTAAGAAGGGGAAAATAGAATGTGAGAGTAAGCTTGCAGGGAATATAAAAACTGACTGTAAAAGCTTTTATAGATATGTGAAGAGAAAAAGATTGGTGAAGTCAAGCGTAGGTCCCTTGCGGTTAGAATCAGGGGAATTTATAATGGGGAACAAAGAAATGGCAGACCAACTAAATACATATTTTGGTTCTGTCTTCACAAAGGAGGACACAAATAACCTCCCAGAGATGCCGGGTAACATAGGGTCTGATGAAAGGGAGGAACTGAAAGAAATCAGTATTTGTAGGGAAATGGTGTTAGGGAAATTGATGGGACTGAAGGCCAATAAATCCCCAGGGCCTGATAATCTACATCCTAGGGTACTTAAGGAAGTGGCCCTAGAAATAGTAGATGCATTGCTGATCATCTTCCAAAATTCGATGGAATCTAGAACAGTACCCATGGATTGGAGGGTAGCTAATATTACCCCATTATTCAAAAAAGGTGGTAGAGAGAAAACAGGGAATTACAGACCGGTAAGCCTGACATCGGTAGTGGGGAAAATGCTAGCGTCCATTATAAAAGATGTAATAGCAGAGCACTTGGAAAACAGTGACAGGATCGGACAAAGTCAACATGTATTCACAAAAGGTAAATCATACTTGACTCATCTACTGGAATTTTTTGAGGATGTAACTGGTAAAATAGATAAGGGAGAACCAGTGGATGTGGTGTATCTGGACTTTCAGAAGGCCTTCGATAAGGTCCCGCATAAGAGATTAGCGTGTAAATTTAAGGCACATGGGATTGGGGGCAAGGTATTGACTTGGATAGAGAACTGGTTGGCAGACAGAAAGCAAAGAGTTGGAATAAACGGGTCTTTTTCCGAATGGCAGGCAGTGACTAGAGGGATACCGCAGGGATCGGTCCTTGGACCCCAGCTATTCACAATATATATAAATGATCTGGACAAGGGAACTAGATGTAATATCTCCAAATTTGCAGACGACACAAAGCTGGGTGGGCGTGTGTGCTGTGAGGAGGATGTCGAGAAACTCCAGGATGATTTGGACATGTTGGGTGATTGGGCAGAAACATGGCAGATGCAATATAACGTGAATAAATGTGAAGTTATCCACTTTGGTGGCAAAAACAGGAAGGCAGATTATTATCTAAATGGCAATAGATTGGGAGAAGGGGAAGTGCAATGAGACCTGGGTGTCCTTGTGCACCAGTCGCTGAAGGTAAGCATGCAGGTGCAGCAGGTGGTTAAGAAGTCAAATGGTATGTTGGCCTTCGTAGCGAGAGGGTTTGAGTACAGGAACAAGGATGTCTTGCTGCAGTTGTACAGGGCCTTGGTGAGACCACATCTTGAGTATTGTGTGCAGTTTTGGTCGCCTTATCTGAGGAAGGATGTTCTTGCCATGGAAGGAGTTCAGCGAAGATTCACCAGGCTGATACCTGGGATGGCAGGAATGACGTATATGGAGAGATTGGGTCAATTGGAGTTGTAGTCGCTGGAGTTCAGAAGAATGAGAGGTGATCTCATTGAAACTTATAAAATTCTGACAGGACTGGACAGACTAGATGCAGGAAGGATGTTCCTGATGGTCAGGGAGTCCAGAACCAGGGGACACGGTCTAAGGATAAAGGGTAGGCCATTTAGGACAGAAATGAGGAGGAATTTCTTCACCCAGAGAGTGGTGAACCTGTGGAACTCTCTACCACTGAAGGCGGTGGAGGCCAGTTCATTAAATATATTCAAGAAAGAGTTGGATATATTTCTTAAGGCTAAAGGGATCAAGGGTTATGGGGAGAAAGCAGGGACCGGGTACTGAATTTGGATGATCAGCCATGATCGCATTGAATGGTGGAGCAGGCTCGAGGGGCCGAATGGCCTACTCCTGCTCCTATCTTCTATGTTTCTATGTTTCGAATTGGAGAGCATGAATCCCTGGCCCCTCATAGCTTAATCTAGTTAGTTATAGGGGGTGGGATAAGGATAAGGGGATTTTAATGTGTTTGTTCGCTCGATGTGCCGTGTGTTCCCCATTCCCAAATAAGTGTATTGTTCTTATATGCCTGTAATTATCCTAGTAATTCTCAGTATTGTGATTTTGTTTTGCCTTTAATAAAAATTATGGTTTTCTTGCACCGAACCAGTTGTCTACTCGATTTTCTGTATTGCCGCCTGTATCTAAGTCCGATGTCTAGAACCCGGGGGGGGTGGGAGCATTTTGAACCGCACAGAGGCAGTCAGGGGCAGAGCTGACTGGGCACACACACCAAAAACCCCCTATACTCTTTTTCATCACCGCTCCCAATGTAAGTTACCATCATAACAACAGAAAATGCTGGAAAAACTCAGCAGGCCAGGCAACATCCGTGGAGAGAAATTTGAATCGACGTTTCGGGTGAACCCTTTTTCAAAACTGGAAAGGAAATGAAATAGACTGAAGGCAGGGCTATTTCATTTCCTTTCCAGTTTTGAAAAAGGGTTCACCCGAAAGGTCGACTCTAATTTCTCTCCACGGATGTTGCCTGGCCTGCTGAGTTTTTCCAGCATTTTCTGTTGTTATTCCGGATTTCCAGCATCTGCAGTATTTTGCTATCGTACTAAGATACCGTCATGTTCTGCTAAAGTCACGTTACGTGTGAAGAACCTGAAGTAAAAGAAGTTCACAGGGGCAGTCAACTTCACTGCCACTGGCAATGCTGTGCCTACCCTACTGTTTGGCTGCAGGTCCTCCTGCAGCAAGGTACACAATACAGTGATAGTCTCCCAAGTGAATCTGAGCTTACAAAGGCACTGCTGCTTTATAAAGTCTGAAACCTTTATTCGAGCAAGAGAGAGTCAATTGCCAGGTTGCATCCTCAAGAACCTGATTATCCTTCTCCTAGTAACAAAAATACAATGGGACCCCAAAAAGAACACTCATTGTGTAAGGGCAGTGGTAGCTGGTGCAAATTCAGCCCCCAATGATTCTTCATGAATCCTCTGCTTTCATAAAATGGAGTATTGCTGCCTTACACTTTGGAATACAATGCTGCTGTGGTATTCACTTAAATTCTATACTACACAATGTGGCTGGCTAGCCCTTTAAATGGCTTCCTTTCCTATTTCCCAACACCAAGCGTATATGAGTGCTGCTTGCAACCATGCCTGGTCTAACACAAGGCAAGCCATACCCGTGACATAAGAGAAGTAAACACAACCAACATGCAAATTAGCTGGTTTTATTTACTGTGTTTGGAGCATTTTTTGATGGAATGTTTTTGTTTAAATCAGCAACTTTTGGCAGCTGCTTTCTATTGACTGCAATTAATTACTACGCTGGAAATCTCTTACAGTAATCTTTTAGAGAGCAATTCAGATAATTGCACCATTATGAGCTCACTTAACAGTAGCTGGGCAGATTGGAACTTTTAAATGGCACAGCACTTGCAAACTTCATATTAATGATTCTTAAGATTCATATGATGGTTCATTACAAGGTGATATACAACATTACTCTGAAGCAGAGTTGTCCTACACCATTGCAATCAGTATTGTGCCTCTTAAACCTTTCCTCAATGTATAATCTTTCACTTTTACAAGATCTGGATTTTGAATATTTCCTGAATAATCCTGAACAGTAAAAAAATGTTATTCTTTGAAAACAATGAACTCCCCTGTAATCTTTTGCTAACCCCCCAAAAACATACATGAAATAAGCTGAATAACAAATAAACTGACTGCAAATCTTGAATTTTAAATGAATCTTTTGAAAGTCAGATAATTCTGGCACTGATAATCACAGCATTGGAATTGTAAAGCTTTTACCTCTTCCTTGTCTTCGAAACAGAAAAAAAATCTTAAGGTGACCGTCTGTAAATAGGTTAGTAAGGAAGCTCAAAAGAAACAAAGCTCCATGAATGAGTCAGAAATCATTTTCTTTAGGGCTGAAATTCCTGGCGCCCCACTTCGCTGACAGAAGTGAAACTTCTGGCTGCTGACTGTGAAAGATTTTGACCAGATCACAGGAACGCCATTATTTTAATACTTGGAGTGGACAGCCCATGCTGGCTGGTGGAAAATTGAAGCGGCTCCATGTTGACTGGAGGAGCTGGAGGTCCTTATCGGGGTAAGAGAGCATAAAAAGTACTCTCCCCCCGCCGAAAGGAAACACTGGCCCGCAATCCGAGGCAACCGACCCATTCTGGGATTGATTACTTTAGCTCTGAGGCCTTTGGAAGGCCCAGTGCAGAACCCATGCCTGCTTCAAGTAGATTTGGGAACTGCAGGGCCTAAGAGTGGCAGAATTCTTAGGGTTTCATGGGAATGTCTTCAACATACTCCCAACCTGCTACCAGGATGCAGTGCATGGCTGGAAGACTTACCTGCACCCACATGGGAATTTCTAATGGAGGAAAAATGAGGTGGAATCACAGCAGATCCGAGTTTTTGCCTTAAATTCCTACATGCCTCTTTCCCCACATGATCAATCTATCCAATTTGTGGCCTCCCCAACCTTAGGAATTTTGGGTACTTTAGTGGCTGACAGTTTCCAAAATCATAAAATATATTTACTATTTACTTTGGTGAACTATTTGCTGCAGATATTTGGACAGCCGTTAATATTTTCTCTCAATTACCAATGAGGCGAATTATGGCAACCTAGGCAGTAAAGCTGCTTTAAGAAGTGTTTACACCACTCCACACATTCCAATTGTTGTGTATTTTGAATGTTGTATTTGAATTGTCCCACATAGCTTACCGTAGTTGTGATGTGCAATGCACTATGAGAAATAGAGTGCATGAAGTGGAGAAGATTCTCTGGAAAGTGATGGCTGTTAACTGAACTCTGTCTCCTGCGTACTCTTTTAATTGTTATACAAGCAAGGTTATTAAACTCTTGAGATTTAACACCAATGTAGGCTTAACAGAGTGGTAACTGATTATTGTCAATGAACTGAAAACACTCATTTAGCCAATTATTGGTATTAGGGTCACATTTGAAATATTTCAGAACCTTTTTATCACTGGCTCTAAGCCACAGATAAAGTTACATTACTGCTGCCTGTCTTCAAGCAATATGTTTTAATGCATCTTTCAATACTGTAATAATTTCCAATATGGATCAATTTTATGGATGCTTCATGGCATGAAGCAATACTGATGATATCTTCCAATACTGCTGCTTAATCCAATATATGCAATGAACCTACTTACATTGTGTACTTTAAGTGTTCTTAGGAAAAGTTTGCAAGGTCAATATTTTTGTTGAAAAAATGATTTATACTTGGAGATGTCATGTTGTTGCTTATGGTTCCAGTATTGGCAAGCAGGGTATGGGAGTATTCTTCAACTCCAGTGGTAAGCCAGGAATGAATGACAATAATATTTTCTAAAGCAATATCTTGCAATTCCTGGTGAGTGGCACATTTGCACTTTTTGTCTCATGATATTAAATAAAACATCATTGTCACCCTGTACTTGGCTCAGTGCTCATTTAGGAATTGCTGGACTTGGTCTCTTGCAAATTGCTCCCAATTGAATGGAGTCAATGTCCTCATGCACACATTTGGTTTGCTTGAGGAATGTATTCTTCCTTGAATTGCACATGCTACATTGAAGTTTCTCCAGGCAAGAAGACTTGGTTGATACTAATTATTTTTGGTGGAGTAAGTAAAGAATCAGATTTAGAAATCTGCGTGGGGTGGGGGCAGGAGGAATTTGGGGTGGAACTTATTTCTGCCAGGTTTCCCCCCCACACCTCCCCAACCTGCTTGGAGAACCTGACTGGTGATCTAGAAGAAGCTGACTGAGTGAAAACCCCCCACAAAGCTAAGGCATGAATATTACTGTGAAGTACCAGCACAGGACATGAAGGGAAATATTTATTAAAGATGAATACAAAAATCACTGTACTGACAGAGAAATGTTAGCAAGAATACAAAGTATTAGATATTATGTGAAAATCGTAGAATTTATATAAATTACATTGCAAGTGCCATCAATGGAAAAGACAATGTACTGCAGGAAGCAATTTCCTGGGGCCAAATCACCATATCTCAGTCCCAACTGCTCTTGTGTATAAAGGCAATATTCGTACACATGGGCAAAGTATGGAACAGATAGCACACACCAGGCTTGAAACAATTCCTTCCAGGAAATGTCGTTGATCTATTTAGGAGGAAATCAGTAAGGGATTGGAACTGTGGACATTTGAGGGGGATTCATAATTGCTGGTACAGTAATCACAAAAGCTTAGAAATTCCACTCTGTATTGGGCAGAATTCTGGTAAAATGTGATGGGGGTGGGAGTTGGGGTGCAGAATTTAGGGTAGAACCTTCATCCATTAAGCAGGAAACCCCATTGAGGGTGCAGGTAGCTTTGCCCACATCCCAAAAGCAATTTGGGAACATGCCTGTGGTCTTCTCGGGAATCCCACCAGAAGCACCTCTGATAGGCATTAGTGAGAGCTTTGCCCACAGAGCAGGTGTATCCCTTTCTGAAACTAAAGTGGGACCTGAAGTTCAATAGGAAAAATAGCAACAGGAGTAGGCCATTCAGCCCCTCGAGCCTGTACTGCCATTCAATGAGATCATGGCTGATCTGCGACCTAATTTCATATACCCGCCTTTGGCCCATATCCCTTATACCTTTGGTTAACAAAAAGCTATCAATCTCCGATTTAAAATTAACAATTGATCTAGCATAAATTGCCATTTGCAGAAGAGAGTTCCAAATTTCTACCACGCTTTGTGTGTAGAATGGTTTCCTAATTTCACTCCTGATCGGTCTGACTCTAATTTTTAGACTATGTCCCCTAGTCCTAGAATCGCCAACCAGCGGAAATAGTTTATTTCTATCTACCCTATCTGATCCCCTTAATTTCTAGAAAACTTTGATCAGATCACCCCTTAACCTTCTAAATTCTAGGGAATACAACCCTAATTTGTGTAATCTCTCCTCGTAACTTAACCGTTGAAGTCCGGGTATCATTCTGGTAAACCTGCGCTGCACTCCCTCCAAGGCCAATATATCCTTCATAAAAAGTGTGGTGCCCAGAACTGCTCACAGTACTCCAGGTGTGGTCTAACCAGGGTTTTGTATAGCTGCAGCATAACTTCTATCCCCTTGTATTCTCGTCCTCTAGATATAAAGGCCAGCATTCCATTAGCCTTTTTGATTATTTTCTGTACCTGTTCATGGCATTTTAATGATCTATGTACTTGGACCCCTAAGTCTCTTTGGACCTCCACTGTTTTAAGCTTTTCATCATTTAGAAAGTACCCTGTTCTATCCTTTTTAGGTCCAAAGTGGATGGCCTCACACTTGCTTACATTGAAATCCATTTTCCACAGTTTTGCCCATTCATTTAATCTGTCGATATCCCTTTGTAATTTTATGCTTTCATCTACACTACCTACAATGCCGCTTATCTTTGTGTCATCGGCAAATTTGGATATATGACTTTTATGCCATCATCTAAGTCATTAATAAATATTGTGAATAGTTGAGGCCCCAACACAGATCCCTGCGGGACACCACTAGTCACATCCTGCCAATTTGAGTTCTGCTCTTTTCTTCTTCTTAGGCAGTCCCTCGGAACCGAGGATGACTTGCTTCCACATTAAAAATGAGTTCGCAGGTGACTGATGAGTCCAATGCGGGAGCTACAGACTCTGTCACAGGTGGGGCAGACAGTGCTTGAAAGGGCGGGTGGGTGAGGTGCTTGGGTTGACGTGCGCTCCTTGCACTGCTTGCGCTTGGCTTCCGCTTGCTCCCAGCGAAGAAACTCAAGGTGTTCGGCGCCTTCCCAGATGCTTCTCCTCCACTTTGTGCGGTCTTGGGCCAGGGATTTCCAGGTGTCGGTGGGGATGTTGCATTTTTTCAAGGAGGCTTTGAGGGTGTCCTTGAAGTGTTTCCTCTGCCCACCTGGGGCCTTCTTGCCGTGTCGGAGCTCCAAGTAGGGTGCTTATTTTGGGAGTCTCGTATCGGGCATGCGGACAATGTGACCCATCCATCAAGTGTGGTCAAAGCTTCGATGCTAGGGATGTTGGCCTGAGCGAGAACACTGACGTTGGTGCGCCTATCCTGCCAATGGATTTGCAGGATCTTGTGGAGGCAGCATTGGTGGTACCTCTCCAGTGCTTTGAGGTGCCTGCTGTACATGGTCCATGTTTCTGAGGCATACAAGAGGGCGGGTACTACTACTGGTCTGTAGACCATGACCTTGGACCTTGGTGCCAGGTTTGAGGTCCTGGTCTTCAAACACTCTCTTCCTCAGGCGACCGAAGGCTGCACTGGCACACTGAAGGTGGTGTTGGACTTCGTCATCAACGTCGGCCCTTGTTGACAGTAGGCTCCCGAGTTATGGAAAGTGGTCCACGTTTTCCA
Organism: Somniosus microcephalus; assembly: GCF_052327205.1. Lineage (NCBI taxonomy): Eukaryota > Metazoa > Chordata > Chondrichthyes > Squaliformes > Somniosidae > Somniosus > Somniosus microcephalus. The sequence goes on along the minus strand of NC_140987.1, from coordinate 141,270,324 downwards.
AGGCCTCATTGTGGATTTTGATAATCAGGGGGTAGTACTGTGTGGCAGGGGCAGATTGGCAGAGGACCTTTGTTTTATGGATGTAATTTGAGTACCTACCCATTGACATGAATCTTGTCATTCATGTGGAAATGACATGAAATAATACTGGGCAGCCTGCTGGTGGCACTGTCCCGGGAGAGTATAAATACTCGGGCATGGGCCCAGCTTGCTCAGGACATTCTTTAACAGGAACTAGTGAAGGACAGAACTAGATCTCCATGTTGAAAAACAGTTGATTAAAGCCTTGTTTAATACTCAGACCAAGTGCCTAGTAGTTTTCTTATGTCACCCATTATCCCTACTCTCTGCCTTCTGCCGCTCAGCCAATTTCTTAATCAGGTCAATAATTTGCCCTCAATTCTGTGGGCTTCTACCTTAGATAACAGTCTCTTATGTGGGACTTTATCAATGCCTTCAGGAAGTCCATAAAAATAACATCTATAGTCATTTCCCTGTCCACTACTTTAGTCATCTCTTCAAAAGTTTAATCAGGTTTGTCAGGCATGATCCATCTTTCACAAATCCATGCTGGCTCTCTCTGATCAAATAAAAATTTGAGGTGTTCAGTCACCCTATCCTTAATTATAGAGTAGAATTTCCCAACAACAGATGTTAGGCTTACTGGTCTATAATTCCCTGGTTTCCCTCTCTCGCCATTCTTAAATAGCGGAGTGACATGCGCAATTTTCCAATCTAAAGGAATGGTGCCTGAATCTAGAGAACTTCAAAGATTATAGTTCGGGCATATGCAATGGGCTCACCTACTTCCATTAAAACACTTGGATGGAAACCATCTGATCCTGGGGATTTGTCCCTATTTGGTGTAGGGTTCGAAAATCCACAACCACGTTTTACCAAAAATTGGATTGCCCTATACAGTTTAAAAACAACATTTTCGGCCAAGGCAGAGGTCCCGACAAGCAGGCTGGGATATGCCTGGGACATCTGAATACAGGGGACTGTGGCTCAGAGGTGAGCCATATATGTCGGCCAATCGAAGCAGAGTGCATTCTCAAAGGCCAATCAGGGGACCGAGTCAGACCTGAAGCGAGGAAACCCCCGGCCCATGGGGACCACCCGGTCCAGGTTTGAATATGTGACTCACCCCTAATCGGGCTATGAATACAAGCCATCATCACCTTAATCAACTCGGACTAGGGACAATAGTCTTGGGATCACTACAGTTAAGAGGTGGCCCAAACTAATCAAGTCCCAGGACTGACACAATGGGGCAGCAGATTTGGAGGAGCCGATGTGCACTCAAACCAATACCCCTGTCCTCACACCTACCTGTATAAATATGGAACACAAGAAGGACCAACGCTGAGAGAGAACTATTACCAGAAGAACGAACAGGAGAGTGAGTTAAGATGCTGAGGGAAAAGACGAGCCCGGGAGGGACGAGCTGGGGTGAACTAACATCTAAAGAACTCCAACTGCGCTGAGGAGAAGATCCACCATCAGGCCCCAGGCTCAATCAGTATACTGAAGGTTTACTCCGCTACCAGACGGCGCAACATCGCCGCAAGAAGCCGTACCGTATACCAACTCCCGTTCCAGGGACCTCGACAAGAAGACACCAATGACCGAAATGGCTGTGGAAGACGGCATTCACTCCAGTCATTTCGGGAACCTTTTCCATCAAGCACAAACCAACCAATGACAACCGACCGAAAGCGCAATCAACAAAACCAAACTTTGAGAAAACCCGACCAGACGCAGCAATGTCCTCTCCGAGGTTTGGGGTACGGCGAACCCCGAGGCACAGGTCGAATTCCGATGATGACAGCAACAACAACAACCCAACAATCGCACTCAAAATTCCATCTGTCAAGGGAGGAGGCTGTGAGTATAATCCAAGGGCCTGCAACTGTCAGTCTAGTTTAGGTAGGAAAGTGGGTTGGTGGGATTGGACTTGGTAAAGATAAAACTGTGTAAACATTCTCATTGTGTCCGTTCTCTCTCATTTTATTTATAGTTATAAATGTGTGTGTGTGTTTATTACGGTTGTGGTAGAACTTACCTTGGCAAATAAAATTAGTTGTCACCTGTTCTTTTTCCAAGGACTACTTGTCTCCGAGTGTCTATTTAAAATGCATCGTTCTCCACCCAAATTCTGGAGTTAGAACCAGATAGGGGCATTAGGGCGCTTCGAACCCGCCAAACAAGGGAACAGCAGACTAGGGAAAAGAGAGAGGACTCCAGGAGCACTTGGGCTCAGGAGTACCCCACAGATTAGGTATAAACTGTGCGGGTCGCCACCGTATTTTAGTCCTCCTCTATAAGCTGTTGTTCTCTATCTCCTTAGAGGGTGTTTAGTGACACCCGACCTGCAGGCTTACATAAGCTGCAAGGGCATAAAGGAGACTGAGGCCCAATACCTCAACAGGCACTAGAGACCCCTGCATTGGGCAGAGCAGAGCCCCATGCCCCTACATTGGTGTCATTATTTTCTTCATTACTGTTATTTTACTTACATTAATTTTATGGAGTCTCTGTCCCCGATTCAATATTAGTTCCCTTGGGATTTCTGGCATGCTATCCTCTTCTTCCACTGTAAATACTGACGCAAAGTAATTATTTAACATGTCCGCCATTTCCTTATTGTCATTGACAATATCACTGCTTTCAGTTTTTAAGGGGCCAACATTGCTCCTGACTGTAATGATCAGTAACCTGTCATTCTGGAATGGTACACTAGGTGGCGCTGTATGTATGTAAGAGTGGGCTACCCACGATGCACCAGGCTACCCACAAGGCAGCAGTCAAGATGGATGCCTCTACAGATACTGTACCTAGTCCACATGTGCTCAATATAGTGTCTAGCAAAAGCTAGCTGTTCTTAATAAAAACGACTAGTTATTAATGAACATAACATGGTACCAGGATTGGTAAGATCTGCTGAATATTGTGCAATGCGACATGGAGAATTTGAAGCCACCAGAGCGTTTGAAACTCACAGGAAATGTCGACTACAATTGGCAGACTTTTAAACAACAATTCGAACTCTACATTGCTGCCATCAGGTACGGTACGAAGCCAGACGCAAGGAAAATAGCGTTGCTGCTCACAGTTGCAGGCCCACAGGCGATAGAGGTATTTAATGCATTTGTATTTAATCCAGAGGAGAACAGAGAAAAATTAGACGATGTGCTAAAGAAGTTTGATACACATTGTTCTCCCAAAAAGAATGAAACCTATGAGAGGTACATCTTCTGTTCTCGGACACAGCAGCAAAATGAGACTTTTGATAGCTTTATAACTGATTTGAAACTGAAAGCACAGACATATAATTTCTCTGAGCTGAAAGCATCCATGATTCGTGACCAGATTGTGTTTGGTATTCATGATAAAAAAGTCAGGGAACGTCTGTTGAGAGAAACTGAACTAACATTGCTGTGAAAATATGCCAAGCCAGCGAGCTAGCTCGAAAGCACGTGAAGACTTTCAGTGAAATCAATAATGATGCGATTGTAATGAGTGATAATGCTGCTGTCAGTGCTGTGTCCTACAAGGGGAAGAAACGTGGGCAGAACAGAAATGAAAAGCAATCGGAGGATGAAATTTTTAATTGTAAACTCTGTGGTTACAAACACCAGTTAAGACAATGCCCAGCGTTTGGAAAAATGTGCACAAAGTGTAATGGAAAGAATCACTTTGCCAAACAATGCTTTTCAAAAGTAAAAACAAAGAAAGGGCAACGAGTTAATGTGATTGAGGACACTGATTTAAGTGAGACATTTTTTGTACGAGTGGTGTCATGTGACAATGTCAAAAATGATACAGAAAATGTGCAGCCCTCAGATATGGACAATGCTGAACATAAAGTTAATGCAGTAAAAGAGGACAAATGGATGATCCCACTGCAGATAAATGGAGCATTAGTTACATTGAAACTGGACACTGGGGCAAAAGCAAACTTAATCAGTATGAGTGACATTAAAAACATGAAAGAAAAGCCCAAAATACAGAAAAAGTCAGTACTACTGAAGGACTATAATGGACAGAAAATAGATAGCTTAGGTGTATGCAGACTTAAAGTGACAGTCAAAGACAAAGTGCATCATCTCATGTTTTCTGTTGTGGCTGAAGGACTTGATTCACTACTGGGTGACAAAGCTTGTGAGGACTTAGAACTGGTCAAGAGAGTATACCGTATAAACTGTGCCATAAACAGACCAGATGACTCAGTGGATTCTGTAGTAAATAATTTCCAGGATGTGTTCAAAGGATTTGGAGTTCTACCATTCACTTACAAGATCCAGCTAAAGGAGGATGCTCAGCCAGTGGTACATGCTCCACGAAGAGTTCCAGCACCCCTGCGTGACCAGCTCAAGAATGAACTGGACAGAATGACCACACTAGGAGTCATCAGGAAAGTCAAAGCGCCAACAGACTGGGTTAACTCCATGGTATGTGTAAAGAAAAAGAACAATGATCTAAGAATATGCATGGATCCAAAGGACTTAAATGGAAACATAAAACGTGAACACTACCAGATTCCCAAGCAAGAAGAAATCACCAGTGAAATGTCAGGTGCCACATACTTTACAAAGCTCGATGCCTCACAAGGATTTTGGCAACTAAAACTGGATGAAGAGAGCACCAAATACTGTACCTTCAACATACCATTTGGCAGGTATTGTTTCCTCAGAATGCCTTTCGGGATAATATCTGCATCTGAAATCTTTCATAGAGCGATGGAACACATAATTGAAGGTCTGGAAGGAGTTCGGGTCTATGTTGATGACATCATAATCTGGGGCACCACACTGAAAGAACACAATGAGCGGCTGACTAAAGTGCTACAGAGCATACGCTGGAATGGACTGAAGCTCAACAAAGCCAAGTGTCAGTTTGGCGTCCAGGAATTCACTTTCCTAGGAGATAATCTACCTGGTAAAGGAATAGAGCCAGATATGGAAAAAGTAAATGCCATACTCAACATGCCCCGACCCACTGACAAAAAAGGAGTACTACGCATCATGGGGATGATAAACTTCATTGGAAAGTTCATTCCTAACTTGTCAGCCAAGACAGCCTGTCTGTGAGACCTGCTACTTAAAACAAATGAGTTCGCATGGACAGAAAGACATGAACAAGAGTGGATGAACCTCAAAACAGTGCTGACAACCACACCTGTACTCACTTTCTTTGTCCCGACAAAGAGAATCAAAGTGTCAACGGATGCATCAAAGGATGGCCTTGGTGCGGTCTTGCTACAAGCAGAGGGTGAAGATTGGAAGCTTGTTGCCTATGCCTCCAGGTCTATGACTGATACTGAGTGTTGATACGCCCAGATTGAAAAGGAATGTCTAGGCTTGGTAGTTGGACTAGAAAAGTTTCATGGCTACATATATGGACTTCCCACCTTCACAGTTGAGACAGACAACAGCCCATTGGTTGCCATCATAAAAAAGAACCTGAATGAGATGTCTCCAAGGATTCAACGACTCATGATGAAGCTGCAAAGATATGACTTTGAACTGACCTACACACCAGGCAAATACATCGTGTTAGCAGATGCACTATCCCGAGCACCCACAATGAGTCATGTGAGCTCTACTGAAGAAGACGTGGATGTTCATGTGAGTATGGTCACTGCTGCACTGCCCGTGTCAGACACAAAATCAAAGCAAATAGCAGAAGAAACAGTAAAAGATACAGTATTACAAACAGTAATAGAGAACATTCATCATGGTTGGCCAAAAGATCCCTGTCCAAAATATTTTCACATAAGGTCAGAATTGAGTGTCGCAAGTGGACTATTACTAAAACAGATCAGAATAGTCATTCCACAGGCTCTACGTCAAGACATGCTCAAAAGGATTCATGAGGGACACCTCGGAATTGAAAAATGCAAAAGGAGAGCAAGAGACACTGTTTATTGGCCTGGCATAAATAAGGACATTGAGAACATGATAGGCAAATGTGAGACATGTCAGAAACACCAAAACAAACAAGCAAAGGAACCAATGATAGTAGCTGACATACCAACAGCACCATGGCAAAAGGTTGGTATGGACCTTTTTCATTTAAATGGTAAAGACTATCTAATAGTGATTGACTACTATTCTAACTATCCTGAGATGGCGCTGCTCTCAAGCACCACAGCAAGCAGTGTCATAATGCATGTGAAACCCATCTTCGCCAGACATGGAATTCCCAGAATTGCTGTTAGCGACAATGGTCCGTGCTTCAACTGTAAGGAGTGGCAACAGTTTGCAGCACATTATGACTTTCAACACATCACATCCAGTCCTTTGTATGCTCAGTCGAATGGTAAGGCAGAGAAAGGTGTTCAAGTTCTCAAGCAGCTACTGAAGAAAGCGACAGAAAGCAAGTCTGATCCTTATCTCGCCCTGCTGAGCTACCGAGCCTCACCTTTAGACTCTGGTTCTTCACCTGCTGAACTCCTAATGGGTTGCAAGTTGCATACCATGCTACCCTGCTGTGCAAAAGAAAAGCAGAGTAAGGAACTGAGACAGAGACTTCAACTGTTAAAGCTGAAACAGAAATCATACTATGACAAGTCATCCAAAACTCTGAAACCATTGACAAGGGTTGATGTTGTCAGGATTGAGGATCCAGATGCATGGAACAGGAAAGCTACAGTTCTTGAGGAAGTAGGACCAAGGTCATACACTGTTAGAACTGAGGAAGGACAGATTCTCAGGAGGAACCGCTGTTCCCTCCTAAAAACACAAGAGACTATCGAAGAGCAAATCGATGACAATGCCGCAACGTAATCTTGTCACTCACCGCCAGAACAATCTAACACAAATACACATACAGGCTCTCATGAAAACACATCAGACTTACCTGTGCTGAGAAGATCCACACGTGAAGTAAAAAAGCCTGATAGACTTAATCTTTGAGTACAAAGAAAACTACATTGAAAATGTATTGACTGTTGAAGATGTTTATGTTGTTATTGATTGATATTGATTGATACTGATTTTGTTTAACCTCAAAGGGGGATGTAATGATCAGTAACCTGTCATTCTGGAATGGTACACTAGGTGGTGCTGTATGTATATAAGAGTGGGCTACCCACAATGCACCAGGCTACCCACAAGGCAGCAGTCAAGATGGATGCCTCTACAGATACTGTACCTAGTCCACATGTGCTCAATAAAGTGTCTAGCAAAAGCTAGCTGTTCTTAATAAAAATGACTAGTTATTAATGAACATAACACTGACTTCCCTCTTTTTTCTAAAGTAATTTTAAAAGTTCTCCATATTAATTTTGATATCCCTTGCAAGTTTCTTTTCATACTCCCTTTTTGTAGATCTTACTATCTGTTTTGTGACCCTTTACTGTTCTTTGCATCTTTCCCATTCACCAGAATCTGTGCTTTTTTTGCAGTTTTGTAGGCTTTTTCTTTTAGTTTTACGCTGTCACTTACCTCTTTAGTTTTCCATGGCTGTTTTTTTTTTGGCAAGTAAAGCTCTTGCCCCTCAGGGGTATAAATTGGTTCTGTATCACCTTAAATTCTTTTTTAAACATCTCCCACTGATCTCCTGTCATTTTACCCATTAACAGATTTGCTGAGTTTACTGTGGACAGTCTCTGCCTCATCCCGTTGAAGTCAACCTTACCTAAATCTAGGATCTTTTGTAGCAGTTTCGCATTTCTCCCTTTCAAATGCTATGTTGAACTCTATCATGTTATGATCGCTATTAGATAAATGGTCACGCAGTTAGGCTGTTAACTAAATCTGGCTAATTACTCATGACTAAATCTAATATGGCTTGCCTCCTTTTTGATCTAGAACATATTGTTGTAGAAAACTATCCCAGACACACTCAAGAAATTCACTACTTTACTGACAGGTGCTAGTCTGCTTATCCCAATTAATATGAAAGTTAAAATCCCCCATTTAAACCACTCAGCCTTTACTACACGCTTGTCTAATCTCTGCATTTATACAATCTAGCACATCATAGCTGCTAGCAGGTGGCTGATACACAACTCCCGCTACAGTCTTAAATCTTTCCCTATTTCTTAATTCTACCCATAAAGTCTCCACTTCCTGCTTACCTCTCTTTATAGCCTCTCTTATCATTGAAGTGATTTTATCCTTAATTATGAAGGCTACTCCTTCCCCTCTGTCATTTTCCCTATCTTTCCTTATAACCTGGTATATTTAGTTTCCAGTACTGACCGTCTTGCAGCCATGTCTCAGTAATGGTTACAATATCATACCCTCCAATTTGAATTCGCACCTGCAGTTCATTCAATTTATTCCTTATATACTCTGTGCGTTTGTTTAAAGAACGCTTATTTGGGCCACACACCCTAGCCTGTCCTTCAGCTCTAATGTTTTACTCACATGTTTCTTATTTATCTCTCCTGGGTTAATCGCTTTACATCTTTAGTTTTCCCTTTATCCGTAGTGCCTAAAGCACAATTTCTGACTGTTACTCTACTCTCTTCCCTTCTGTTTGTTTTTGAACTACTATTTCTACTACAATTTCCACCTGAGTCCTCCCCCCCCTCCCATTTACTAGTTTAAAGTCCTTGTGACCACCCTATTTATACTTTCTGCTGGGACCCTAGTGCCATACCAGTTCAGGTGGAGCCCTTCCCAATGGTACAGTTCCTTCCTGTCCCAATACTGGTGCCAGTGCCCCATGAAATTGATCCCGTTCAGAGAAGAAAGAAATGGAGGCCCTTCTTGTCTGCTTTATGTTCTCTGATTTGTATGACACATATTGGCCCTGAAATTAGGATCGGGTGCTTGCCGCGCGTGCAAGCCCCCGATCTGCACTCACCCTGCGCGCCAACATCTGAAGCCCGGGCCTGCTTGCATTTCCTGTCACTGGCCTGGTTCAGATGTCGGCGCGATGTGCTTACCTGATCCAGCGGCGTAGTTAGTGCGATGTGCCAGCTGGGATCAGGTGAGCACTGTGCAGCCAATCAGGGGAGGGGAAACTCATTCATGAGTTTGACAGAAAGAGCTGTCAAACTCATGAAAACTCCTGGCCCCAAAACACTACTTAAACCTGAAAGAAAATTAAAAAAAACATTGCACTACTTAAATGAACAATAAAGAACTCTGAAAAACTATTTTAAACAATAATTTTAAAATTTGAAAATTTTTTTTTTTTTAAATCGGAGCTAAAACTAAACTTACCTTACTGTAAATTCTTTAAAAATAACAAACCTGTGGAAAAAATTTTTCTCAATTGTACTAAAAGCCCACTTACCTGAAAAACGAAGTACTTACGTGTGGTTTTTCAATGTGTAAAGACCGGAGGCCTTTACACACGCGCAACTCTGAAAAAAAAAAGGAATTTCACTGCGCACGCGCTGCCTGTGCAGTCGCGCGCATTCTGCCTCTTAACCCCTTGGGTCAGAGGACAGGAAATGCCGGTTTTCAGCGCATGCGCTGTGCATGCTGAAAACCGGCAATTCCTCTGGGCACACGCGTGAGTACCCCGTCCGTACTCATGCGTTGTGCCCGGAATTACTGGGCCATTGTCAATATAGCACTAAAAAGATATAACTACTTACGTGTTCATAAGGGGTAATTTTCCAAATTCACATCTCTGGGGACTAGCCTTTACATGTCACGAGTACATGCAAGAAATTTGGGCATGTGAAATCAGATAATGTCATATCTGTCTCTTCACACAGCAAGCAGAACTGTGTGATTGACCAGGCACACCTGAAGACTACCATGCAGCTAAGTATCAACTGTCCATTTGAATCAGGCACCAGCACAGACATCTACTATGTGAAACATTCATAGTGATGTTGATTGAAATACACAATTTTGCGTAGATAATAATGGTGAGGCGGTCAGCGCTCACCGTTATTATGGAGTAAATCGGACAACAACCTCCGGCATGCACAATTAAACATGGAAATCAGAAGTTGCTGTCAGAGATACCCTGCGCCTCCACAGCATGCGCTATAACAGAACCTTGCCGATAGACTCAGCTTTGAAATCAATGCAATGGCGTGAAGTTGGGGTACTTGCCCGTTAGTTCCCCACTAAAGATGCCAGAAAAGGTTTGGGCTGGTGCATTTGGAGTAAATGAATTTATAACGATGTGATAAGTGATAATTACTGCCAAACAACCTCTCTGGCCCTGAAAATTTAACTCTACAAGTGTGGGGTCTCATTCCTTCAGAAGTTAGTGTTGGAGACTTTTTTTTTACTTTTTATGTTTGTCTCTTATCTCTCTGTCTTAATACTATCTGTCTTTCCCAATCTTTATTTCACTTTCTGTACATGATGTAAATCTAATTTATATTTCCTGCTTTATACTTCGGTTTAGACTCTGTGGTCGCAAAATTCGGCACCTTTGCGCTGGCTGTTAGGGCTGGTTTCAGCAAGAAAATGGTGGTTGCCTCACTTCCGCTGACTTCCGGTGTGGACTGCAGTGGCTGCCATTTTGGGCAGGTCAGTAGCTTGGCCATTGCCTGCGTTCCCCAGAAGAATGCTGATGAGGCAGATCGCGATGTCAATCAGCATGCAATGCTGATTTGATGCACGACCTGCTATTTTGGACATCGCCGCTCAACTGTTCATGCGTTCAACTGCATGATGGACACCCCCCCCAACCAGCCTCCTTAAAAGGACACAAGCAACTTTGAGGTAAGTTGCTTTTGTACTGGTTGCTGTACAGTTTATTTGAGCAGTGGCTTGGTGTAAGATACTTAAAAAGTCCTCCTCCTCCAATTTCACTCTGTGTGTCTCAGCGAGGATTCTTCAATCTGATTGGTTGAACAGCCTCGCTGCTCTTTGGCCTGCTCACTCATGCCACAGATGCTCTGTAGAGGGTATTGCGCTGGATCAGACACCCGATGACAGCAAGTCTCCAATCAAAAGTTCGCAAAAACTTTTTGGATAGCTGTCAATGAGCTGAATGGCAAGTGCCTTTCCTTTGCCGTTGACTTCAAAATACAGTCCATTACGTCATCCAGTACTATTGATGAAGCGATTGCAGGAGTGGAAGGATGTTAATGAGGAGTCAGCTATATTTCATAGAATCATAGAATGGTTACAGCACAGAAGGAGGTCATTTGGCCCGTCGAGCCTGTGCCAGCACTCTGCAAGAGCACTTCAGCTAGTTCCACTCCCCTGCCCTTTCCCCGTAGCCCTGCAAATTTCTTTCCTTCAGATACTTATCCAACTCCCTTTTGAAAGCCATGATTGACGCTGCCTCCACCACCCTTTCAGGCAGTGCATTCCAGATCTTAACCACTTGCTGCATAAAAAAGTTTTTTCTTACGTCGCCTTTGGTTCTTTTGCCAATCACCTTAAATCTGTGTCCTCTGGTTCTCGACCCTTCTGCCAATGGGAACAATTTCCCTCTATCTACTCTGTCCAGACCCCCCTCATGATTTTAAACACCTCTATCAAATCTCCTCTCAAACATCTCTGCTCCAAAGAGAACAACCCCAGCTTCTCCAGTCTATCAACGTAACTGAAACCCCTCATTCCTGGAATAATTCTTGTAAATCTTTTCTGCAACCTCTCTAAGGTCTTCACATCCTTCCTAAAGTGTGGTGCGCAGAATTGAACACATTACTCCAGTTGGGGCTAAACCAGTGTTTTATAAAGGTCCATCATAATTTCCACACTTTTGTACTCTATACCTCTATTTATGAAGCCCAGGATCATCCCAGAAGCCTTTTTAACCACTTTCTCAACCTGCCCTGCCATCTCAATGATTTGTGCACACATACCCCCAGGTCTCTCTGATCAGGCACCTCCTTCAGGATTGTACCATTTAGTTTATATGCCTTACAATTTAGTGGAGGTTCAGCATGCTGGCTGCCCCTCATGAGTTGTACGGGGATACAAAGCTTTACAATGGAGGTTATTACAGTAGCAATGCCTTACAATGGAGCCACATGCCCTAATACACAAGTTAGTTTGGTCTGGGCAATATGGAACAGTCCAACACCTAGATACTCATTATGATCATGATATCATACAGCTATGATTGTCTTCACTGCAGTCTGCAGTTGAACACATATCAATACTATTGGCATCTGCAGTGGAAATTTCAGTTGTTCAGACTATAGGCAGAATAGGAAAATTTCTGATGAATGTTCTCACTGCTCCTTTAAAAACTATACGGTTCAAATTTCAAGATATAATCATGGCCGGTTATAGCCAAGCACGAGGGAAAGATTTCAAGACTACATACATGGCCACTATTCTATGCGCAGGCATATAAGTTGCAATCATGAGGAGATGCTCTCCAGCAGTGACGTGCATGGAACAGCAGGGAAGCACTCCGCTAGTGTCACATCAGCAACTGTTCTGAAATATCAGCCTGCATTTTCCTCTGCTATCCTGCCATAAATGGGTGGGATAGCGCATGGAAAAGGAAGCAAAATTAGGCGGTGAGGCCTACCACTGCCTCAATACCCTGACTTGTCATCCAAAGCACTTAGCATGCCATTATGTTCTTGGATAGTGACATGGAAACAGAGTGTGTATGTCTGTGGTGTGCACTCCTCTCATTCAAATCAGATTTTAAATAGAAATGTTCATAATATAGGTATGGTGGTAGAGTAGTGATTATGGTACTGGACTAGCAATCCAGAAGTTGTCTACTTCCTAATCCCCAAGTCAGTTTAGGAATGAGTGTGGTGGCATATTGTTGATCCTCAAGGGGACCGCATGGTTCACCTGTGGCAACTGCCATGTCCTGCTGGGTCATGACTACTGCCAGCACCGTGGTGTCTATACTGGCTGACTGTTACTATTCGCTACTTGCCCTTCCGCAGTCCTCTGAAGTGGCTGATGGGCAAGGCAGATGAGTCCTCGCCCCGAGAAGTGAAGTGTTCTGGACTTATGGACATTACGGACATTTTACATGCAGATAGCACCCTCTGGTGGTGGTTATTGTGTTAGCAGTGTTTGTATGTAGCAGAGGTCCTTTGACCTTTCTACCTTTCTTCCTGTTTGACCCAGGAAGTAGAATTCCAGAAAGAACCTAGCAGAGCAATGGAGAATCTGCCATGAGGGATTCTCAATCCAATGTAATCTGATCTCATATGTTAGGTCAGGCGCAATATCTGTGAGTATCTTTGTCTGTTAGCATGATAGTAACTTTGTCAGCATAGTATTTTGATAACACTATGTTTATAAATGGTTAACATTTGATATTTACAGAAGTACTGTCCAAATGTTAGTTAGTTATACAATTAGTCTATTCTACTGTTGTAAATATGTTTATATCTTATATAATATCGAATGTATAGTACTCAGTTTATGTACAAAACATACTTTGTCTTTGTTTACAGTTTCACAAATTTGTTCAAGTAAAGCTTCAAAACAGCGAAACGGCTTCACGAGGAATTATTTGAATGAGTGTTTAACTTGCTGGATAACCAGATAGGAGCACGTCTAGCGAGGCCAGTACAGTGAAAAGATAGCAATGCGGCTAGCTGTGAAGAGCGGAGCAGGAGGAACCCAGTGTAAGCCTTAACCTCGTAGAGCACACCTACCTCACATCAACAAGTCAGAAGATAATAACGAAAATGCTTTGCAGTGAGGAGAAGACCTTAAACGGGCAGACGAAATGGTAGAAGGTGACAATCGGTCTATAAGCTCCAGTTACATCAGGTCGCAAGCTGGTTCACGGTCATCAGGTGGTTCTAGAGTAAGCGTGGCCATCGCCAGAGCACGGGCTAAGCTAGTAGCAGCTCAAGCCAGAGCTGCACATGTGAAGAGTGAAATAGAAATAAAAGTAAGACAGGCCCGTCTCCAAGCTGAACCCCAAGCCGAACAGGCCCGACTCCAAGCTGTACAGGCCCAATTCCAAGCTGAACAGGCCCGTCACCAAGTTGAACGCCAAGCTGAACAGGCCCGATTCCAAGCTTACAAACCTTTAATTCCCATATCATGGCAGAGTCCACGATAGCGCACCATGGATTACGTGAGCGACCATGCCGACATACAGTTTACAAGAGAAAGGGATGAAGGCCCGCACATCTCTACAGATGCAAGCAAGTTACCAACCAAGGTCAAAGTAGACAGCGTGCCTCAAGCCGTAGAGTCTCCCCCAGCAGGACAGAAGACACGGTGCAGAGGAATAGAACGCTGAATAGAGAAAGTCAGCAGCAAACCCCCTTTCGTTTCCTTGAGACCCCCAGAATCAGAGCCCCTAGTCAAGGCAACCCTGGCACAGGTCCCAGTACCTACGACCTTGCCAAATACCTTGCACACACCCAGCTGGTGACTACAGGGTTAACCAAGTTTGATGACAGGCCGGAGAATTATCAGGCTTGGAAGTCCTGCTTCCACGATGCCATATCGGGCTTAGACCTGTCGGCAGGAGAAGAGCTCGGCCTCCTTAGCAAATGGCTCGGCCCAGAGTCCGCCGGACAGGCCTGCAGGATAAAAGTGGCCAATGTGGGATGTCTGCCAGCGGGGTTGAAGATGGCTTGGGCGAGGCTAGAAGAAAGCTACGGCTCGCCCGAAGCCATTGAAAGGGCTCTCTTTGACAGGTTGGAGAACTTTCCGAGGTTGACGAGTAAGGAACCCCAGAAGCTCCGCGACCTTGGAGATCTGCTGTCGGAACTCGAAGCCGCAAAGCAGGATGGCTACCTACCCGGTCTATCGTACATAGACACTACCAGAGGGGTAAGTCCCATCATTGAGAAGCTTCCATCTAACCTGCAGGAGAAGTGGATAACGTTTGGATCAGAGTTCAAGCTAAAGCACAACGTGGCCTTCCCACCATTCTCTGCGTTCGCCAAATTCATCCGTAAAAAAGCCTAAGCCAGGAACGACCCCAGCTTCAACCTCTTCTCCTCCCACCCAGCACTTGCCAGAAGAGACAAGTTTGACAGACATGGAAAGACACCAATATCTGTCCACAAAATGCAAGTGTCCTCAACTGAGAACACAAAGGTGCAGAAGAAACCTGAGGATATGAGCAAACAATGCCCAATCCACAACAAGGCCCATCCTTTAAAGAATTTACATTAATGACCTGGATCAGGGAGTCGGATGCAGCATTTCCAAATTTGCAGACGACACTAAACTAGGAGGGGGGGTGGGCTCAGAGGAAGAGACCAGGAAGCTCCAGAGCGATTTGGACAGACTGGGCGATTGGGCGGATAAATGGCAGATGCACTATAATGTGGACAAGTGCGAAGTTATCCACCTTGGGTGCAGGAACGGGAGGGCAAATTATTATTTAAATGGCAATAGATTGGGAGAGGGGGAAGTACAGAGAGACCTGGGTGTTCTTGTACACCAGTCACTGAAGGCGAGCATGCAGGTGCAACAGGCGGTCAAGAAGGCAAACGGTATGCTGGCCTTCATAGCAAAAGGGTTAGAATACAGGAACAGGGATACCTTGCTGCAGCTGTACAGGGCACTGGTGAGACCACACCTCGAGTACTGTGTACAGTTTTGGTCGCCTCATCTGAGGAAGGATGTTCTTGCCATGGAGGGGGTGCAGCGGCGATTCACCAGGCTGATACCAGGAATGGCGGGAATGACCTATGAGGAGAGACTATGTAGTTTAGGGATGTACACACTGGAGTTTAGAAGATTGAGAGGGGACCTCATAGAAGTGTATAAAATTCTGACAGGTCTAGACAGACTGGATGCAGAAGGAATGTTTCCCTTGGCGGGTGAGAACAGAACTAGAGGACATAATTTAAGGATAAGGGCTAAACCATTTAGGACAGAGATGAGGGGGAATTTCTTCACTCAGAGAGTGGTGAACCTGTGGAACTCATTGCCACAGAGGGCAGTGTACGCCAGCTCATTAAATATATTTAAGAGGGAATTAGATATATTTCTACGGGCAAAAGGGGTTAAGGGTTACGGAGAGAAGGCGGGGACGGGATACTGAATTAAAGGATCAGCCATGATCTCATTGAATGGCGGAGCAGGCACGAAGGGCCGAATGGCCTACTCCTGCTCCTATCTTCTATGTAAGTGCAGAGGCTTCAGGGAGATATCCCTGGAAGATCGGAGTTCAAGGTCGGAAACAATACCTCAAAGAGAACTCTATATGTTTCAAGAGCTGCTCTTCCATGAGCCATCTCGCCAAGAACTGCAAGGTAGATGCAAAATGCACAGAATGTGAAAGTAATCGGCACATTTCAGCACTCCACCCAGGCCCAGCTCCTTGGAAGTCAGAGTCGCCGCCTCCCGCCTCAGAGCACGGCGGGGAGAGAGAGGGAGCTGCCGGTCTGGAGATTACATCCAGGTGCACCGAGGTGTGTGGAGAAGGAGTGAGCGCAAGAGCATGCTCCAAGATATGCCTCGTTAATGTGTACCCTGCAAGATGTCGCCAGGAATCTGAAAAGATGTATGCCATACTAGATGAACAAAGCAATCGTTCTCTAGCAAGATCCGAGTTCTTCAACATCTTCAAGGTCAAAGGAAGTCTGTCGCCTTACACGCTGAAGACATGTGCTGGACTTTCAGAGACAGCCAGCAGGAGGGCCTGCGGTTATGTTGTTGAGTCAGCCAACGGGAAGATTAGTCTCCCCCTTCCTACACTCATCGAGTGTAATCAAGTCCCCGACAACCGTTCTGAGATTCCCACTCCGAATGCAGCTCGCCATCACCGTCATCTGAGACGCATTGCAGACGAGATCCCACCTCTTGATCCAGATGCAGGCATATTTTTGTTGTTGGGAAGGGACATCCTGAGGGTACATAAGATAAGGAAACAGATCAACGGTCCACATGACGCCCCTTTCACCCAAAGGCTAGACCTCGGCTGGGTCATTGTTGGAGATGTGTGCCTCAGGGGTGCTCACAAGCCATCTCAGGTGAGCACACTCAAGACTTCCATCTTGGAGAATGGTCGTCCAAGCTACCTTACCCCATGCAGTAGCCAGATCCGAGTGACAGAGAAGTTCAGTCATACGGCTCAGCCTCAGAACCCCCCAGTGCTGATCTCCACAGACAGCACACAGATGATGCTCACTGGAGAGAACCCGGGTCAGTCAGTCTTCTGTCTCACCGCCAACGACCACAAACTTGCTCCATCGATCGACGACATGAGGTTCCTCCAGATTATGGACAATAAGGTCTCTCGTGACAGCTCTAACAGCTGGGTTGCACCCTTACCCTTCCGGAACCCCAGACGATGGCTGCCGAACAACAGGGAGTATGCCTATAATCGTCTTAACTCACTCCGTTGCACACTAGAGAAGAAGCCAAAGATGAAAGCACACTTCCTAGAATTTGTCAAAAAAATGCTTGTCAACGATCATGCAGAGATAGCTCCTCCACTCCAGTAAGGTCAAGACTGTTGGTACCTCCCTTCCTTCGGAGTCTATCACCCCAAAAAGCCGGAACAGATCCGCGTGGTGTTTGACTCCAGTGCACCATATCAGGGAGTCTCAGTCAATGATGTACTCCTCACAGGGCCCGATCTTAACAACAGCCTCTTGGGAGTACTCATGAGATTCAGGAAAGAACCCGTCGCCATCACTGCCGATATCCAGCACATGTTTCATTGCTTTGTGGTGACAGAAGACCACAGAGACTTCCTCCGCTTCCTGTGGTATTGGGACAACAACCCCAATAGAGGCATTGTGGACTACAGAATGCGTGTCCATGTCTTTGGGAATAGTCCGTCCCCTGCTGTCGCCATATACGGACTGAGGAGGGCTGCAAAGGAAGACGACGACTTTGGCAGTGATGTGAGAGTGTTCATCGAACGAGAGTTCTAAGTCGACGACGCACTGAAGTCATTCCCGGCCGAAGCAGAGGCCATCAGTACCCTCGGACGAGCCCAGGAACTACTTGCAGTATCCAACCTCAGGCTGCACAAGATAGCCTCTAACAGACCAGCAGTGATGGAGGCATTCCCCCCTGAAGATTGTGCTAAGGACGTCAAGGATCTAGACCTCTTCACTGATAACCTCCCCTTACAGTGTAGCCTAGGAGTGTCTTGGAACATAGCAAAAGACACGTTCACGTTCCAAATCTTAGATGCCAAGAAACCCTTCACGCGTAGAGGAGTGCTCTCTACAGTCAACAGCCTATACGACCCTCTCGGCTTCTTAGCCCCTGTCACCATACAAGGCAGGCTGCTCCTCAGGGAACTCTCCACACATGCTGAAAAGTGGGATTCACCTCTCTATGAAGAGATGGAAGCAGAGTGGGACAGATGGAGAGACTCACTCCAAGAGTAACAGGCGATCCGAATACCTCGCTCCTATACGTCCTTCTCTCCCTTAATTGCCCAATTCAAAGAGCTTTGTGTCTTTGCAGACGCATCCGCTAAGGCCATTGCAAGTGTGGCTTATCTGAAGGTCACCACTCAAGATGGACAAAGCAAAATCGGCTTCGTCTTTGATAGGGGCAAGTTGGTGCCCCAGCCAGATCTCACCATACCCAGATTGGAACTGTGCGCAGCAGAACGCAACCTACCCCCTCAAAGCAGTCTACGGAAGCTGCATCCTATCATCGACACCGACGGACTGTCTCTGAGGTGGTTCTTCTTTTGTCGCCAGAGGACTCCAGTGACAAGTAGAATTCGGACTATGTGGAGTCGTTAACGACCCCAGACGGGGAGTGTTCTGGGCTTATGGACATTACGGACATTTTACATGCAGATAGCACCCTCTGGTGCTGGTTATTGTGTTAGCAGTGTTTGTATGTAGCAGAGGTCCTTTGACCTTTCTACCTTTCTTCCTGTTGACCCAGAAAGTAGAATTCCAGAAAGAACCTAGCAGAGCAATGGAGAATCTGCCATGAGGGATTCTCAATCCAATGTAATCTGATCTCATATTTTAGGCTAGGCGCAATATCTGTGAGTATCTTTGTCTGTTAGCATGATAGAAACTTTGTCAGCATAGTATTTTGATAACACTATGTTTATAAAAGGTTAATATTTGATATTTACAGAAGTACAGTCCAAATGTTAGTTAGTTATACAATTAGTCTATTCTACTGTTGTAAATATGTTTATATCTTATGTAATATCGAATGTATAGTACTCAGTTTATGTACAAAACATACTTTGTCTTTGTTTACAGTTTCACAAATTTGTTCAAGTAAAGCTTCAAAACAGCGAAACGGCTTCACGAGGAATTATTTGAATGAGTGTTTAACTTGCTGGATAACTAGATAGGAGCACATCTAGTGAGGCCAGTACATGAAGTCCTTATCATCTCTCCTCTTGTCATACTCCATTTGCTGGCTGCCCCTACTGGATGACCAGGAATCTACATGGGCAAAGACCCTTGGCCAGAACTACAGTCTATGAAGCCTGCTATCAAGGTCATCTGAAGCCAATTCCCTAACCTCTGTAGTCCAGAACCAAAAGTCTCCTCTAAAGTGGAGCTCAAGATCTCAGGAGCAGCAGATGCAATGTTGGCAAGCAACTGCATCAGTCCCCCATCCTTGGAGGATCCTTCCGTAGGATGCCCTGGAATTGCCACTTGCTCCATAGTGCTCTACAAATTCCTGAAACCCCCCTGCATGTCTACACAGATGTCAGAGCAACATTGCTAAATGTTCTGACATTCTGTGCAGGAAGCTCTGAACAATCTCAAAGGACTCGATTCAGAGCTTTTCCTGCCCTTTGTAACATTTTAAAATATAGCCTTAGCGATGGCCTATACTTTAATATGGTGCCACATGTGGTACCCCACTCAAATGTCATAATACTATACTTAAGCCCGTTTCCCCCCCCCCACCAAAAAAAAAAATGCTTATGATGTTCCATTGCAGAGGAAACAGAGCCTTGTTGGTAAATCAGCATTTTTCAATTGACATTGAGACATTATCTACTAAAGTTGAATTAACAAACCTTTGGACATTTACACTGGTTAAGTGGCTTGTTAGTTCCTTCAGAAGTGTTAAAGGACCAACACTAGAGGTTGTGATTAACTACTGGCTTATCATTACTGCAGAAAACACATATCAAACAGTATGTTCCTGCAATTTTGTTAGAAGCTCAAATTAAAATGAAAAATCACCATTTCTTCCATTTTGTGTTTGTAAGGGATTTAGTTGCACATTGTGATTCAGTATTATTTATCTTTATTTAATTGACTTGAACTGCAATGGTGCTTAATGTTATGAAGATATAACCATCATAACATTTAGCACAATAACCATAAGTTATGTCAATTTATGGTTTGTGCATTAATCTCAGCTATTAATATAATAAAATACAACATTTTCCTGATCTTTAGCCATCTATAATCTGAATACTGTATAACATTGGAAATGCCATGGGGTCTGGGTGATGCAGTGAGTTAAACACTGGCCTTTCACATCTGAGAAGTAGTTCAAATCCAGCCCAGACTGATAATGAATGAAAGTCTCCTCTGTCTGATGGCTGTAAGGGTTCTATGAGAAATGAATTTGGGCAGTCTCAGCCCAGTTCCTAATAAAAATGGCCCTACAGCACAAAAACTGTCCCTAGTTAGCACTAATTGGCACTAAATTGGTCATCTTCTTTAGAGACATCACAGCTGGTGACTGAACGTGAATAGTATCAATGTGCAAAACAAATATTTGTAGAGATACGAGTGCTGATAGAAACATAGGAGAAGCATCCGGGAAGGCGCCGAACGCCTCGAGTCTCTTTGCCGGGAGCAAGCGGAAGCCAAGCGCAGGCAGCGCAAGGAGCGCACGTCAACCCAAGCACCCCACCCACCTGTCCCTTCAACCACCGTCTGCCCCACCTGTGACAGAGACTGTAGGTCCCGCATTGGACTCATCAGTCACCTGAGAGCTCATTTTTAATGTTGAAGCAAGTCATCCTCAGTTCCGAGGGACTGCCTAAGAAGAAGAAGAGGAACAGGAACAGGGCCATTCAGCCCCTCGACCCTTTTCAATTAAATCATGGGTGATCTGTACCTCAAATCCAATTACCTGACTTTAATCCATACAATTAGATACCCTTATCTAATAAAAGTTTATCAATATCAATCTTGAAAATTCCAATTGATCCAGCAACCACAGTCTTTTGGGGAAAGAGAGTTGCAACACAAAAAGTGCTCCCTGATTTCGCTCACGAATAGCCTAACTCTAATTTTAAGATTGTACCCACTTGTTCTGGATTCTCCAACCAGAGGAACTAGCTTGTCTATATCCACTCTATCTAATCCTTTTATCATTTAAAAAGTTTTATCATTTTAAACTCATTGATTCCTCCCAATCGGGTGCAATCGGTGAGCAGTGGCACTCACAGGAAGCTCTGGTCAGGAATTCACGGGTCCATAATATCTCATTTTTTTGCCTAATAATTTAAGAGGATAGGGAATGAGGGACTGTTATTTTCTGACTAGAATTCCCTGTGAGCATTGCCTTTTAGAAACATAGAAACATAGAAGATAGGAGCAGGAGTAGGCCATTCGGCCCCTCGAGCCTGTTCCAACATTTAATCATCCAAATTCAGTACCCTGTCCTTGCTTTCTCCCCATATCCTGTGATCCCTTTAGCCTTAATAAATACATCTAACTCCTTCTTGAATATATTTAATGATTTGGCCTCAACTGCCTTCTGTGGTAGAGAATTCCACAGGTTCACCGCTCTCTGGGTGAAGAAATTCCTCCTCATCTCAGTTCTAAATGGCTTACCCCTTATTTGGAGACTGTGACCCTGGTTCTGGGCTCTCCTGTCATCGGGAACATCCTTCCTGCATCTAGTCTGTCTAGTCCTGTTAGAATTTTATAAGTTTCAATGAGATCCCCTCTCATTCTTCTAAACTCTAGCGAATATTAGCCTAATCGACCCAATCTCTCCTCATACGTCATTCCAGCCATCCCAGGTATCAGCCTGGTAAATCTTCGCTGCACTCTCTCCATGGCAAGAACATCCTTCCTCAGATAAGGCGACCAAAACTGCACACAATATACAAGGTGTGGTCTCACCAAGGCCCTGTACAACTGCAGCAAGACATCCTTGCTCCTGTTCTCGAATCCTCTCGCTATGAAGGCCAATATACTATTTGCCTTTTCAACCACCTGCTGCACCTGCATGCTTACCTTCAGCGACTGGTGCACAAGGACACCCAGGTCTCGTTGCACTTCCCCTTTTCCCAATCTATTGCCATTCAGATAATAATCTGTCTTCCTGTTTTTGCCACCAAAGTGGATAACCTCGCATTTATCCACATTATACTGCATCTGCCATGCATTTGCCCAATCACCCAACCTGTCCAAATCATACTGGAGTTTCTCTGCATCCTCCTCACAGCACACACGCCCACCCAGCTTTGTGTCATCTGCAAACTTGGAGATATTATATCTAGTTCCCTTGTCTAGATCATTAATATATATTGTGAATAGCTGGGGTCCTAGCACCGATCCCTGCGGTACCCCACTAGTCACAGCCTGCCACTCGGAAAAAGACTCGTTTATTCCAATTCTTTGCTTCCTGTCTGCCAACCAGTTCTCTATCCAAGTCAGTACCTTACCCCCAATCCCATGTGCTTTAACTTTGCACGCTAATCTCTTATGCGGGACCTCATTGAAAGCCTTCTGATAGTCCAAATACACCACATTCACTGGTTCTCCCTTATCTATTCTACCAGTTACATCCTCAAAATATTCCAGTAGATTAGTCAAGCATGATTTACCTTCTGTAAATCCATGTTGACTTTGTCCGATCCTGTCACTGTTTTCCAAGTGCTCTGCTATTACATCTTTTATAATGGGCTCTAGCATTTTCCCCATTACCGATGTCATCTTACCAGTCTATAATTCCCCGTTTTCTCTCTACCACCTTTTTTAAATAGTGGGGTTACATTAGCTATCCTCCAATCCATGGGAACTTTTCTAGAGTCTATAGAATTTTGGAAGATGACCAGCAATGCATCTACTATTTCTAGGCCACTTTCTTAAGTACCCTAGGATGTAGATTATCAGGCCCTGGGGATGTTTCGGCCTTCAATCCCGTCAATTTCCCTAACAGCATTTCCCTACAAATACTGATTTCATTCAATTCCTCCCTCTCATTAGACCCTATGTACCCCGACATCTCTGGGAGTTTATTTGTGTCCTCCTTTGTGAAGACAGAACCAAAGTACGTATTTAATTGGTCTGCCATTTCTTTGTTCCCCTTATAAATTCCCCTGATTCTGACTGCAAGGGACCTAAGCATGACTTCACCAATATTTTTCTCTTCACATATCTATAGAAGCTTTTACAGTCAGTTTTTATGTTCCCTGCAAGCTTACTCTCATAATCTATTTTCCCCCTCTTAATTAATCCCTTTGTCTTCCTTTGCTGAATCCTAAACTGCTCCCAATCCTCCGGTTTGCTGCTTTTTCTGGCCAAATTTAATGTGCTCTCCTTGGATCGTATGCTATCCCTAATTTCCCTTGTTAGCCATGGTTGAGTCACCTTTTTTGTTTTATTTTTATGCCAAACAGGAATGAACAAATTCTGTAGTTTATCCATGTGATCTTTAAATGTTTGCCATTGCCTATCCACCATCAACCCTGTAAGTAACATTCCCTAATCCACCCTAGCCAACTCGTGCCTCATACCATTGTAGTTTCCTTTATTTAAATTCAGGGCCCTAGTCTCTGAGTCAACTTCTTCACTCTCCATCTTAATGAAGAATTCTATCATATTATGATCGCTCCCCCCCAAGGGGCCTCACACAACAAGATTGCTAATTAATCCTCTCTCATTACATAATACCCAGTCTAAGATGGCCTGATCTCTAGTTGGTTCCTTGACAAATTGGTCCAGGATACCATCCCATATACACTCTCGGAATTCCTCCTCCACAGTATTGTTACTAATTTGGTTAGCCCAATCTATATGTAGATTAAAGTCACCAATGATAACTGCTGTGCCCTTATTGCACGCATCTCTAACTTCCCATTTAATGACATCCCCAACCTCAGCATTACTGTTTGGGGGTCTGTATACAACTCCCACTAACGTTTTCTGCCCCTTGGTATTTCTCAGCTATGCCCATACAAATTCCACATCATCAGAGCTAATATCCTTCCTTACTATTGTGTTAATCTCCTCTTTAACCAGCAATGCTACCCCACCTCCTTTTCCTTTTTTCCTGTGCTTCCTGAATATTGAATACCGCTGGATGTTGAATTCCCAGCCTTGGTCACCCTGGGGCCATGTCTCCGTAATCCCATTATATCATATCCGTTTACATCTATTTGCACAACTAATTCATCCAACTCATTACGAATGCTCCTCGCATTAAGACACAAAGGCCTAGAAATTCAGTATCGCCACGTTTGGGGCGCTACAGCTGGGCGTTTGCCAAATTTAGCACCCGGCGCAACTTAGCGTCACCTTCGCCGAAATTGAGTTGCATCACCCCAAGAGGTTGCTGCTGCGCTAAAGCAGGCGATGCATGACTATCATAAGGCGCTAAGCCGGCGAGCCGAGGCGCTAACAACGAGGGCTGGCACAGCGCAGGTGCGGCGAGTTGCTGATTGAAGGCAGACACGCTGGCGCGGTCAGCTCTTAAAGGGGGAGGGTGGACTTGTTTGGCTGCCACGCCCTGCACACTGCAGCCCTGAAGCAAGGCCTGACCATTGCTGGATCATCATTTCTACGCCCAGGACCATGCAGAAGTCTAGGGAGCGAGCGGAGCGCTTCAGCGAGGGTGCCCTGAGGCTACTGGTTGACGCAGTAGAGCGCAGGCGACCTGGCCACCTCCTGACAGTGGGAGGAGGCCGCTTCCCAGCGAATACCGAAAAGCCTGGAGGGAGGTGGCAAACAGGGTGACCACCAACAGCATGGTTGCCAGGACTCCACTTCAATGCAGGAAAAAGTTCAACGACCTCACTCGGGTTGTCAGGGTGAGTACCCTTTCCACTATCCTGTTCAACCCTGCATGTGCACTTCAGTTTCTGGCCAAAGGGACCTGAAAGCCCCAAAGCCCAGCCCTCATCCAAGAGCTATGGGACTCTCATGAAAACCACTTGCACATTCAGCACTTTACACACTGTCAGGGCTATTCCACCATGGGAGGCAGTGCAGGCAAGATCAGGGCTTGACACTGTCAGGGCTATTCCACCATGGGAGGCAGTGCAGGCAAGATCAGGGCTTGACACTGTCAGGGCTATTCCACCATGGGAGGCAGTGCAGGCAAGATCAGGGCTTGACACTGTCAGGGCTATTCCACCATGGGAGGCAGTACAGGCAAGATCAGGGCTTGACACTGTACCTAGAGGCCTTCCTTTCTCTTGCAGGGCAAGCTGGCCCACAATCGCAGTGTGGTAAACCACTGTTATAACCTGTCTGTGTCTGTATGTGTATTCCACTAGGTACAGGTCTGGACATGCCTCGGCTGACTCCTCCCACTATTCCAGGTATATAAGTGACTACCTCCCAGTCCCTTAGTATTCTGGACGGGTCGACCACTCGAGACAAGACCTTCATTCTTTAGTTAATAAAAGCCTGATTGTTACTCGCTCAACCTCAGCCTTTTGAGTAATTGATGGCGCATCAATTTTATTAACTAAATTTTTTATAATGGAGAAGATCCTCACACCAGCATGCCTGGACCTGGACAGTCGGGAAGAGGACGCTTCCACCAAGTTTGCTCACTGGCTCACGTGCTTCGAGACATTCCTGACTGCCTCCACTGCAGTCGAAACGGATGCGGACAAACTGTCTGTCCTGTTCTCCAAGGTGAACCACCGAGTGTACTCAGTCATCCGGGACGCGACCTCGTACACAGCCGCCCTCCAGCTCCTCAAGACCCAGTACACGCGCCCTGTGAACGAAGTATATGCTAGGCACCTTCTGGGGAGTCGCAAGCAACAACCTGGGGAATCGACTGAGGAATACCTCCAAGCACTGTCCGTGCTTGGCCGGGCCTGTGGGTGTAAGGCGGTAACGCCCACTAAGTACACGGAGGAACTGATCCGGGATGCCTTCGTAGCGGGCCACAGGTCCAACTACACCCGACAGCGACTGCTGGAGCAGAGTGACCTCACCCTCGACAAAGCCTCCGACATCGCACTAACGCTGGACGCAGCCTTCCGGGGCATGGATGCCTACTCCTCTGCACCATGGACGCCGCGGGGAACGACAACCTGGGACACGGTAGGACAGCCCCATAGCACCGTGCCACCCCAGCCACAGCCCAACAACGGCCCAACTACCGCAGCAGTGTCCCAAAGCCAGACAGCAGTATCCCAAGGCCAGAAATGCTACTTCTGTGGCCAGGCCAAACACCCCAGAGCGCGCTGCCCGGCGAAGAATGCGACCTGCTCGGGCTGCGGGAAAAAGGGACACTACGCCAGTGTCTGCAAGGCCAAAGCCACCCCGAACGCCAGCAGCGCCGCGTGTGGGCCGTGCGAGCTGCCATCTTGGGCCCCCAACAGCGCCGCGTGTGGGCTGTGCGGGCCGCCATCTTGGGCCTCCCCAGCCATGTGCGAACCACCGCAGCAGCAGCCACCTTGGACGACTCCAGCCACATGGGAATCATGGACGCCGCCATCTTGGACACCAGCCGGGACACAGCAGATCGCCAACCCCCCCCCCATCTGATACTCGCAGCGACACACCGACCCCTACGCTGGCCTCTGTGACGCTGGACCAAACGAGACCGCACCAGCTAGCTCGGTCCAAAATGGACGTTAAGGTAAACGGCCATGCAATAAACTGCCTTTTTGACTCCGGGAGCACAGAGAGCTTCATCCACCCCGACACGGTGCGGCGTTGCTCTCTCCCAGTCCTGCCTGCGCACCAGCGGATTTCTATGGCCTCCGAGTCCCAGTCAGCGGACATTGGCGGCTACTGCGTGGTGACACTAGTAGTAGACGGGACTGTGTTCAATAATTTTAAACTCCTGGTCCTGCCCGACCTCTGCGCTGCCGTTCTACTGGGGTTGGATTTCCAGTGCCACCTCAAAAGCGTTACGATGGCGTACGGTGGCCCCCTCCCCCCACTCACAGTCCGCAGCCAGCAGCCTCCAAATTGCCCGCCGCGCACCAGATGCAACCTCTCCACACTCAGAGTCCCACCCCCCCCACTGTTTGCTAACCTCACCCCCGACTGTAAGCCCATCGCCACAAAGAGCAGGCGATACAGTGCCGGGGACAGGGTTTTCATCAAAACCGAAGTGGAACGGCTCCTGAAGGAGGGGATTATTGAGGGCAGCTCCAGCCCCTGGCGAGCCCAGGTTGTAGTCGTTAAGACCGGCGAGAAACAACGCCTGGTCATCGACTACAGCCAAACAATAAACCGCTACACCCTGCTGGACGCCTACCCACTCCCCTGCATAGCTGACATGGTCAACCAGATCGCGCAGTACCGCATCTTTTCGACCATTGACCTGAAATCAGCGTACCACCAGCTCCCCATCAGCCCTGAAGACCGCCAGTATACTGCTTTTGAGGCAAACGGCCGCCTCTATCACTTCCTTAGGGTTCCCTTCGGCGTTACTAACGGGGTCTCCGTCTTCCAAAGGGAGATGGACCGGATGGTCGATCAAAACGAGCTGCAGGCCACTTTCCCTTACCTAGATAATGTGACCATCTGCGGCCATGACTTGCAGGACCATGACGCAAACCTCGAGAAATTCCTCCGCACCGCCCAACTCCTGAACCTGACATATAACAAGGAGAAGTGCATATTCCGCACAGACCGCCTCGCCATCCTTGGCTGTGTTGTGGAACACGGGGTCATCGGTCCCGACCCGGACCGGATGCGTCCCCTTATGGAACTCCCACTACCCCACTGCCTAAAAGCTCTGAAGAGGTGCCTAGGGTTTTTTTCCTACTACGCTCAGTGGGTCCCCTACTATGCAGACAAAGCCCGTCCGCTGATCAAGTCCACCTCTTTTCCCGTGACGGCAGAGGCCCGCTTAGCCTTCCACCGTATCAAGGAAGACATTGCCAAAGCCACCATGCACGCAGTGGACGAATCCATCCCCTTCCAGGTGGAAAGCGATGCATCCGACTTCGCTCTGGCCGCCACCCTTAATCAGGCGGGGAGACCTGTGGCATTCTTCTCACGAACCCTCCAGGGCCCGGAGACCAGACACTCCGCGGTCGAGAAGGAGGCCCAGGCTATCGTGGAGGCTGTGCGTCATTGGAGGCACTACCTGGCCGGAAAACGATTTACCCTGCTCACTGACCAGCGTTCAGTTGCTTTTATGTTCAACAACAAGCAGAGGGGCAAAATCAAAAATGACAAGATCTTGAGGTGGAGAATCGAACTTTCCACCTACAATTACGAGATCTTGTACCGGCCTGGGAAGCTCAATGAACCCCCAGATGCCCTATCGCGTGGCACCTGCGCCAGCGCGCAGATCGATAGGCTGAGGGCCCTCCACAATGACCTCTGCCACCCGGGGGTCACCAGGTTCTTCCACTTCATCAAGGCCCGCAACCTGCCTTACTCCATCGAGGAGGTCAGGACCATGACCAAGAACTGCCAATTCTGCGCTGAGTGCAAACTGCACTTTTATAGACCAGACAGAGCCCACCTGATAAAAGCCACTCGCCCTTTCGAACGCCTGAGCGTCGATTTCAAAGGGCCTCTCCCCTCCTCCGACCGCAATGTGTACTTCCTCAACATCATTGACGAGTACTCCCGGTTCCCGTTGGCTATCCCCTGCCCGGACATGACCAGTGCCACGGTCATTAAATCTCTGAACAGCCTCTTCACCCTGTTCGGTTTCCCCAGCTATATCCATAGCGACCGGGGCTCATCGTTTATGAGCGACAAACTCCGCCAGTACCTGCTCGCTAGGGGTATAGCCACAAGCAGGACCACCAGTTACAACCCCCGGGGGAATGGACAGGTGGAAAGAGAGAATGCAACAGTTTGGAAGGCCGCCCTACTAGCCTTAAAGTCTAGGGGCCTTCCGACCACCCGCTGGCAGGAGGTGCTCCCCGATGCGCTCCACTCGATTCGGTCACTGCTCTGCACTGCCACCAATGCCACCCCTCACGAGAAAATGTTTGTCTTCCCAAGGAAGTCCACATCGGGGACATCGTTACCGCCATGGCTGACGTCCCCAGGGCCGGTACTACTGAGAAGACACGTGAGGGCCAATAAAATGGACCCCCTGGTCGAGAGGGTCGACCTCCTCCACGCCAACCCCCAGTACGCTTACATTGCGTACCCGGACGGGCGGGAGGACACAGTCTCCATACGAGACCTCGCACCCTTGGGGACCGCTGTAACCCACTACCCATTACCACCCCCCCCCACGACCCGATATCCAACCCCAGGAGCCGGCTCGCCTTGGACCGTCACCCACGAGGACTACACTCCAGGGCCCCAGCCTACACGGGACGCGACACCGGAAGCTCCACCACCCCTGCCGTCGCCACGTCGATCACAGCGGCAGACAAGACCTCCGGAGAGACTCCAATACACGAACTTTTAAATACACTTCACCCCGCCAGACTCATTTTTAAACAAGGGGTGAATGTGGTAAACCACTGTTATAACCTGTCTGTGTCTGTATGTGTATTCCACTAGGTACAGGTCTGGACATGCCTCGGCTGACTCCTCCCACTATTCCAGGTATATAAGTGACTACCTCCCAGTCCCTTAGTATTCTGGACGGGTCGACCACTCGAGACAAGACCTTCATTCTTTAGTTAATAAAAGCCTGATTGTTACTCGCTCAACCTCAGTCTTTTGAGTAATTGATGGCGCATCACGCAGGCAGCAGCGATGGACCGGGGGAGGCCGTCCTGACCTCAAAGATCACAGCGACCTGGAGCAGCATGTGGAGCGCATTATGGCAGGCCAGCTGATTGGCCCCGTCGCCAGTGGAGATGCTGACCCTGTTCTGGACAGCAATGGTAAGGTCATCACCTTTTTGACCTCTCTCTTTCCACTTGTGCCTCACACCAGCATCCTTTGCCACTATCGAACCAATGCAGTGCATAGCAGCACTCATGCCTCCCTCACTGCCGCCCTGTCCTCACTCTAAAGCAACTCTTGTGCCTCCCTGCTTTCAGATGCTGATTCGCCAGGTGAGGAGGTGGGCCCTCAAGCTGCCACTGTCAGTGATTCTGAATTCGAGGAGGAGGAAGAGGAAGCCGGCCCATCAGTGCCACCCTCAGCCGAGGCAGCCCATGGTCATGATGGGGACATGTCTTCCCTGGAGGGGAGCAGGGGGGAAGGGTCTGAGGAGAGTGAAGCTCCGGGGCCCAGCGGGCTGCAGCAACGCGGGAGGGGTGGAGAAGCTCGGCGGCCTTCTCCCCGGAGGATGAGTGCAGCCTCCAGTCCTGCTATGGTGAGCGCAGAGGAGATGCGGCTCCTTGGTGAAATGGGCGCCCAGGCTGAGCGCAGGCACACTGAGCTCATGGCTGCAGTGGCAAGGATGCCTGACTCCATAGAGTTACTGGCAAGGAGTGCTCAGGATTTCGGGGCAGCACAGGCCAGGAGTCTGCAAGAATTCAGTGCAGCACAAGCAAGGAGTCTGCAGGACTTCGCAGCAGTGCAGGCGGCTTCCAGCCAAGTGCTCAGTCGGGCCGTTCATTCACTGGCTGGTCTGATGCAGGCACAGATCAGGGCCACACGGGCACTAACTGCTGCCACCCTCACTGGATCGGCCAGGCATTGACGGGGCCCTCGCTGTGCCGCAGCGGCCCAGCAGTCTGTGCTTCAGCAGGTTGCTGCGCATGCTGCAGAGCTGGCCCATGCGAGTGCCAGTGTATCAGCCGACCAGGGAGTGCCTGTGCTCTGTCAGGTTGGCAGCATTCCTGTAGCCAACAATGTCACTCCTCCACTGCAGCTGCCACCACCCGTAGGACAGACTGCTGCCACCCAAACAGTGTTGGAGCAGTTAGCAGCCGGGCCCTCCAGGCCCAGAGCTGGACCAGGCCGTCCCCCAAGGGCATCTGGCGTCTCACCATCTGAACCTCAGCAGCCTTCCCCCAGCCTTGCTGTAGCCACTGGGGTCCCATTGAGGAGGAGCTGCAGGGCGGGAAGGGGCCATTCACGGAAGCGAGGTGGATCACCCTCACAGGGGAAAAAGTAGAAGGTGTGGCCAAATGTAATGTTTATATATGAAGGCTGAGAATGTTTTTTTTATATATGAAGGCCAAGACTGTTGTGTTTGTTTTTTATATGAAGGCCGAGGATCACGGTTAGTTTTGTTTAACTGTTTTTTTCATTTTCTGAAGGTTGTGAGAGCCAGTTATGTCTCTGACTGTTTTTTGGGGGATTTATCTGAATTAGTTTGTCATGCGGGAAGGGCACAGAGTTTGCACAGTAAAAAATTTTCTTTAATCACATTGTCCACGTTTGCACTTTGAACTAATTTGTTGCCTTGACCGGCTGAGGGCTTGCAGAGCGGCTCCATTCATGTTCTTTCATTGGTACAAGCCATTCCCTGAGAGGGGGCCTAGAACCGAGTTGCAACCGGACGGCCCTTGCACTTTGTGCCTCCCTCCCGTCTTGGTGCTCCTCCTCCTCCTCCTTCTGCTCCTCCTCCTCCTCCCCTGGTGGTCCTCCAATGTCTGCTGGCAGTGGCTGAGTCCTGAGGATAGCCAGGTTGTGCAGCATGCAGCACACTACAACGAAATGGGGGACTCGCTCAGGTGAGTACTGTAGGGCTCCTCTGGAATGGTCCAGACAGCGGAACCATTGCTTGAGCACGCCGATTGTGTGCTCAATGATGTTCCTGGTAGCTTGATGGCTGTCATTGTATCGCTCCTCAGCAGGGGTGCTGGGCGCATGGAGTGGGGTCATCAGCCAGGTGCACAAAGGATAGCCTTTGTCCCCGAGAAGCCATCCTCGTGGGTGAGCCTGGGCTTCGAAAATGTCTGCCACAGAAGTCTGGCGCAGGATGAAGGCATCGTGGCTGCTGCCTGGAAAGCGGGCATTGACAGCTAGTATGAGCTGCCTGTGGTCACACACCAACTGGACGTTGAGCAAATGGTAGCCCTTCCAGTTGCGGTAATCCTCGGCATTCTGTAGAGGTGCCCGCAAAGCCACATGCGTGCAGTCAATGGCGCCCTGGACCATGGGGAAGCCCGCTATTCCTCTAAATACCATTGCACGCTCTTGCTGCTTGTCCCGGGTCATGGGGAAGGAGATGTACTGATGTCTCCTTCTGAAAAGGGCATTGGTCACCTGGTGGATGCAGCAATGTACCGCGAACTGGGAGATGTTGGCAATGTTCCCAGTAGTGGATTGGAAGGAGCCAGTGGCATAGAAGTTGAGAGCCACCATCACCTTCACTGCCACCGACAGAGACGTCCTGCTCCTCAGCTGTGGTTGCAGACCTCTGCAAAAGCAGGTGGCAGATCTCAGTGACCACCTCCCTTCTGAATCGCAGCCTCCAAACACACTGCTCCTCAGACATGTTCAGATATGAGAACTGCTGGCGGTATACCCTGGGTGGGTAAGGCCTCCTGTGCCGACGCCTGTTGGCCCTTCTCCTTCTGGCCATGACTAGCACTCTCTCACGGCATCTCTGTGCCCTTTGAATGCAATGCAGTAAGCCAACGTTTCCAACCATTGCAGCCCCCATTATATGTGGCAACTCAAGGCTATGGCACTGAAAGTTAAATCCAAGTGCAAAGCTCTGGCCTGAAGCCAGAAGTACCTGTGCGAGCACTGAGTCAAAGCAAAAAGCTCTCTCCCATTGTCTCTCTCCAAATATCCATCTCTCACACAGAAGGATTGCCACAAAATGGCTGCCACTTATAATGCAGGAGGAGTCCCCTTTAAATAGCGTCCCCCGCGCCCCACAGCGACTGGGAACTGTACCCCTCTGCCAGTCGCTGGGGGCGCCAGGCGCACAGAAGGGCGGCGCCACTGAAGTTCCGGTACAGGGCGCACCAAGGGCGTTGCACCATGAAATGATGTCAGGATCTGCGCGCGCAGCTGAGTGGGCGCTGCGGTTTTGCGCCGCCGCTAAATCTTGAGTGAAGTTCGTGAGAGGCGCAGATCGCGCCGCGCCCGGGCGCCAGCTGCTTAGCGCCCCACTTCTCCTCCTCCTAAGAACATAAGAACATAAGAACATAAGAAGTAGGAGCAGGAGTAGGCCATACGGCCCCTCGGGCCTGCTCCGCCATTCAATAGGATCATGGCTGATCCGAACCTAGACTCACGTCCACTTCCCTGCCCGCTGCCTATAACCCTTAATTCCCTTATCAGCTAGGAAACTGTCTATCTCCATTTTAAATTTATTTAATGTCACAGCTTCCACAGCTCTCTGAGGTAGCAAATTCCATAGATTTACTACCCTCTGAGTGAAGAAGTTTCTCTTCATCTCAGTTTTGAAACGGCAGCCCCTTATTCTAAGAAAATGCCCCCTAGTTCTAGTCTCACCCATCAGTGGAAACATCCTCCCCGCATCCACCCGACCAAGGCCCTCACAATCTTATATGTTTCGCTAAGATCGCCTCTCATTCTTCTGAATTCCAATGAGTAGAGGCCCAACCTACTCAACCTTTCCTCATAAGTCAACCCCCTCATCTCCAGAATCAACCGAGTGAACCTTCTCTGAACTGCCTCGAGAGCAAGTATATCTTTTCTTAAATATGGAAACCAAAACTGTACGCAGTATTCCAGGTGTGGCCTCACCGGTACCCTGTATAACTGAAGCAAGACTTCCCTGCTTTTATACTCCATCCCCCTTGCAATAAAAGCCAAGATTCCATTGGCCTTCCTGATCACCTGCTGTACCTGCATACTAAACTTCTGTGTTTCATGCACCAGGACCCCCAGATCCCTTTGTACTGTAGCACTTTGCAGTTTCTTTCCATGTAGATAATAACTTGCTCTTTGACTTTTTCTGCCAAAGTGCATAACCTCACACTTTCCAACATTATATTCCATCTGCCAAATTTCTGCCCACTCACTTAGCCTGTCTATGTCCTTTTGCAGGTTTTTTATGTCCTCCTCACTCACTGCTTTCCCTCCCATCTTTGTATCGTCGGCAAACTTGGAAACGTTGCACTTGGTCCCCTCCTCCAAATCGTTAATATAGATTGTAAAGAGTTGGGGTCCCAGCACTGACCCCTGCGGAACACCACTAGTTACTGATTGCCAACGCGAGAATGAACCATTTATCCCAACTCTCTGTTTTCTGTTACATAGCCAATCTTCCACCCATGCCAATATATTACCCCCAATCCCGTGATTTTTTATCTTGTGCAGTAATATTTTGTGTGGTACCTTGTCAAATGCCTTTTGGAAGTCTAAATACAGCACATCAACTGGTTCCCCTTTATCCACCCTGTTTGTTACGTCCTCAAAGAATTCGAGCAAATTTGTCAAGTATGATTTCCCCTTCATAAAACCATGCTGACTCTGTCCGATTAAATTATGCTTATCCAAATGTCCTGTTACTGCTTCCTTAATAATGGACTCCAACATTTTACCAACCTCAGATGTTAGGCTAACTGGTCTATAGTTTCCAGCCTTTTGTCTACCTCCCTTTTTAAATAAGGGCGTTACATTAGCAGTTTTCCAATCTGCTGGGACCTTTCCTGAATCCAGGGAGTTTTGGAAAATTACCACCAATGCATCCGCAATCCCTACCGCTACTTCTCTCAAGACCCTAGGATGTAAGCCATCAGGTCCAGGGGATTTATCCGCCTTAAGGCCCATTACCTTACCGAGTACCACCTCCTTAGTGATTTTAATCATGTTTAGCTCCTCCCCCCATAGCCCCCTGTTTGTCCAGTGTTGGGATATTTTTAATGTCCTCTACTGAAAAGACTGATACAAAATATTTGTTCAGCGTATTTGCCATCTCCATGTTCCCCACGACTAATTTCCCGGTCTCATCTTCTAAGGGACCAGCATTCAATTTAGCCACCTTTTTTCTTTTTATATAACTGTAGAAACTCTTGCTATCTGTTTTTATATTTTTTGCTAGTTTGCTTTCATAATCTATCTTCCCTTTCTTAATTAATCTTTTAGTTATTCTTTGCTGGCTTTTAAATGCTTCCCAATCTTCTATCCTCCCACTAGATTTGGCTACTTTATATGCCCTTGTTTTCAGTCGGATACTAGCCTTTATTACTTTACTTAGCCACAGATGGCTGTCTTTTCTTTGACGCCCCTTTTCCCTCAGTGGAATATATTTTTCTTGAAAGTTGTGAAATATCTCCTTGAATGTACACCACTGCTCCTGTACCGTTTTACACCTTAATCTATTTTCCCAGTCCACTTTAGTCAACTCTGCTCTCATACCTTCATAATCTCCTTTATTAAAGCTTAGTATGCTGGTTTGAGATCCAGCTCTCTCACCCTCCAACTGAATTTGGAATTCAACCATGTTATGGTCACTCATTCCAAGGGGATCCTTTACTAGGACATTTTTTATTAATCCTGTCTCATTACACAGGACCAGATCTAAGATTGCCTGCCCCCTGGTTGGTTCAGTAACATACTGCTCAAGGAACCCGTCCCTAAGTGTCACAAAACACATTTGAAAGTTCTCTATCTGAATGCACGTAGCATTCGTAACAAAATAGATGAGTTAATGGCACAAATAGCTACATATGGGTATGATCTTGTGGCCATTACAGAAACATGGCTGCAGGGTGACAATGCCTGGGAATTAAACATACCAGGTTATTTAACAATCAGGAAGGACAGGCAGGAAGGAAGGGGAGGTGGGGTGGCTATGTTAATAAAGGAAGGAATCACTGTAATACAGAGAAATGATATTGGGTCAAAAGATCAGGATAATGAAACAGTTTGGGTGGAGATAAGGAATAATAAGGGGAAAAAAACACTAGTGGACGTAGTCTATAGGCTTCCGAACAGTCGCAACTCGGTTGGACGGAGTATCAATCAGGAAATAGTTGAGGCTTGTAATAAGGGAACATCTATAATTATGGGGGATTTTAACTATCATATTAATTGGACAAATCAAATTGGGCAGGGCTGCCTTGAGGACGAGTTCATTGAGTGTATTAGGGATGGGTTTCTTGAGCAGTATGTAACTGAACCGACCAGAGGGCAAGCAACCTTAGATCTGGTCCTGTGTAACGAGACAGGATTAATTAAAAATGTCCTAGTAAAGGATCCCCTTGGAATGAGTGACCATAACATGGTTGAATTCCATACACAATTAGAGGGTGAGGAGGTTGTATCTCAAACAAGCGTGCTAAGCTTGAATAAAGGAGACTATGAAGGTATGAGAGCGGAATTGAGTAAAGTGGATTGGAAAAATAGATTAAAGGGTAAGACGATACATGATCAGTGGTGTACATTTAAGGAGTTATTTTACAACTTCCAAAAAAAGTATATTCCACTGAGAAAAAAAGGGTGTAAAAGAAAAGACAGCCATCCGTGGCTAAGTAAAGAAATTAAGGATAGTATTCGACTAAAAACAAGGGCATATAAGGTAGCCAAATCTAGTGGGAGGATAGAGGATTGGGAAAACTTTAAAAGGCAGCAAAAAATAACAAAAGGATTGATTAAGAAAGAGAAGATAGATTATGAAAGTAAATTAGCAAAAAATATAAAAACAGATAGTAAGAGTTTTTATAGTTATATAAAAAGAAAAAGGGTGGCTAAAGTAAATGTTGGTCCCTTAGAGGATGAGACCGGGAAATTAATGGTGGGAAATATGGAGATGGCAAAAACACTGAATGAATATTTTGTATCAGTCTTTACAGTAGAGGACACCAAGAATATCCCAACACTGGACAATCAGGGGGCTATAGGTGGGGAGGAGATAAACACGATCAAAATCACTAAGGAAGTGGTACTCGGTAAAATAATGGGACTCAAGGTGGATAAATCACCTGGACCTGATGGATTACATCCTAGGGTCTTGAGGGAAGTGGCGCTAGGGATTGTGGATGCATTGGTAATAATTTTCCAAAACTCCCTGGACTCAGCAAAGGTCCCGGCAGACTGGAAAACTGCTAATGTAACACCCTTATTTAAAAAGGGCAGTAGACAGAAGGCTGGAAACTATAGACTGGTTAGCCTAACACCTGTGGTAGGTAAAATTTTGGAGTCCATTATTAAGGAGACAGTAACAGGACATTTGGATAATCATAATTTAATAAGACAAAATCAGCATGGTTTTATGAAGGGGAAGTCATGTTTGACAAATTTTCTGGAGTTCTTTGAGGAAGTAACATATAGGGTGGATAAAGGGGAACCAGTGGACGTAGTGTATTTAGACTTCCAAAAGGCATTTGACAAGGTGCCACACAAAAGATTATTGCTTAAGATAAAAAATCACGGGATTGGGGGTAATATTCTGGCATGGATAGAGGATTGGCTATCTAACAGAAGGCAGAGAGTTGGGATAAACGGTTCATTCTCAGACTGGCAATCAGTAACCAGTGGTGTTCCGCAGGGGTCAGTGCTGGGTCCCCAACTCTTTACAATCTATATTAACGATTTGGAGGAGGGGACCGAGTGTAACATATCAAAATTTGCAGATGATACTAAGATGGGAGGGAAAGTAGTGAGTGAGGAGGACATAAAAAACCTGCAAGGGGACATAGACAGGCTAAGTAAGTGGGCAGGAATTTGGCAGATGGAATACAATACTGGAAAGTGTGAGGTTATGCACTTTGGCAGGAAAAATCGTAGAGCAAGTTATTATCTTAATGGCAAGAAACTGGAAAGTACTGAAGTACAAAGGAATCTGGGGGTCCTGGTGCACGAAACTCAAAAGGTTAGTATGCAGGTGCAGCAAGTGATTAAGAAGGCCAATGGAATGTTGGCTTTCATTGCTAGAGGGATAGAATATAAAAATAGGGAGGTATTGCTTCAGTTGTACAAAGTATTGGTGAGACCGCACCTGGAATACTGCATACAGTTTTGGTGTCCATACTTAAGAAAAGACATACTTGCTCTCGAGTCAGTACAAAGAAGGTTCACTCGGTTAATCCCGGGGATGAGGGGATGGACATATGAAGAGAGGTTGAGTAGATTGGGACTCTACTCATTGGAGTTCAGAAGAATGAGAGGCGATCTTATTGAAACATATAAGATTGTGAAGGGGTTGGATCGGGTGGATGCAGGGAGGATATTCCAGATGATGGGTGAAACTAGAACTAGGGGGCATAGTCTTAGAATAAGGGGCTGCTCTTTCAAAACTGAGATGAGGAGGAACTACTTCACTCAGAGGGTGGTAGGTCCATGGAATATGCTGCCCCAAAAAGCTGTCGAAGCTACATCATTACATAAATTTAAAACAGAAATAGACAGTTTCCTAGAAGAAAAGGGAATTAAGGGTTACGGGGAGCGGGCAGGAATTTGGACATGAGTCTAGGTTCGGATCAGTCATGGCCCTGTGGGTAGCGGAGCGGGCCCAGGGGCCATGTAGCCTGATCCTGCTCCTGTTTCGTGTGTCTAATTCTGTTAGATTCAGGAGATAGTCCTGTCATAGTGGATTGGCAGTTAGGATCAGATCAGCCATGATCTTATTGAATGGCGGAGCAGGCTCGAGGGGCCAATTGGCCTACTCCTGCTCTTATTTCTTATGTTCTTATGTAATGCACTCTATGAACTCTTCCTCAAGGCTGCCCTGCCCAATTTGATTTGTCCAGTCAATATGAAAGTTAAAATCTCCCATGATTATAGCTGTTCCCTTTTTACAAGCCCCAACTATTTCCTGATTTATAAGGCGCTAGCGTCTGGCGCTAACAACTGAATTTCTAGGCCAAAGCCTTCAGGCTTGATTTTTTTAACACTCTTAGTCCTTTTAGAATGATTATTTACTGTAGCCCTGTTTGATTTACACCCTTGATTTCTCTGCCTTCCACTTTTGCTTTTCTCCTTCCTGTCTTTTGTTTCTATCCTTGCTTCCCTTTCCTCTGTCTCCCTGCACAGGTTCCCAACCCCCTGCCATTTTAGTTTAAATACTCCCCAACAGCACTAGCAAACACTCCCCCTAGGACATCAATCCCGCTCCGGCTAGGTGCAAACCATCCAGTTTGTATTGGTCCCACCTCCCTCAGAACCGGTTCCAATGTCCCAGGAATTTGAATCCCTCCCCCTTGCACCATTCCTCTAGCCATGTGTTCATCTAAAATATCCTTCTATTTCTACTCTGACTAGCACATCGCACTGGTAGCAATCCTGAGATTACTATCTTTGAGATCCTATTTTTTAATTTACCTCCGAACTCCCTATATTCAGCTTTTAGGAGCTCATCCCATTTTTTACCTATATCGTTGGTACCTATATGCATCACGACAACTGGCTGCTCACCCTCCCCATCCAGAATGCCCTGTAGCCGCCCTGAGACATCCTTGACCCTTGCACCAGGGAGGCAACATACCATCCTGGAGTCTCGTTTGCGGCCGCAGAAATGCCTATCTATTCCCCTTACAATAGAATCCCCTATCACTATAGCTCTCCCGTTCTTTTTCCTCCCGTCCTGTGCAGCAGGACCACCCATGGTGCCATGAATTTGGCTGCTGCTGCCTTCCCTCGATAAGCCATCTCCCTCAACAATATCCAAAGTGGTATATCTGTTTGAGAGGGGGATGGCCACAGGGGACCTCTGCATTACCTGCCTGAGCCTACTACTCTGCCTGGCGGTCACCCATTCCCTTCCTGCCTGTGCAGCCTTTACCTGTGGTGTGACCAACTCATTAAACGTGCTATCCACGATGTTCTCAGCATTGCGAATGCTCCAGTATGTTTCCATTCGCAGCTCCAGTGCCGCAATGCTGTCTGCCAGTTGCTGTGGTTGGATACGCTTCCCGCACACATGGCCGTCAGGGACACAGGAATTTTCCCTGATGTCCCACATAGTGCAGGAGGAGCATGCCATGGGGTCGAGCTGTGCTGTCATGATTTACCCTTTAATTCATTCAAATTAAATCAAATCAAATTAATACCACCAATTACACTACAATTAAATGATATACTCAAGGGCCCTTGTTTACTAGCACTCCCCGCTACACAACAGAGACCTTACAAACTATAACCACAAAAATTAAGATCTTCTAAACTTTATAAGCTATTAACCTTAACTGTCAAACTATAGGGTAGTATAAATACTCACCTGGCCGTACTCAACTGCTTCCTCTTGCTCGCGTCACTTTTTGAATTGTGACGTGGCTTTAGAACACCATAGCCCGTCTATGAGATTGGTAAGCCTCTGAAAAAAGCCCGCGAAAGTGAGTTTAAATACTCACCGGCTTTTCCCGACACTGGGCCTCTGAATAAAACCCGCGATACTGAGTATAAGTACTCACCGGCTTCTCCCGACACTGGGCCTCTGAAAAAAACCCGCAAATATGAGTATAAATACTCACCGGCTTCTCCCGTCACTGGGCCTCTGAAAAAAAACCGCAAATATGAGTATAAATACTCACCAGCTTCTTCTGACACTGGGCCTCTGAATAAAACCCGCGATACTGAGTATAAGTACTCACCGGCTTCTCCCGACACTGGGCCTCTGAAAAAAACCCGCAAAACTGAGTATAAATACTCACCGGCTTCTCCCGACACTGGGCCTTTTGCTGGGAATTACTAGGAACATGTTAACGGTATTTCCCTTAATCTATTTCTGGTTATCCCTTATAGCCATTTATCACACAAGATCATTCTGCCCGAAATGGCTTATTTAGTCCTGATTTCCTAATGTTTGAATAATATCCCCTGGATTTTGAACCCCAATCAGAAAGAACCATTTGGTCAAATTTGTCTGTCACTTTCATAATTTTTCATTTTATTTTTTTCCTTCAAGTTCTCATCTCCTTTCTGTGGCCATTCCTCATCTGTGAGCCTAGATAGTACATATTCGCAAGGGACAGGCACGACAGCTGAACACAATCCTATCCTCATATAATGCCTGTATTTGTGCACTTCCTGCAGGGGTTGCTGGATAGTGGTCAGGAGCAAGAACTCTGCCCAACATTCCCCTTCCTAACTGCAGAATATTGAGGCCATCAGAGGAACCTTTCAGATTTTCTTCCAAACTTCTAATAAGTCACTTGGCATTCTGTTTTCCAATGAGAGCACCTCAATTTTCTTAACTAGTCCTCCTAACTTAGATACTGGAGACCTGAGGGACAATCTTGCAAAATTGCACTCCAGCATGGAGCCTCACCCATCAGGAATATATAAATGGGAATTCATCCCTAGTTAACTTGGTTTCTCTCTCCATAGATGCTGCCTGACCTGCTGAGTGCTTTCCAGCTTTTTCTGTTTTTATTCATCCGTAATCCTGCCTGAGTTTGCACCTGGAGTTATTAGGGCAGCATGGTGGCATAGTGGTTAGCACTGTTGCCTCACAGCGCCAGGGGCCCGGGTTCGAATCCGGCCTCGGGTGACTGTCTGTGTGGAGTTTGCACATTCTCCCCGTGTTTGCATGGGTTTCCTCCGGGTGCTCCGGTTTCCTCCCACAGTCCAAAGATGTGCGGGTTAGGATGATTGGCTATGATAAATTGACCCTTAGTGTTAGGGGGATTAAATACGTGGGGTTACGGGGATAGGGTAGGATATGTGTTGGTGTAGGGGTTACGGGGATCGGGTGGGATATGTGTTGGTGCAGGCTCGATGGGCCGAAATGGCCTCTATCTGCACTGTGGGGTTTCTGTGTAATACTTTTGCAAATGAGCATAGACCAGAAAATTGAATGCTATTTGCCCTTAAGGTTCAGGCAGGTCTTGAAGCAGTGCTAACCAACTGACCCACACCTGAAGGCAAAAAATTGGCCCCTGATTTTTAACTGAATTTGCAAAAAATGAAGAGGGGAGGTTCTTCTTGTGCTTAACATGGACAGCAGCCAATCAGGTCCAATCCATAATTGAAAATCATTTTCCAGCTAGCTTAGATTACATTGAAAATAAATTGAAATCCTCCTCAACATTTTCACTGAGTTAGAAGATTTAAAAAAATCACAGGTATGGTCTAAGTAAGCAGTTTTTAAGGCAAAAGAGCCAGAGGCGACATGAGGAAACTTTTTTTTACACATCAAGTTGTGATCTGGAATGCACTGCCTGAAAGGGTGGGGGAAGCAGATTCAATAGTAACTTTCAAAAGGAAATTGAATACATACTTGAAGGGAAAAAGATTACAGGACAATAGAGAAAGAATAGGGGAGTGGGATTAATTGAATAGCTCTACCAAAGAGTCAATACAGGCACGATGCACTGAATGGCTTCCATCTGTGCTGTATCATTCGATATTAGAAAATAAATAGTTGTTAGTATTTTAAATGGAAAATTTGCCTGAAATAAAATTTTGAGAATTAAAACCCCAGTTTATTTTGAATTCTTTTAGAAAAAGCAAATTCTAAAATCCTCACAAGATGAGACTTCCTCTACATCAACTCACAGAAATCTACTGATGCATCCTGGGATGTTCTGCTAACTGCACGTGCATAGAATGCACCAATGTGGTTGTAATCTCTCTCGAACTGTTCTGGGGGTGGGGGGGAAATCCAGCCAAAGCCTTGAAGTAAAATTTTTAAGAGGTATTAATTGAAAAAAAATAATTTAGTTGGTAAATTTAATCATGCTATTGTGAAATAAGTAATTTTTTGATTTAAAAAAATTGTTTAAAACCTTGGGGCTGATTTTGTCAATGGGGAGCATTTGGAGGCGGGACTCCCACTTGTCAGGTTTCAGTCCCGCCTCCAACAACTTCTGGCTAACTCAGGCTATTTTTCCTTGATTGACCTTTTTAAGCCCGCCCAGCGGGCTTAGCAGGCCAATTAAGGTAAAGCCGGTTGCAGAGAACGTTTTTTTTTGACAGATGAATTGTCATTGTTTGACAGCTCTGTGAAGCTGTCAAACAGTGACATTCTTTGTAGTTTGATGAGGTCTTGAATTCAAGACCTCAGCAAATAGCTTTCTTTTGCAGAAATTAGATGGTTGTTGCATCTGAGAATGCAACGGCCATCTGTCATCTCTGACGCGGAGGTGCGAGATGCTCCACACACAGACTGACTGAAGCCTGCAGGAAGAAACAAAGGTAAGTACGCTTTTAATAACACTTTGCACTTACCTCAGATGCTCACCTCTACATTTGCACCCATCACTTACCTTCACAGCACACTTTTGCACCCCCCTGAACCCCGCAGACCCACTACTCGCCTCGCTGACCTGGCGAGTTTCGGAGCCTTCGGGAAGCCAGCACTTGTGAAGGCAAAATTATGATAATCCTATTTTCTGCCTGTTAACAGGCAGTTAATAGGCTTTAATCCCTTCCCACCTCCAAGGAGACAGGACCTGGCGCGGGACAGCTACCCGCCTCCTGGGAAGATGGCATGGAGGCAGGTTGGGCACCCACCCCCAAATTCTGCCATTTTCCTGGCAGTCCCGCCTCCCCAGGGCTGCCAAGATCGTGCCCCTTATTTTGGGCATTGGAATTGCAGTTACTGTGAAACTGGTGGACTAAATGCTTAATTGATAGGCTCTCATATCTGGTCATTTACGGTTGCTTGTTTTCATTAGCCCTTAGTAGTTTCTCATTTAGAAGTTTTTAAAGCCACCAACCTTTGATTTGTATGTTTCCTACCTCTTCATTTCCTATTTGCCATTTTATTTTGAGCCAATCAACAGGCATGACTTAAAAATTGTGATAGAGGGAGTGAGGTTAATGTATGCAGGAAATTCATGCTATATGCAAGACTGAGATGAATTGTATGATTTTTAATCTAGCAGGTATTTGCACAGAATATCTG
The DNA here is from genome assembly GCF_052327205.1 of Somniosus microcephalus. Taxonomy (NCBI): domain Eukaryota; kingdom Metazoa; phylum Chordata; class Chondrichthyes; order Squaliformes; family Somniosidae; genus Somniosus; species Somniosus microcephalus. The sequence goes on along the minus strand of NC_140987.1, from coordinate 141,226,768 downwards.
CTCAGTTGGTTCAGTGGGTAGCACTCTCACCTCTCAGTGAGAAGGCTGTGGATTCAAGTCCAACTCCAGAGACTTGAGCACAAAAATCTAGGCTGATACTCCAGCGCAGTACTGAGGAAATGCTGCACTGTCGGAGGTGCCGTCTTTCGGATGAGACATTTAAACAAAGTCTGCTCTCTTAGGTGTATGCAAAAGATCCCATGGCACTATTTTGAAGAAGAGCAGGGGAGTTATCCCTGGTGTCCTGGCCCATATTTATCCCTCAAATCAACATCACTAAAACAGACTTATCTGGTCATTATCACATTGCTGTTTGTGGGAGCTTGCTGTGTGCAACTTGGCTGCCATGTTGCCACATTATAACAGTGACTACACTTCAAAAAAGCACTTCATTGGCTGTAAAGTGCTTTGGGATGTCCGGTGGTCGTGAAAGGCGCTATATAAATGCAAGACGAGCATTTTAATAGATGATTATTTTTAGATTTTAATATTAAACATAGTGATGAAAGGGCTATTTTCCAAATAAAGTTAAAGCAATAAGGATCATTTTAAAAGTATTGCCTTGCAGAATGTGTTGTTGGCCTCATTCCATGCAAATTAAGAGGTCATATTCTAATATGGACTCAAGCCACTCCATAGAAAACATAAAAAATCTTCTCCTGGGAAGTGGCATGGAAGCTTAGAAAATAACTTCTTTTTATTGGCAGTTAAAGAAAAATATGCCTAGCCCAATCCTAAACCACTGTCAACTACTTGGCTGTCTTCCAGTTATTGTATCATCAGAAATACTCTTTAGTACAACAGATGGTATTGTCTTTTCTCATCGGTGCAGAATGGACCTGGAGTGAATAGGGGAGCTCACATTTCTGACAATCAATTTGAGCCTTTGGTCAGTTCGAAATAGAAGGTTAATGTACCTTGGCAGGGTCTTGAGTCAGTGGACTGAGATTTAATTGAAAGAGCCTCACAACATGTTATGGAAAGGTCAGATGAGGGGCTATCACTTTTGTGTTTAAGAGACAGATTTAACAGATGGGAGTTGTATGACTGGGTGGCCTAATGAGCACTAGCAACAATAAATCACAGATTCCAGATATATAGCGAAATCAGCAACCACGTCATAATTTTTTCTATCCAATGTGCCATTTAAGGGTGTTATGTTGGACAAGAGCAACTGATCATTTCAGGTTAAGCGTTAATGAGATTTCCTATTTATTGCAAATATATGTTCACTATAAGGATAGTATAGAAAAATCAAAATCAAATATCAGTCTTGCTTTTTCTCCTTATCATCATGAAAAAATGTTTTGTAATTTTTTTTCTCAAATACATAAAGGTGGCACGAATTGCATTAAAACACACCTGCGGAGGAGCTATCAGATTCTACCCCATCCCAATCGGCGAGCTCCCTCTCAGAGCTGGTAGCTTGATGATCAAATTCAAATGAGGCCTGACCACAAAAATGGTTCAGGGCTCTCGCTAGTGCCATCAGCAGTTGGTGTGATTGCTCTGCTCACTCGATGTGTGCTGCATGTGAAAGTCACCCCCTCTGCTTCCACCTCATGGTAGTTAGGTATTGAAAAGAGGCATACGCAAACCTGTTCATTACATCGGTTTACAACAACATTGACTTATGGATTAACCCTGGAGTAGTCTCAGCTTGGCTCAGTGGTAGCCCTCTCCCCTCTGAGTTAGACAGTTGTGGGTTCAATGCCCATAATGTAGGCTGACATTCCAGTGTAAAAATATATTTTTTTAGAGGTGCCAAGGGCAGGATTTTCATTGGGCCATGGAGTCGGGATTGGAGGCGTGTGGGGGGTTAAAATCCCGAAATCAGGGGTCCCGACCCCCACCCCACACCCAACCCGCCTCCATGCCAGTTTCAAAGGAGACGGGTACACGCCCCACACTGGGACCCGCCTACCCGAGGCGAGAAGGGATTAGTGCCAATTAACTGCCTGTTAACGGGTAGTTAACAGGCAGTTTTTAGCCTAATCCCTACTTTTAATGCTGAAGTGTGGGATTCTCGACGGCTCCAAACCACGCCAAGTTTGCAAGGCGGGCCGTCGGGTTGAAGGACTTGGAGGGGTCGAGATGTCGGTGTTCAGGTGAGTGATGTATGCATGAGTGCAAAGGTGAGTGTGTTTGGTGTGTCTAAAGTGTTTAAAGAAGTTTAAATTACCTTTTCTTACCTTTTCAGCCTTCCTTCCTTTAGGTCTCGGGAGTCCCTCATCTCACCGGCACAGAAAGCAGAATGGCTGCGAACTGTCAAAAGTGACAGCCTTCAGCTTTCTGTGCAGGAGAGATTTCTAACTGAGTCTGTGGAGAAGGACTCAGGTTAGAAGTAAGACTGTCAGTGTTTGACAGCTTCAAACAGCTGTGAAACTCTGATATTTCATCTGTCAAAAGCTCTTGACAGATGAAATGTCAGTCTGTGACATCACCTGTTGCCGGGTGGCCCTTAATTGGCCTGCTGAGCCTGCTGGGCGGGCTCAACAAGGTCAATCAAGGGAAAATCATATGGATTGGCCACATCTTGATGGAGGTGGGACTACAACCCCGAAAGTTGTAGTCCCGCCTCCTACCTGACTCCTGAATGAAAATCCAGCCCCATGTTTCTGACAATAAACTTATGCTAAGTTTGCCGGTTTAGACTTCTTTGAAGAGTAATTGGGCAGTTCTTCCAGTGTCCAAGCCTACATTTATCCCTCAACGAACACCACTAAAAACATATTAACTGATCATTATTCCAATTTTCTGTTTGTGGGACCATGCTATGCACAAATTAGCTGCCATGTGTGTATGTGGTTTAAGATGGCTTGAGGATGTGAAAAGATACTATATAATTGCAAGTCTTTAAGTGTTGTTAATGTATGAAATGCAAACAAAGTACGAGAAAGTAGCGGTGTTAGTTCCAATGGCATTCAAGTCAGTTATGGATTATAACATAATAATAACCATTACCACTGCCACAGATGCACTGTTTTGCACATCCTCTGCATATTGCTGTGTGCAATATTGCAAAAACCAGAAATCAATAACCAGTAGGACCTCTTTCACCTTTATTCAGTCATGTTTTAACCAGCTACATCACTCTATGTCATCACTTGAAAATGAGGTACACTATGGTGAATTTAAGTTAGCAGTGTCTGCAAACAAGTAATTTTGTCTGTACATAATCAAAATAAACTAATCCAGATTCTTTTGTAAACCTTTCCAAAATGTGCACTTCATCTTCCCCAGTACTGAATCATTCTTGCTGGCTCATGATCACTAATATCACTCACGACTGCCACTTGAGAATGATGTATTTCTTGTATGGCTGAGTATTAGCTTATTGGCTAGTAACAGCACTGAATGTTTGTATTACCTGCCCACAATGTGCTGTTCTTCAGTATTGCTCAACTACCTGTAATCTGACCCATTATCTGCGGCCAAAACCTAGTGTTACTAATAGATGGCATGGTACTGAAGGTTTCTGCAATTATTTGTTTGACAAAAGTATTCCTTTCCGACTCAAAGAGATTTTAGCAGGTCAACTTTCAACTTTAAATCAATTTAAACAAGATACTAGAATCGATTCAGGTTCCTCCATCCTTATTTCATACTGCCCAGCCCATAAAATGACTGCAAGCGGAATAAGGGATATGAATTAAAATCTGCTACTGAAAAGAGGGTGTTTGTCTATTGTATTTGAGGGGTATTGATGCTCCCATTCTCAAATAGCATTTCCTGGACCTTTTTAAGGATTAACAAGTTGCATAAAAGTTCTAGTTAAAATAGCTTGAGACATATTTTGATTTTTTTTAAATCACAGACAAATAATATCAGTTAATTTCTGAAACGAATGTACATACATTACTCTTTCCAGTCTGCTCTTTTCACACAGCTATCATCATTCAACACTACCACCATTTGGAATTCCAGACACCGATTTCACAGACGCTCACAACACACATGTCGATGTACATTGACATCAAATTGGTTGCTTACAACTGCCTGATCCTTAGAAGCACAAAGACACTTTTAGAGATATAGGAAATATTGCTCGATGGATGCTTTTGTCCTGTCTGTGCTAGTAGAGTGGATAAACACAGTCTTCTTGTGCACAGCATTATAGAGTATAAAGTAAGAATGTAAAATGTAACTGTGGATGAGAAGCAACCATAAAGGATTGACATAAATCAAAATTGAAGGGTAAATGGGATGCATAGTTGTGCAAATTAATATACATTTTGAATAAATACAACAGAACAAAACCAAAATTCAGAATCCCACAACAACCAGGGCTCAGTGCTGTAATTAAACACAGCTGGCCAGTGAAGTAAAGAAGCAATTGCATTATTTGCATACAGTGAAAGTGGTTACAGAGAAAACCACCTCAGATTTTAATGACATTGTTTTAAATCAACAAAGAGCAAATGTGATGTCATGTCTAGACATCATGCAAATTAACATGAAAACAATCCAGTCCAATGCTAAACCAGTAAGATTAATTTGATTTATAATCCTCCGCCACTGTAGATTAAATGTTCTTGTAACAAGACGGCTGGATTCAGAGTTCCATCTGCGGTCATTACCAATAGCTTGGGCACAGTTTAATCATTAATATTAACTAATTTTGTAGCAGATGTTATCAGTAGTAACTTTACCATTTTCTTCAAAAAGTTCAACATAGCAAAAGGCAAAATTAATTTTATATGAATAACATTTATGAAGAGTGGACTCTTACTTTGCATATGTAAATACTGTAGATAATATTTAATTATTGACTACCTTTTATAAAACTCTTGCACATTATACTTAAGATGTAAAAACATGGATATTAATTTTACATCTTCAATTCTTTAAACCAAATTTGTCCTGTACAATTCTAACATTATGATCAGCAGTTATAATTATTAAAGATATGTAACAATAGTTATTATCTGATGGCTTTCATAGCTTAATCCTGAAACCAGTTAAAAGCACTGTAAATTATCTTACTTAAATAATGTTTTTTTTAAACTTTCTTGCCCTCTTTTGCAAATATTTTCTTCCACATGCAAGGTTTCTTGCACCACAAACCCACCTCTGACTAAGGGGGCAAGAGAGACCTGCCATGAGTTCTGACAGTGTGACCTACTGGCATAATAAATGGCATAACTGACTCCTCCTACAAATGTCCCCTCCTTCCATCAGCAGAAACACCTCATTTCTCCCCCCAACCCCTCCAAACTACTCTATCGGAGATTTGAAAGTCACTATAAAATACAAATCTGAGCCCTACCACCCATGACACAGTTTGTCAGTACTTTTGAACAGACCAATTCATTAGGGTACAGTTCCATTGACAGCCTGACACCCTTCAATGTCTCTCCCAAGCACCAGTCTTCATCTGTGTACGGTCTCCTATACCACAAACCCCCTCTCTAATTGCTAAAAGGTTCAAACGATTGGAACAAGTAACTATTCCTGACGCCGAGTCAGATTAAACTATTTGCACTTGGAATACATCACTACCAAGCCTTAACCTGTCCTCACCTGATGTCCATGCAAGCAGAATTTCCAGCAGGCATACCTGGGCAACGATCAGGAACAGGAACACTTGCAGGTTTTTTTCACCCCCCTAGCCTAGGTTAATTGGTTTCAGACATTCAAAATCTACTGAGTGGGAATCTACATAAGGTTAATTAGAATTAGACAATTGAGCCCAGTTTTAGCACCTACATGACCTGCTCCAGTTGGGCTAAGTTAGTTCAAATCAGACTGAGAATCAAACCTGAGTCTTTTCTGGCCTGTATATCTCAGTTCCTTGCAGGCACATGGAATTTATCAACTGAGGCATTGGGCGAGGGGTGCCATCTTTATTTCAAAGAGGATTTTTCTAAGTATATGAGAATCTCTATTTATAATTGATCTTGTACAGATCTCTATTTGGTTGATTTTTACTATCTAATTGAGTAAAATTACAATAAAAGTTTAAGAAAAAAATTAATTAAATCAAATAAGCTTTATAAATGTAGCACTTCAAAATAGAAAAATCAACAGCAAACGTTAATTCTTATTAAAAACAGAGTAAGAATGCTCTTGTCAAACCTTGAGGATATCATGGCTGGTTGGATCTACACATACCAGACCTATTCAGACAAAGCCTGCTGCTGTCTACAAGGAAAATCATGTTCTGTACCACTGCACACCCTCAAGCACCATTTCATTAAAAACATTGGGTTTCACAAGCATCAAATCATCAGAATAATCCTCCACTGCTGAATGTGCTGATGTGCCTGTAAGAATAAGGGAACATATTGAAAATTTAAGTAGAAAAAAAATGGAATTAAAGTATATAATGAACAAAAGGTTTAAATTTAACAACTCTGTTTCAGTGTTTTTCATGCTTTACAATGATTTTCACATTTCTAGCACCACTGTCATTATTCTATTGCAACATTGTATATTTTTGTAAATTATGTGTTTCTTCACATGAAAGTAACCAGTCGGACATTGGAAGTCAGACATCAGAGGGAGGTGTGTTGCACGGAGCAGTCCCGGCTAATACATTTTTAAGTCGGTTCACGGACTCCCAGGCCGCCTGCCTTTTCTGCGGCTTGGAGGAGTCCGTGTTCCATGTTTATGTAGAGTGTGAGTGGTTGCAGCCCCTCTTCCACAATTTGAAGGGGCTGCTCCTCGATTTTTGGCTTCCGACATCAGAGGTCTCATCGCGGAGGAGGTCCGATTGCGGGGGAGGGCTCTGATTGCGGGGTTCTGATCCTGGGGAGGTGAACACGTTTGCTTGGTGGGCTGGGGGGGGTGGTGGGGCGGGAGCACTCCTGCTCCTCTTGCCCCACAAGCAGTGCTGGTAAGGCACTTAGAATCATAGAATGGTTACAGCACAGAAGGAAGACATTCGGCTCGTCGAGCCCGTGCTGGCACTCTGCAAGAGCACTTCAGCTAGTCCCACTCCCCCGCCCTTTCCCCGTAGCCCTGCAACTTTTTCCCTTCAGGTATTTATCCAATTCCCTTTTGAAAGCCATGATTGAATCTGCTTCCACCACCCTCCCAGGCAGTGCATTCCAGATCCTAACCACTTGCTGCGTAAAAATATTTTTCCTTATGTCGCCTTTGGTTCTTCTGCCAATCTATGTCCTCTGGTTCTCGACCCATCTGCCAACAAGAACAGTTTCTCTCTATCTACTCTGTCTAGACCCCTCATGATTTTGAACACCTCTATCAAATCTCCTCTCAGCCTTCTCTGCTCTAAGGAGAACAATCCCAGTTTCTCCAGTCTATCCACGTAACTGAAGTCCCTCATCCCTGGAACCATTCTTGTAAATCTTTTCTGCACCCTCTCTAAGACCTTCACATCCTTCCTAAAGTGTGGTGCCCAGAATTGGACACAATACTCCAGCTGAGGTCAGACCAGTGTTTTATAAAGGTCCATCATAACTTCCTTGCTTGTGTACTCTATGCCTCTATTTACAAAGCCCAGGATCCCATATGCTTTTTTAACCACTATCTCAACCTGCCCTGCCACCTTCAATGATTTGTGCACATATACTCTCGGTTCATGCACCCCCTTTAGAATTGTGCCCTTTAGTTTATATTGCCTCTTCTCATTCTTCCTACCAAAATGTATCACTTCGCACTTTTCTGCATTAAATTTCATCTGCCATGTGTTCGCTCATTCCACCAGCCTGTCTATCACTATCCTCTTCATTGTTCACTATACGTCCAAGTTTTGTGTTATCTACAAATTTTGAAATTGTGCCCTGTACACTCAAGTCCAAGTCATTAATATATATCAAGAAAAGCAGTGGTCCTAGTACCGACCCCTGGGGAACACCACTGTATACCTTCTTCCAGTCCAAAGCACAACCGTTCATACAGATTTAAGGTGATTGGCAGAAGAACCAAAGGCAACATGAGGAAAAACTTTTTTACGCAGCGAGTGGTTAGGACCTGGAATGCACTGTCTGAGAGGGTGGTGGAGGCAGATTCAATCATGGCTTTCAAAAGGGAATTGGATAAGTACCTGAAGGTTCACCACTGTTTCCTGTCACTTAGCCAATTTTGTATCCATGCAGCCACTGACATTTACCTGTTCCATCCAGCCGTTCTCACTTCCCTTCAACAGTCAGGTTTCCTGAGGCCCGGGAAACCCGTCTGGCCAGTGGTAAACCTGAAACAGAGAAAATATGTGAGACACGCTGCCTCATTAAAATATTTAAATTACAGACCCACCTCTGGAGAGCAGGTTAGCCACCCGCTCCCCCAACCCACCTCCGTTAAAACTGGAAGTGGGCGCGTTGGGGTCGGGTTTCCCAATTAAAAATTTTTAAACCCCCACCCGTCCTGGGGGATTAAAATTATCGCTGTTGATTCAGAAGATCGACATTCCTAAATAAAAATCATTGCTCAAATAATTTGCACTGCAGTCAATGTGCCATACAAATGGAGTTCATTTTTACTTAACAGGACGAAGATTAACAAAGTACAGCACACTCTCAAAGGGTATATTATAAGTACATTAGAGAAACCGACGGGGATTTGCACCTTTATTTGTGCTCACTTTTCTTACATGACTAAATCTGAGCAGCTCTCAAAGTACCATAACACAGAAATTACTTCTCATGCAGGGTTCAAAGACATTATACAATTCAATCGATTCACTATTATGTGACAAACAAAAGAAAAAGGCTGATGGGCGAAAATGTAAGTTTAAAATTTTTTTTACTTGAAAAAATTTTGCTGGGAGTAATTGTGTCGAGCATTTTGGTGGTCTTGGGTGTGAAAGCATTACATGTATACAGTCAGGGAACCATTAGTATCCAAAGAATAATGGACTGGACCCTTTAGCTACACAGTCAAGTTCCTCAAAACATTGAAGGTTTTGGTCAAGACACAATTGTATGGGCCGGCAAACAGAAAATTACGAATCAAACACAAAGCTTGGGCCTTCGTTCCATAATATACCGACTAGTAGGCAGCCTTGAAATCAGTGAAATTTTAAGAAGCAATACTTTTAATTTCTCTTGTTTGACAAAATCACTTTGCGTATATTTGATAAGTTGATATCCCTTACTTTTTATTTAAAATTGAGCTCTTGCTTCTCATATTTATAAAATTTAAATAATCTTTAAATTGAACAGAAGTAATATTATAGTATAAAATACATTTCAATAGATTTTGCACTAATAGCTGAAGCTGTCATCACATGGGCATTTGCTCAGCAGGAAAGCATAAACATTACTGACAGCCAACATTTTGTTAAGGGACAGTAATTTCATTTAAACGTCTGTCAGTTCTCAGGGATGCATGGAGATGAATAGACTCTAAACAATAGTCGCATTTGTCACACCACCGGCTTTCCTAATACTCGATGGGACAATCAGGCCAAACCATGTTGAATACAAAGGCATAATTAATCAAATGGACAAATGGCGCAAATTGTTCCAGTGTGCACTATAGTGGTCTGGGATTTCCATGGAAACGCTGGCTTCAGTATCCACGTTAATGACCACTGTTTCTAATCAAGTGCAAAACATAGTGAGTGGAGCTGTCAGGTAGAATCATCTTGTAACAATTTTTGAATAGTATTTCGCTATTAAAGCTTTCCTTTTGACAAGATAATACTTGGCATAATCTTTTCAACACTGCATTTTAAATAAATTATAAATTCATACATATGTCAGCATAAAATATTATAAGATTAATTGATAATAGACATTGTCTAAATAGTTCATCATTCATTTTTTTCTATAATTATAATATTTGAAACAATTTGCAAAATTCAATACGACCATGATGATCAGTTATTAAAACAGTTACACAGCCCTCAAATAGAAATATTATAAAAAGTAATGAAAAGTATGACAATATGTTGATTCACTAATATCATGACAGGGTTTCTTTTGCTGATCTGCAACAGTATATTTTAATTGAACTAGTATATAAGTGACCTTCCCTCCAAGGCAAAGCGAGTTCAAATGGTCAAATTCAGTGGAGTATTTTGACTTGTGTTTTTTTTCCCAAAAGAACAGAATTAGGTGGACATGACAGTCATCACTGTCCGGCTGTAGAACTGCTGAAAGTAGCTGAAAAGATGAACTGGTTAAAACTGAAAATCAATCAGAAATGTATTTCCTATGTGGGAGATGGATTAAGAACTGATGAACCTTTCATGTTTATGACAGCAATCTCACAGCGACCTTAGCCCGTACTTTGGAGAGCATTTAAGATTAATTCTGATTAGATCAAATCCCACTTAAATTTCCATTTACAAAAGCACTTCTAGTCACTGCATTGCAACATTTCTAATTACTGTATGATCAAACTCCAAATTAATTCCCGATTGAAATTATAAAACATACATTTTGTTACCATTAATTTAATGCACCCCTCTTCCAAATAGCTTATTAAAAAATACTGCAAGATATGATCTGTCTGGCTGCAAATCAGGGTTTTAACGCATTTTGTTTATCAGTTAACATTGGAAAAACTATACTAATTGCTGGTGATTGCTTTGTTGAGGTTTAGGTTAGTGGCCTTAATTAAGATTTGTTTTTGGTGGAAATCCTGTGCAATTTGTGATTCCACTGACATTTTTTCTAGTCAGCAGCAAAGTTATGAATTTCAGGGGTTTATGCATGTTTTAAAGGCACACAGGGCTCGATTTTAATGCAGCCGACAAGCGGGCTTTTAGGCGTGTGGGGGGTTAAAATCGCAAAATCTGGGGGTCGGGACCCCCCTGCCTGGTTCCCGCCTCCACGCCATTTTAACCTATGTGTGCCTGATGGACCCGAATCAGTCCCGCCTGCAACAGGTGGGACTGGTCTTTAGGGCCCTTAAACAGCACTAATTGGCCTTTATTATCCCATTTTAACAGGCGCTTGCCTGTTTAAACCGTTTCCCATGTAAAACACGCCTGGTGGGGATCAAGCCTGTGAAACCTGGCATGAACACTATTGGCTTGCTGACTATCAGCTGCAGGTCCAACATTAAAGAGGATATTTGATCAGTCATCATTTGCAGGTGGCAGGACTTTGTTGTCTCAGGTCTGGGACAACTTTTATCAGGCCTAACCACACCTGTGGAAAGTTGGAGGCTCACACACTTCTCCAGTGTGACCTCCTGCGAGACCCCTCTCGCCACCCTCACTCAGCACTTCCTCAACTGAGGCATCTACCAGAAGCATGGGAGGCCGTTTTTTCCTTCCTCTCTTGGCATTAGAGGACCTCCAGCCCCATTCACGAAATGACACATGCCACAACTGCAGAAGTTGCCATCAGAATTTTTATGAAAAACAAACAACTGCTGGCATTTTTACAAAATACACAGCATTTCACCCAAGTGACTACCCTTGTGATTATTTGTGCTTTATTTTCCTCTTACGCATGCTCCTACGTAGTGCTTCCCCTGTGGCTTCAGCAGATGTGGAGGCCCCTTGCTCACTTTCCTGCTGCTCCTGTCTCAACACCTTTGGCGGGCGTCCTCTGGGGTGGCGAGCCTGTGAGGGCCCGCCAGCAGCCTGCTGCTCCTGTGGCTGTGCAGGGGTTGTGACCACTATCTCCATTGGGTGTGGCCTCCGGCGGGGCTCTGACCGAGGGCTCTGCAGTGGCATGGAAGTGTGAGCGCTTGGAGAGGAGCCCCCACTTCCTTGAGGTCTGCCACCAACCTCCCTCTCATGGGTCAGTGCCTGCAAGTGGCTTGAGAGCAGCTTGCTGCACATCAGGGGGACCATGGGGACCTGTATCTACAATGGCAATCCTACTCAGAAGGACTTCCATGAAGGTCTGGTTTCTCTGTTCAATAGATGCCCATCACTCCTCAAGAGATGTCATTCTATTCTGAACACTCACCATGTTTTCCATACCCTGGCGACTAACCTCCTCCATGGCCGTAGCCCACCTCTCCTCTACCGTTGCCCTCCTCTCCTCTACCGTAGCCATCCTCTCCTCTACGGTAGCCAGCCTTACCATGCAGGCAGCAATCATTTGCACGTAGGTAGCCATCCTTTCCGTGTTGATGCATTCATGCACCACTGACTCCACAAAGGCTCTGCTCATGTTCGCTATGGACTCCTCCATTCGCTCCACACTCGCAGCGACCCTGGAGACAAAATCTGCCAGAGACTCCTGCATCTGTGCATGGAGTTCCATCACTTCTGATCTTACGGATGGACCCAGAGGCAGAGGGTCGACATGCAGCTGAGCCGAGCTGGCAGAGTCCTGCACCCTCCGACGAGGACTCTCCACTGCTGTCCCTGTCTCCACAATCTGCTGATGCTCACTTGTGAGCTGTGATACACCAGGTGACAACTCTACTCTATGTCCCGAAGGTCCCACCGAGGTGTGAGTGTCTGCACTGGTGCTGGGTGTGCTTATTTCTGCTGACACTGCGCCCTCAGAGGTTGCAGCTTCCTCTGAGGAGTCTGGCTGCTCAGGCTCTTCCTCCTGCACAGTGGGGACGGGGGCTCTCGATGGTCCTGTGGGGGAGTCAGGGGAAAAGCTAGAGATGTGATGCCAAGGTTACATGCACATTGCATTTTGCAGATGATCATAAGTCCATATGATATAGCTTCAGAATCATTATCAGCGACTCATGCAATGCCAATGAGAGAGATGGAAAACTATTCTGTCACCAGCTTGTGGGGATGCTCCTGTCTGTCCTTCCCCAACTTCCGCATCTCGGTCAGCCCCGGCAATCTCCAGGACGCCTTCCTCCCAGGGGGTAAGCTGGGCTAATGAAGGCGGCCCTCCTCCTGTCCTGGCTCACTCTCTCCTGTTGTGAGCTCTCTTTTCCTGCAATGAGGGAGACAAGTGGAGGTTGAGTGAGAATGAAGGAGTGAGTGCAGAGATTGCATAGCATAGATACTTAGAAGGAGACAAAGATGGAGTGAGGTTGCAATACCAAGGGCCCTCCCTGTGTGTAATCAGTTGTGTTCAAAGCATCTGAGTGAGAGGGAGTGTGAGGGCTGCATGGTGGAATAGTTCTGTGAATGTGAGCATAGAGAGAGAGGGAATGGGTCAGGGTGCATGGATGTGAGTGTCTAGTGGGATGTGCAGGAAGAGATTGCTGAAGCTGAGTGCTGGTGAGGAAAGGCAATGGGGATCAGATTGAGGGTGATGGAAACTTCATACTTACTTTTCCAATGCGAAGAAGGCCATGGAATCTTTTCCTGCACTGCAACCACGTTCTTCGTGTGAGCCCCAAGCAGTTGACTTGACCTGCCACCTGTAGCCACACAGCCTTGGTCTGACTGGGGGGCCTCGTCCTCCCTGAAGAAGGGAACAGGACCTCCCTGTGGGACCTAGCACCATCCAGTAATGCCTGGAGTGAAGCCTCATCAAATTTGGGGGCAGATCTGGCCCTCCCGCTGGCCGTTGCTCCTGCAGGCTCCTGTGCCATCTTAATGGTGAAGTTTCGGAGCCTGCAGAGGAAACAAGGCTTGCTGTGGACCTTAAAAGCAGCAGCAATGTTGACGTCATATTCTGCGACTTTCTGACTGGAAATACTCAATTGCCAAAGCTTCCCACACATTGGAAATCAATTGGTCAATTGAGGTAAAATTGCATCAATCTCACAGACCCATTTAGAATCGTGTGGGAATCACTAAATTCAGGGAACCCGCCAATTCCCCGCACCTGAGATAAAATCGACCCCACACTGTTGGGCCTGAGCAACCAGGGTCTCAACAACATTGCATCGGAACATTAGGTTTAACAGATACCAAGGATGTCATTTTAATTGTTTGCAAATGTAAAAACGCAAATCAAATTTATTGTAAACCTAAATTACCTGTGTGTGGATTGCCTCCTCTCCAAGAAAGCTGCATTTTTAAAATTATCTTTCATGATAATACATGTTGTTTTAATTTAATTGCAATAATTGATGCTGTATCTTAAGCATGGTATAAGATGTTACATCACAAATTAAACATTTGCACTATAATAAAAAAAACACTTGTCAAAGTAACAACTTCAGGATCAGAGTCAAACACCTTTAACCTAGGAAAACATCCCAAGGCGCTTCTCAGGAGTGTAATCAGACCAAAATTGACACCGAGCCAAAGGAGATATTCTCCCCTTCAGTATCCATTTCATCACTCAGTATTCTGGACAGAGAATCATAGAATTATAGAATGATACAGAACATAAGGCGGCCATTCGGCCTATCATGCCTGTACTGGCTCTTTGAAAGAGCTATCCAATTAGTCCCACTCCCCTGCCCTTTCCCTATAACCTGCAAATTTTTCCCCTTCGTGTATTCATCCAATTCCCTTCTCAAAATTCTTATTGAATCTGCTTCTACCACCTTTTCAGGAGTGCATTCCAGATCATAACAACTCGCTGTGTAAACAAAATGTCTCCTCATGTTGCCTCTGATTCTTTTGCCAGTTACCTTAAATCTATGATCTCTGGTTACCGACCCTTTTGCCACTGGAAACAGTTTCTCCTTATTTACTCTATCAAAACCCTTCATGATTTTGACCAGATCTATTAATTCTCCCCTTAACCTTCTCTGCTCTAAGGAGAACAACCCCAGCTCCTCTAGTCTCTTCACGTAACTGAAGACCCGCATTCCTGGTACCATACTAGTAAACCTCCTCTGCAGCCTCTCCAAGACCTTGACATCCTTCTTAAAGTTTGGTGCTCAGAATTGAACACTGGGCCTAAGCAGTGATTTCATAACTTCCTTGCTTTTGTACTCAATGACCCGGATTTTGCGGTGAGTATGACGGCATTCTCTAGAGCATGACGGGCTACTCTAGAGCATGACAGCGGACTCTAGAGCATGACAGGGTTCTCCAGAGCATGACGGAGGACTCTAAAGCATGACGGTGTTCTCTAGAGCATGACGACACACCCTAGAGCATGATGGCATTCTCTAAAGCACGACGGCATACTCTAGAGCATGACGGCGTTATCTAGAGCATGACTGAAGATCTAGAGCATGACAGCATTCTCTAGAGCATGACGGCCTACTCTATAGCATGATGGCGTTCTCTAGAGCATGACGGAATTCTCGAGAGCATGACGGTGGACTCTAGAGCATGACGGCAGACTCTAGAGCATGACGGTGTTCTCTAGAGCATGACGGAATTCTCGAGAGCATGACGGTGGACTCTAGAGCATGACGGCAGACTCTAGAGCATGACGGTGTTCTCTAGAGCATGACACCATTCACTAGAACATGACGGCAGACTCTAGAGCATGACAGCCTTCTCTAAAGCATGACGGCATTCTCCAGAGCATGATGGTGGACTCTAGAGCTTGACAGGGTTCTGTAGAGCGTGATGGGGTTCTCTAGAGCATGACGGGGTTCTCTAGAGCATGATTCTGTTCTCTAGAGCATGATGCCATTCCCTAGAGCATGACGGCCTACTCTAGAGCTTGACAGCCTACTCTAGAGCATGACGGCATTCTCTAGAGTATGACGGCAGACTCTAGAGAATGACAGTGTTCTCTAGAGCATGACGGCCTTCTCTGGAGCATGACGGCGTTCTCTGGAGCATGACGCCATTCACTAGAACATGACAGCCTACTCTAGAGCATGACGACATTCTCTGGAGCATGATGGCAGAATCTAGAGCATGACAGTGTTCTCTAGAGCATGACGCCATTCACTAGAACATGACGGCGGACTCCAATGCATGACGGCCTACTCTAGAACATGATGGCATTCTCTAGAGCATGACAGCAGCCTCTAGAGCATTATGATGGACTCTAGAGCATGACGGTGTTCTCTGGAACACGACGCCATTCACCAGAACATGACGGCCTACTTCAGAGTATGATGGCAGACTCTAGAGCATGATGGCGTTCTCTAGAGCATGATGGTGTACTCTAGAACATGATGGTGTTCTCTGGAGCATGATGCCATTCAATAGTACATGAGGGCCAACTCTGGAGCATGACTGTGTTCCCTAGAGTATGACAGCAGACTCTAGAGCATAACAGCGTTCTCTAGAGCATGATGGCATTCTCTAGAGCATGATCGTGTTCTCTAGAGCATGACGGTGTTCTCTAGAGCATGATGGCCTACTCTAGAGCTTGATGGCGATCTCTAGAGCATGATGGCGTTCTCTAGTGCATGATGGGGTTCTCTAGAGCTTGGCCACATTCTGTAGAGCATGACGTTGTTCCCTAGGGCATGATGGCCTACTCTAGAGCATGATGGCATTCTCTAGAGCATGCTGGCAGAATCGAGAGCATGACAGTGTTCTCTAGAGCATGACACCAGTCACTAGAACATGATGGCAGACTCTAGAGCATGACGGCGGACTCTAGAGCATGACAGTGTTCTCTGGAGCATGACGCCATTGACTAGAACATGACGGCCTACTCCAGAGTATGACAGCAGACTCTAGAGCATGATGGTGTTCTCTAGAGCATGATGGTGTACTCTGGAACATGATGGTGTTCTCTGGAGCATGATGCCATTCAATAGAACATGACGGCCGATTCTGGAGCATGACTGTGTTTCCCAGAGTATGATGGCATTCTCTAGAGCATGACAGTGTTCTCTAGAGCATGACGGCGTTCTCTAGAGCATGACGGTGTTCTCTAGAGCATGACGGCGTTCTCTAGAGCATGACGGTGTTCTCTAGAGCATGATGGCCTACTCTAGAGCTTGATGGTGATGTCTAGAGCATGACAGCGTTCTCTGGAGCATGTCAGCATTCTCTAGAGCATGACGGCGTTCTCTAGAACTTGGCGGCGTTCACTAGACCATGACGGGGTTCTCTATGGCATGACGGCCTACTCTAGAGTAAGATGGCAGAGTCTAGAGCATGACGGCATTCTCTAGAGCATGACGGAGTTCTCTAGAGAAAGGCAGCGGACTCTAGAGCATGACTGCCTTCTCTAGAGCATGATGGTGTACTCTAGAGCATGACAGCCTACACTAGAGCATGACGGGGTTCTCTAGAGCATGGCAGGGTTCTCTGGAGCATGACGGAGTTCTCTAGAGAAAGACAGCGGACTCTAGAGCATGACTGCCTTCTCTAGAGCATGATGGGGTACTCTAGGGCATGATGGCCTACACTAGAGCATGATGGGGTTCTCTAGAGCATGATGGGGTTCTCTAGAGCATGACAGTGTTCCCTAGGGCATGACAGGGGTCTCTTGAGCATGACAGAGTTCTCTAGAGGATGACGGCAGACTCTCGAGCACGATAGCCTTGTCCAGAGCATGACGCCATTCTCTAGAGCATGATGGCAGACGCTAGAGCATGATAGGGTTCTGTAGAGCATGACGGGGTCCTCTAGAGCATGACAGCATTCTCTAGAGCATGGTGGGGTTCTCTAGAGAATGAAGGGGTTCTCTAGAGCATGATGGCATTTTCTAGAGCATGACGGCCTTCTCTAGAGCATGGCACCATTCTGTAGAGCTTGATGGCAGGCTCTAGTGCATGACGGTGTTCCGTAGAGCATGATGGCCTACTCTAGTGCATGATGGTGTACTTTGGAGCATGATGGCGTTCTCTAGAGTATGATGGCAGACTCTAGAATATGACGGTGTTCTCGAGAGCATGACAGCCTTCTCTAGAGCATGACGACCTTCTCTAGAGCATGACGGGGTTCTCTAGAGCATGACGGTGTTCCCTAGGGCATGACAGGGGTCTCTTGAGCATGACAGAGTTCTCTAGAGGATGACGGCAGACTCTCGAGCACGATGGCCTTGTCCAGAGCATGACGCCATTCTCTAGAGCATGATGGCAGACGCTAGAGCATGATAGGGTTCTGTAGAGCATGACGGGGTCCTCTAGAGCATGACAGCATTCTCTAGAGCATGGTGGGGTTCTCTAGAGAATGAAGGGGTTCTCTAGAGCATGATGGCATTTTCTAGAGCATGACGGCCTTCTCTAGAGCATGGCACCATTCTGTAGAGCTTGATGGCAGGCTCTAGTGCATGACGGTGTTCCGTAGAGCATGATGGCCTACTCTAGTGCATGATGGTGTACTTTGGAGCATGATGGCGTTCTCTAGAGTATGATGGCAGACTCTAGAATATGACGGTGTTCTCGAGAGCATGACAGCCTTCTCTAGAGCATGACGACCTTCTCTAGAGCATGATGGCGTTCTCTAGAGCATGACAGCATTCTCTAGAGCATGATAGCAGAATCTAGAGCATGACGGTGTTCTCTAGAGCATGACGCCATTCACTATAACATGAGGGTAGACTCTAGAGCATGATGGCCTACTCTAGAGCATGACAGCATTCTCTAGAGCATGACGGCATTCTCTAGAGCATGATAGCTGACTTTAGAGCATGACGGCGAACTTTAGAGCATGACAGTGTACTCTAGATCATGACGCTGTTCTCTGGAGTATGACGCCATTCACTAGAACATGACGGCCTACTCTAGAGTATGACGGCAGACTCTAGAGCATGCTGGTATGCTCTAGGGCATTACGGCATTCTCTAGCGCATGACGGCATTCTCTAGGGCATGACGGGGTTCTCTAGAGCATGACGGGATTCTCTAGAGCATGACAGGATTCTCTAGAGCATGCCCACATTCTCTAGAGCATGACGGCCTTCTCCAGAGCATGATGGCATTCTCTAGAGCATGATGGTGTTCTCTGGAACATGACGGCAGAATCTAGAGCATGACAGTGTACTCTAGAGCATGACACCATTCACTAGAACATGATGGCAGACTCTAGAGCATTACGGCCTACTCTAGAGCATGACAGCATTCTCTAGAGCATGACAGCAGAGTCTAGTGCATGACGGCGGACTCTAGAGCATGACGGTGTACTCTAGAGCATAACAGTGTTCCCTGGAGCATGACGCCATTCACTAGAACATGACAGCCTACTCCAGAGTATGATGGCAGACTCTAGAGCATGATGGTGTTCTCTAGAGCATGACGGTGGACTCTAGAGCATGACCGCGGAACCTAAATCATGATGGTCTGCTCTAGAGCATGACGGTGTTCTCTGGAGCATGGCACCATTCAATAGAAAACGATGGCGAACTCTAGAGAATGACAGCCTACTCTGGAGCATGACGGTGTTCTCTAGAGCATGACCGCGTTCTCTAGAGCATGATGGTGTTCTCTAGAGCATGACAGCGTTCTCTAGAGCATGACGGTGTTCTCTAGAGCATGATGGCCTACTCTAGAGCTTGATGGTGATCTCTAGGGCATGACAGCTTTCTCTTGAGCATGTCGGCATTCTCTAGAGCATGACGGGGTTCTCTATAGCTTGATGGCGATCTCTAGAGCATGACGGCTTTCTCTAGAGCATGACGGCCTACTCTAAAGCATGATAGCATTCTCTACAGCATGATGGCCTACTCTTAGCATGACAGTGGACTCTATAGCATGACAGCGTTCTCTAGAGCATGATGGCCTACTCTTAGCATGACAGTGGACTCTATAGCATGACAGCGTTCTCTAGAGCATGACGGTGTTCCCTAGGGCATGAAGGTGCTCTCTAGAGCATGATGGCGTTCAGAAGAGCATGACGGCCTTCTGTAGAGCATGACGGCCTTCTGTAGAGCATGACGGCCTTCTCTAGAGCATGACGGCCTACTCTACAGCATGACGGCGGACTCTAGAGCATGACATCATTCTCTAGAGCATGATGTCATTCTCTAGAACATGACGGGTTTCTCTCGGGCATGACGGCCTACTATAGAGCAAGACAGCGGACTCTAGAGCATGATGGTGTACTCTAGAGCATAACGGTGTTCTCTGGAGCATGACGGTGTTCTCTGGAGCATGATGCCATTCACTAGAACATGACGGCCTTCTCCAGAGTATGACGGCAGGCTGTAGAGCATGATGGCGTTCTCTAGAGCATGATGGCATTCTCTAGAGCATGACTGCATTCTTTAGAGCATGACAGTGTTCTCTAGAGCATGACGGTGTTCTCTAGAGCAAGACGGTGTTCTCTAGAGCATGATGGCCTACTCTAGAGCTTGATGGCGATCTCTAGAGCATGATGGCGTTCTCTTGAGCATGTCGGCTTTCTCTGGAGCATGACGGGGTTCTCTATAGCTTGACAGCATTCTCTATAGCATGACGGCCTACTCTAGAGCATGACAGCGTTCTCTAGAGCATGACGGCCTACTCTAGAGCATGACGGTGGACTCTATAGCATGACGGCATTCTCTAGAGCATGACGGTGTTCCCTAGGGCATGAAGGGGTTCTCTAGAGCATGACGGCAGACTCTAGAGCATGACGGCCTTCTCTAGGGCATGATGGCATTCTCTAGAGCATGACGACGTTCACTACAGCATGACGGCCTTCTCTAGAGCATGATGGCCTACTCTAGAGCATGACGGCGGACTCTAGAGCATGACGTCATTCTCTAGAGCATGACATAATTCTCTAGAACATGACGGGTTTCTCTAGGACATGATCACAGTATCACACAGAAACCCCACAGTGCAGATAGAGGCCATTTCGGCCCATCGAGCCTGCACCGACACATATCCCACCCGATCCCCGTAACCCCTGCACCAACACATATCCCACCCTATCCCCGTAACCCCATGTATTTAATCCCCCTAACACTAAGGGTCAATTTATCATAGCCAATCAACCTAAACCGCACATCTTTGGACTGTGGGAGGAAACCGGAGCACCCGGAGGAAACCCACGCAAACACGGGGAGAATGTGCAAACTCCACACAGACAGTCACCCGAGGCCGGATTCGAACCCGGGTCCCTGGCGCTGTGAGGCAACAGTGCTAACCACTATGCCACCGTGCTGCCCTACTCTAGAGCAAGACAGCAGACTCTAGAGCATGACGGTGTTCTCTAGAGCATGATGGCCTTCTCTAGATCATGACGGCATTCTCTGGATCATGACAGTGTTCTCTAGAGCATGACGGGACTCTCTAGAGCATGACGGCCTTCTCTAGAGCATGTCCGCGTTCTCTAGAGCATGACGGCTTTCTCTAGAGCATGATGTTATTCTCTAGAGCATGACGGTGTTCTCTAGAGCATGACGGCATTCTCGAGAGTATGATGGAGTTCTCTAGAGCATGACGGTGGACTCCAGAATATGACGGCATTCTCTAGAGCATGACAGCGTCCTCTAGAGCATGACGGCCTATTCTAGAGCATGATGGCTTTCCCTTGAGCATGACGGCCTATTCTAGAGCATGATGGCTTTCCCATGAGCATGGCGGCCTACTCTAGAGCATGACTACGTTCCCTAGAGCATGACATAAGAACATAAGAAATAGGAGCAGGAGTAGTCCATCAGCCCTTCAAGCCTGCTTCAATGAGATCATCCAAGGTTACTTAAGGAAGTGGCCATTGCTGATCATCTTCCAAAATTCTATAGACTCGGGCACAGTTCCCATGGATTGGAGGGTAGCTAATATAACCCCACTATTTAAAAAAGGTGGTAGAGAGAAAACGGGGAGTTATAAACCGTAAGCCTCACATCGGTAGTAGGGAAAGTGCTAGAGTTCATTATAAAAGATGTAACAGCAGAGCACTTGGAAAACAGTGAGAGGATCGGACAAAGTCAACATGGATTTACAAAAGGTAAATCGTGCTTGACTAATCTACTGGAATTTTTTGTGGATGTAGCTGGTAGAATAGGTAAGGGAGAACCAGTGGATGTGGTGTATTTGGACTTTCAGAAGGCTTTCGATAAGGTCCCGCATAAGAGATTAGCGTGCAAAATTAAAGCACATGGGATTGGGGGTAAGGTACTGATGGATAGAGAACTGGTTGGCAGACAGGAAGCAAAAAGTTGGAATAAACGGGTCATTTTCTGAGTGGCAGGCAGTGACTGGTGGGGTACTGTAGGGATTGGTGCTAGGACCCCAGCTATTCACAATATATATTAATGATCTAGATGAGGGAACTAAATGTAATATCTCCAGGTTTGCAGATGACACAAAGCTGTGTGTGTGTGTGTACTGTGAGGAGGATGCAGAGAAACTCCAGTATGATTTGGACAGGTTGGGTGATTGGGCAGATGCATGGCAGATGCAGTATAATGTGGATAAATGCGAGGTTTCCACTTTGGTGGCAAAAACAGGAAGGCAGATTATTATCTGAACGGCAATGGATTGGGAGAAGGGGAAGTGCAACGAGACCTGGATGTCCTTGTGCACCAGTCGCTGAAGGTAAGCATATAGGTGCAGCAGGCGGTTAAGAAGGCAAATGGTATGTTGGCCTTCATAGTGAGAGGATTCGAGTACAGGAGCAAGGATGTCTTGCTGCAGTTGTACAGGGCCTTGGTGAGACCACACCTTGAGTATTGTGTGCAGTTTTGGTCGCCTTATTTGAGGAAGGATGTTCTTGCCATGGAGGGAGTGCAGCGAAGATTCACCAGACTGATACCTGGGATGGCAGGAATGACGTATGAGGAGAGATTGGGTCAATTGGGCTTATATTCGCTGGAGTTTAGAAGAATGAGAGGGAATCTCATTGAAACTTATAAAATTCTAATAGGACTAGGCAGATTAGATGCAGGAAGGATGTTCCCGATGGCGGGGGAGTTCAGAACCAGTGTTCACAGTCTAAGGATAAGGGGTAAGCCATTTAGGACTGAGATGAGGAGGAAGTTCTTCACCCAGAGAGTGGTGAACCTGTGGAATTCTCTACCACAGAAGGCAGTGGAGGCCAATTCATTAAATATATTCAAGAAGGAGTTAGATATATTTCTTAAAGCTAAAGGGATCAAGGGATATGGGGAGAAAGCAGGGACAGTGTACTGAAATTGGATGATCAGCCATGATCTCATTGAATGGTGGAGCAGGCTCGAAGGGCCGGATGGCCTAGTCCTGCTCCTATCTCCTATGTTTCTATGTTTCCATGTTTCTGTGGCTGATCTTCTGCCTCAATTCCATTCACCAGTCTTATCATCATATCCCTTGATGCCCTTACTAGTCAGATATCTATTGACTTCTGTTTTGAATGTACCCAATGGCTGAGCCTCCACAGCCCTCTGGGATAGAGAATTCCAAAGATTCACCACCCTCTGTTTGAAGAAATTTCTTCTCATCTCAGTCCTGAATGGCCTACCCTGTGGTCCCTGGTTCGAGACTCCCCAGCCAAGGGAAACATTCTCCCAGCATCCACTCTATCAAGCCCTGTAATATTTTTGTATGCTTCAATGAGATCCCCTCTCATTCTTCTCAATTCAAGAGAATACAGGCCTAGTTTACTCAATCTCTTCTCATACGACAGTCCTGCCATCCCAGGAATCAATCTCGTTAACCTTTGTTGCACTCCCTCTATGACAAGTATATCCTTGATGTCATTCTCTAGAGCATGACGGCGTTCTCTTGAGCTTGACAGCATTCTCTAGAGTATGACGGTGGACTCTAGAGCATTATGGCATTCTCTAGAGCATCATGGTGTACTCTAGAGCATGATGTCGTTCGCTGGAGCATGATGGCCTACTGTAGAGCCTGATGGGGGACACTAGAGCATGACGGCGTACACTAGAGCACAATGTTGTTCTCTGGAGCATAACAGCCTACTCTAGGGCATGAAGTCATTCTCTGGAGCATGATGGCATACTCTAGAGCATGACGGCCTATTCTAGAGCATGACGGTGGACTCTAGAGCATGACGACATACTCTAGAGCATGAGGGCATTCTCTAGAACATGACAGTGTATTCTAGAGCATGATAGGGTTCTCTAGAGCATGACGGCTTACTCTAGAGCATGACGGCGGATTCTAGAGCATGATGGCGTACTCTAGAGAATGATGGTGGATGCTAGAGCATGACAGCGTACTCTGGAGCATTACCGCATTCTCTAGAGCATCACGGCATACTCTAGAGCATGATGGCCTACAGTAGAGCCTGATGGGGACTCTAGAGCATGACGGAATACAGTAGAGCATGATGCCGTTCTCTAGAGCATGACAGCCTACTCTAGAGCATGAAGTCATTCTCTGGAGCATGATGGCATACTCTAGAGCATGGCGGCCTATTCCAGAGGATGACGGTGGACTCTAGAGCAAGACGGCATACTCTACAGCATGAAGGCATTCGCTAGAGCAAGACGGTGGACTCTAGAACATGACAACTTGCTCTAGAGCATGACGGTGTATTCTAGAGCATAATGGCATTCGCCTGAGCATGACGGTCTATTCTAGAGCATGAGGGCATACTCTAGAGCATGATGGCCTAATCTAGGGCATGACGGCGATCTCTAGAGCTTGACGGTGTACTCTAGAGCATGATGGTGTTCTCTAGAGCATGAAGGTGTTCTCTAGGGCATGACTGCCATCTCTAGAGCTTGACGGTATTCTCTGGAGCATGATGGCCTACTCTAGGGCATGACGGCGTTCCATAGAGCTTGATGGCGTTCTCTAGAGCTTGATGGCTTTCTCTAGAGCATGATGGCCTATGATAGGGCATGACGTTGTTCCCTAGGGCATGACAGCATTCTCTAGAGCATGACGGCATTCTCTAGAGCATGACGGTGGACTCTAGAGCATGATGGCATTCGTTAGAGCATTACGACCTTCTCCAGAGCATGACGCCATTTTCTAGAGCATGATGGTTGACTCTAGAGCATGACACCGTTCCCTAGAGTATGACACCATTTTCTAGAGCATGAGGGCTTTCACTAGAGCATGACGGCCTTCTCTAGGGCATGATGGCGGACTCTAGAGCATGATGCTGTTTTCTAGAGCATGATGGCAGAGTCTAGAGCATGACGGCATTCTCTGGAGCATGATGGCGGACTCTAGAGCATGATGCTGTTTTCTAGAGCATGATGGCAGAGTCTAGAGCATGACGGCATTCTCTAGAGCATGATGGCGGACTCTCGAGCATGATGGAGTTCTCTAGAGCATGACGGCGGACTCTAAAGCATGACGGCGGACTCTAGAGCATGACGACGGCCTATAGAGCATGACGGCATTCTCTAGAGCATAATGGTGTTCCCTAGAGCATGACGGCAGGACTAGAGCATGAGGGCGGACCCTAGAGCATGACGGCTTACTCTAGAGCATGACGGCGGACGCTAGAGCATGACGGCTTACTCTCGGGCATGAAGGCATTCTCTAGAGCATGACGGCATTCCTAGAGCGTGACGGCGGACTCCAGAGCATGACGGTGTTCGCTAGAGCATGACAGCCATCTCTAGCGCATGATGGCATTCTCTAGAGCATGACAGCATTCCTAG
This sequence comes from Somniosus microcephalus, assembly GCF_052327205.1. Taxonomy (NCBI): domain Eukaryota; kingdom Metazoa; phylum Chordata; class Chondrichthyes; order Squaliformes; family Somniosidae; genus Somniosus; species Somniosus microcephalus. The sequence goes on along the minus strand of NC_140987.1, from coordinate 141,201,663 downwards.
AGCATGGCGGCGGACTCCAGAGCATGATGTCATTCTCTAGAGCATGACGGCATACTCTAGAGCATGACAGCATACTCTAGAGCATGAGGGCATTCTCTAGAGCATGACGGTGGGCTCTAGAGCATGACCACTTGCTCTAGGGCATGACGGCGTGTTCTAGAGCATGCCGGCATTCTCTTGAGCATGACGGCCTATACTAGAGCATGACAGCATACTCTAGAGCATGATGGCCTACTCTAGAGCATGAGGGCATTCCATGGAGCAAGATGGCCTATTCTAGAACATGACAGCATACTCTAGAGCATGACAGCCTACTCTAGAACACGAGGGCATTCTCTAGAGCATGATGGCTTTCTCTAGAGCATGACAGCCTTCTCTTGGACATGACGGCATTCTCTAGAGCTTAACATACTTCTCTGGAACATGGTGGCATTCTCTAGAGCTTGATGGTCTACTCCAGAGGAAGACAGCCTTCTCTAGGGCATGACCATGATCTCTAAATCTTGATGGCATTCTCTAGAGCATGACGGAGTTCTCTCGAGCATGAAGCCCTTCTCTAGGGCATGACTACGATCTCTAGAGCTTGACGGCATTCTCTAGAGCATGATGGTGTTCTCTAGAGCATAAAGGCCTTCTCTAGGGCATGACTGCAATCTCTAGTGCTTGATGCCATTCTCTGGAGCATGACAGCCTACTCTAGGGCAAGACGGCATTCCCTAGAGCTTGACGGCATTCTCTAGAGCTTGACAGCTTTCTCTAGAGCATGACAGCCTAGTCTAGGGCATGACGGTGTTCTCTCAGGCATGACAGCATTCTCCAGAGCATGATGGCGGAATCTAGAACATGACGGCATTAGAGTATGACGGCCTACTCTAGAGCATGTCAGCGGACTCTAGCACCTGACGGCATTCTCTAGAGCATGACGGCATTCTCCAGAGCATGACAGCTTTCTCCAGAACATGATGGCTTTCTCTATAGCATAACGACCTTCTCTAGGGCATGACAGCATTCTCTAGAGCATGATTCCATTTTCTAGAGCATGACGGCGGATGCTGGAGAATGACACCATTCTCAAAGCATGACGGTAGACTCTAGAGCATGATGCCGTTCTCTAGAGCATGACGCCATTCTCCAGAGCATGACGCCATTCTCCAGAGAATGACGGCTTTCTCCTGAACATGACGGCTTTCTCTGTAGCATAACGACCTTCTCTAGGGCATGACAGCATTCTCTAGAGCATGATTCCATTTTCTAGAGCATGACGGCGGATGCTGGAGAATGACACCATTCTCTAGAGCATGACGGTGGACTCTAGAGCATGACGCCATTCGCTAGAGCATGACGCCATTTTTTAGAGCATGAGGGCTTTCTCTAGAGCATATCAGCGGGCTCTAGAGCTTGAAGGCCTTCTCCATAGCATTACAGCTTTCACTAGAGCATGATGGCCTTCTCTGGGGCATGACGGCAGACTCTAGAGCATGACGCTGTTTTCTAGAGCATGACGGCATTCTCTAGAGTATGACGGCCCACTCTAGAGCATGAGGGTTTTCTCTAGCGCATGATGGTGTTCTCTAGCACATGATGGCATTCTCTAGAGTATGACTGCCTACTCTAGAGCATGTCATTGTATTCTAGTGCCTGGCGGCATTCTCTAGAGCATGCCGGCATTCTCCAGAGCATGACGGCTTTCTCCAGAGCTTGACGGCTTTCTCTAGGGCATGATGACCTTCTCTAGGGCATGACAGCATTATCTAGAGCATGAATCCATTTTCTAGAGCATGACGGTGGGCTCTAGAGAATGACACCATTCTCTAGAGCATGACGGTGGACTCTGGAGCATGATGCCGTTCTCTAGAGCATGACACCATTTCCTAGAGCATAAGGGCTTTCTATAGAGCATGTCAGCGGACTCTAGAGCCTGAAGGTGTTCTCCAGAGCATGACAGCTTTCACTAGAGCTTGATGGCCTTCTCTAGGGCATGACGGCGGACTCTAGAACATGACGCTGTTTTCTAGAGCATAACGCCATTCTCTAGAGAATGATGGCAGACTATAGAGCATGACAGATTTCCTTAAAGCATGACGGCATTCTCCAGAGCATGACGCAATTCTCTAGAGCATGATGGATTTCTCTAGAGCATGACGGCGGATTCTAGAGCAAGATGGTGGACTCTAGAGCAAGACGGTGGACTCTATAGCATGATGGTTTTCTCTAGAGCATGACAGTCTACTCTAGAGCATGACGGAGTTCTCTAGAGCATGACGGTGGACCCTATAGCATGAGGGTGGACTCTAGAGTATTATGGCATACTGTAGAGCATGATGTCATTCTCTGGAGCATGATGGCCTACTGTAGAGCCTGATGGGGACTCTAGAGCATGACGGCATACAGTAGAGCATGATGTCATTCTCTAGAGCATGACAGCCTAATCTAGAGAATGAAGTCATTCTCTAGACCATGGCAACGTACTCTAGAGCATGACGGCCTATTCTAGAGCATGAGGGTGGACTTTAGAGCATGATGGCATACTCTAGAGCATGAGGGCATTCTCTAGAGCATGACGGTGGACTCTAGAACATGACAACTTGCTCTAGAGCATGACAGTGTATTCTAGAGCATAATGGCATTCTCATGAGCATGACAGCCTATTTTAGAGCATGAGGGCATACTCTAGAGCATGATGGCCTATTCTAGAGCATGACGGCATACTCTAGAGCATGACGGCCTACTCCAGTGAATGAGGACATTCTCTAGAACACGACGGCCCACTTTAGAACACGAGGGCATTCTCTAGTGCATGATGGCAGACTCTAGAGCATGACGGCATTCTCTAGAGCATGACGGATTTGACATAATAAAACTCACGACGCACTTGGTTTGAGCATAAAGCAAGGCTTTAATCAACTTGTTTCAGAACATGGAGGCCTAGTTGTACTTCACCAGTTCCTTGTCTTACAAAATGCCCCTGTCAAGATGGGGCCAACGCCCGCGTAAATATACTCCTTGGACGGCGCCACCAGCTGGCCGTCCAGCATTATTTCATGAGTAGTTTCTTGATGAATGATGAGATTTATAACAGGATTTCTATGTCATGACAGGGGACTCTGGAGCTTGACGGCATTTTCTGGGGCATGACAGCATTCTCTAGGGCATGACAGTGTTCTCTAGAGAATAACAGCCTTCACTAGAGCATGACGGCATTCTCTAGAGCGTGACGGCCTACTCTAGCGGATGACAGCCTTCTCTGGGGCATGACCATGATCTCTAGTGCTTGACGGCATTCTCTAGTGCATGACGACGGACTATAGAGCATGACAGCATTCCTAGAGCATGGCGGCAGACTCCAGAGCATGATGTTATACTCTAGAGCATGACGGCCTACTCTAGAGCCTGACGGGGGACTCTAGAGCATGACGGCATACTCTAGAGCATGATGTCATTCTCTAGAGCATGACGGCGTACTGTAGCGCATGACGGCTTCCTCTAGAGCATGACGGCATTCTCTAGAGCATGATGATGGACTATAGAGCATGATGGCATCCTCTAGAGCATAACGGTGTTCCCTAGAGCATGACGGCAGGACTAGAGCATGAGGGCGGACCCTAGAGCATGACGGCTTACTCTAGAGCATGACGGCGGACGCTAGAGCATGACGGCTTACTCTAGGGCATGACGGCATTCTCTGGAGCATGATGGCATTCCTAGAGCGTGACGGCGGACTCTAGAGCATGACGGTGTTCGCTAGAGCATGACGGCCATCTCTAGAGCATGATGGCATTCTCTAGAGCATGACAGCATTCTTAGAGCATGGCGGCGGACTCCAGAGCATGATGTCATACTCTAGAGCATGACGGCCTACTCTAGAGCCTGACGGGGGACTCTAGAGCATGACGGCATACTCTACAGCATGATGTCATTCTCTAGAGCATGAGGGCGTTCTCTAGAGCATGACGGCCTATTCTAGAGCATGACAACTTGCTCTAGAGCATGACGGCATATTCTAGAGCATGGCGGCATTCTCTTGAGCATCACTGCCTATTCGAGAGCATGACAGCATACTCTAGAACACGATGGCCTACTCTAGAGCATGAGGGCGTTCCTTAGAGCAAGATGGCCTATTCTAGAGCATGGCAGCATACTCTAGAGCATGACAGCCTACTCTAGAACACGAGGGCATTCTCTAGAGCATGATGGCTTTCTCTAGAGCATGACAGCCTTCTCTAGAGCATGACAGAGGACTGTGGAGCTTGACGGCCTTCTCTAGGGCATGACAGCATTCTCTCAGACATGATGGCCCTCTCTAGAACTTAACGGCCTTCTCTAGAACATGATGGCATTCTCTAGAGCTTGATGGCCTACTCTAGAGGATGACAGCCTTCTCTAGGGCATGACCGTGATCTCTAGATCTTGATGGCGTTCTCTAGAGCATGATGGAGTTCTCTCGAGCATGAAGCCCTTCTCTAGGGCATGACTGCGATCTCTAGAGCTTGACGGCATTCTCTAGAGCATGACGGTGTTCTCTAGTGCATAAAGGCCTTCTCTAGGGCATGACTGCAATCTCTAGCGCTTGATGCCATTCTCTAGAGCATGACGGCCTACTCTAGGGCATGACAGCATTCCCTAGAGCTTGACGGCATTCTATAGAGATTGACAGCTTCCTCTAGAGCATGACGGCCTACTCTAGGGCATGACGGTGTTCTCTCAGGCATGACAGCATTCTCCAGAGCATGATGGCGGTTTCTAGAACATGACGGCATTCTCTAGAGCATGATGGGAGACTCTAGAGCATGACGGCGTTCTCTTGTGCTTGATGGCATTCTCTAGAGCATGACTGCATGCTCTAGAGCATGACTGCCTACTCTAGAGCATGAGTGTATTCTCTAGAGCATGACAGCATTCCATAGTGCATGACAGAGTTCTCTAGAGCATGACGACATTCTATAGAGCATGACAGTGTGCTCTAGAGCATGATGGCATTCTCTAGAGTATGACGGCCTATTCTAGAGCATGAGGGTTTTCTCTAGAGCATGACGGCATTCTCTAGCATATGATGGCATTCTCTAGAGTATGACGGCCTACTATAGAGCATGTCAGTGGACTCTAGTGTCTGACGGCGTTCTCTAGAGCATGACGGCATTCTCCAGAGCATGACGGCTTTCTCCAGAACATGACGGTTTTCTCTAGAGCATAATGACCTTCTCTAGGGCATGACAGCATTCTCTAGAGCATGAATCCATTTTCTAGAGCATGACGGCAGATGTTAGAGAATGACGCCATTCTCTAGAGCATGACGGTGGACTCTAGAGTATGACACCATTCTCTAGAGCATGACACCATTTTTTAGAGCATGAGGGCTTTCTCTAGAGCATATCAGCGGACTCTAGAGCTTGAAGGCCTTCTCCATAGCATTACAGCTTTCACTAGAGCATGATGGCCTTCTCTAGGGCATGACGGCAGACTCTAGAGCATGACGCTGTTTTCTAGAGCATGACGGCATTCTCTAGAGCATGACGGCATTCTCTAGAGCATGACGGCCTACTCTAGAGCATGAGGGTTTTCTCTAGAGCATGATGGTGTTCTCTAGCCATTGATGGCATTCTCTAGAGTATGACTGCCTACTCTAGAGCATGTCAGTGTACTCTAGTGTCTGACGGCGTTCTCTAGAGCATGGCGGCATTCTCCAGAGCATGATGGCTTTCTACAGAGCATGACGCCTTTCTCTAGAGCATGATGACCTTCTCTAGGGCATGTCAGCATTCTCTAGAGCATGAATCCATTTTCTAGAGCATGACGGCGGACTGTAGAGAATGACGCCATTCTCTAGAGCATGACGGTGGACTCTAGAGCATGATGCCGTTCTCTAGAGCATGATGCCATTCTATAGAGCATGACGCCATTCGCTAGAGCATGACGCCATTTTCTGGAGCATGAGGGCTTTCTATACAGCATGTCAATGGACTCTAGAGCCTGAAGGCGTTCTCCAGAGCATGACAGCTTTCACTAGAGCATGACGGCATTCTCTAGAGCATGACTCAATTCTCTAGAGCATGATGGATTTCTCTAGAGCATGATGGCGGATTCTAGAGCAAGATGGTGGACTCTAGAGCATGACAGTGGACTCTAGAGCATGACGGTTTTCTCTAGAGCATGCCGGTCTACTCTAGAGCATGATGGAGTTCTCTAGTGCATGAGGTGGACCCTATAGCATGAGGGTGGACTCTAGAGCATGATGGCATTCTCTAGAGCATGATGGCATTCTCTAGAGCATGATGGCATTCTCTAGAGCATGATGGCATTCTCTAGAGTATGATGCGTACTCTAGAGCATGATGGCATTCTCTAGAGCATGACAGCATTCTTAGAGCATGGCGGCGGACTCCAGAGCATGATGTCATACTCTAGAGCATGACGGCCTACTCTAGAGCCTGACGGGGGACTCTAGAGCATGACGGCATACTCTACAGCATGATGTCATTCTCTAGAGCATGAGGGCGTTCTCTAGAGCATGACGGCCTATTCTAGAGCATGACAGTTTGCTCTAGAGCATGACGGCATATTCTAGAGCATGGCGGCATTCTCTTGAGCATCACGGCCTATTCTAGAGCATGACAGCATACTCTAGAACACGATGGCCTACTCTAGAGCATGAGGGCGTTCCTTAGAGCAAGATGGCCTATTCTAGAGCATGGCAGCATACTCTAGAGCATGACAGCCTACTCTAGAACACGAGGGCATTCTCTAGAGCATGATGGCTTTCTCTAGAGCATGACAGCCTTCTCTAGAGCATGACAGAGGACTGTGGAGCTTGACGGCCTTCTCTAGGGCATGACAGCATTCTCTCAGACATGATGGCCCTCTCTAGAACTTAACGGCCTTCTCTAGAACATGATGGCATTCTCTAGAGCTTGATGGCCTACTCTAGAGGATGACAGCCTTCTCTAGGGCATGACCGTGATCTCTAGATCTTGATGGCGTTCTCTAGAGCATGATGGAGTTCTCTCGAGCATGAAGCCCTTCTCTAGGGCATGACTGCGATCTCTAGAGCTTGACGGCATTCTCTAGAGCATGACGGTGTTCTCTAGTGCATAAAGGCCTTCTCTAGGGCATGACTGCAATCTCTAGCACTTGATGCCATTCTCTAGAGCATGACGGCCTACTCTAGGGCATGACAGCATTCCCTAGAGCTTGACGGCATTCTATAGAGATTGACAGCTTCCTCTAGAGCATGACAGCCTACTCTAGGGCATGACGGTGTTCTCTCAGGCATGACAGCGTTCTCCAGAGCATGATGGCGGTTTCTAGAACATGACGGCATTCTCTAGAGCATGATGGGAGACTCTAGAGCATGACGGCGTTCTCTTGTGCTTGATGGCATTCTCTAGAGCATGACTGCATTCTATAGAGCATGACGGCATGCTCTAGAGCATGACAGCATGCTCTAGAGCATGACTGCCTACTCTAGAGCATGAGTGTACTCTCTAGAGCATGACAGCATTCCATAGTGCATGACAGAGTTCTCTAGAGCATGACAACATTCTATAGAGCATGACAGTGTGCTCTAGAGCATGATGGCATTCTCTAGAGTATGATGGCCTATTCTAGAGCATGAGGGTTTTCTCTAGAGCATGACGGCATTCTCTAGCATATGATGGCATTCTCTAGAGTATGACGGCCTACTATAGAGCATGTCAGTGGACTCTAGTGTCTGACGGCGTTCTCTAGAGCATGACGGCATTCTCCAGAGCATGACGGCTTTCTCCAGAACATGACGGTTTTCTCTAGAGCATAATGACCTTCTCTAGGGCATGACAGCATTCTCTAGAGCATGAATCCATTTTCTAGAGCATGACGGCAGATGTTAGAGAATGACGCCATTCTCTAGAGCATGACGGTGGACTCTAGAGTATGACACCATTCTCTAGAGCATGACACCATTTTTTAGAGCATGAGGGCTTTCTCTAGAGCATATCAGCGGACTCTAGAGCTTGAAGGCCTTCTCCATAGCATTACAGCTTTCACTAGAGCATGATGGCCTTCTCTAGGGCATGACGGCAGACTCTAGAGCATGACGCTGTTTTCTAGAGCATGACGGCATTCTGTAGAGCATGACGGCATTCTCTAGCGCATGAGGGTTTTCTCTAGAGCATGATGGTGTTCTCTAGCCATTGATGGCATTCTCTAGAGTATGACTGCCTACTCTAGAGCATGTCAGTGTACTCTAGTGTCTGACGGCATTCTCTAGAGCATGACGGCATTCTCCAGAGCATGATGGCTTTCTACAGAGCATGACGCCTTTCTCTAGAGCATGATGACCTTCTCTAGGGCATGTCAGCATTCTCTAGAGCATGAATCCATTTTCTAGAGCATGACGGCGGACTGTAGAGAATGACGCCATTCTCTAGAGCATGACGGTGGACTCTAGAGCATGATGCCGTTCTCTAGAGCATGATGCCATTCTATAGAGCATGACGCCATTCGCTAGAGCATGACGCCATTTTCTGGAGCATGAGGGCTTTCTATAGAGCATGTCAATGGACTCTAGAGCCTGAAGGCGTTCTCCAGAGCATGACACCTTTCACTAGAGCATGACGGCATTCTCTAGAGCATGACTCAATTCTCTAGAGCATGATGGATTTCTCTAGAGCATGATGGCGGATTCTAGAGCAAGATGGTGGACTCTAGAGCATGACAGTGGACTCTAGAGCATGACGGTTTTCTCTAGAGCATGCCGGTCTACTCTAGAGCATGATGGAGTTCTCTAGTGCATGAGGTGGACCCTATAGCATGAGGGTGGACTCTAGAGCATGATGGCATTCTCTAGAGCATGATGGCATTCTCTAGAGCATGATGGCATTCTCTAGAGTATGATGCGTACTCTAGAGCATGATGGCATTCTCTAGAGCATGATGGCATTCTCTAGAGTATGAAGCATACTCTAGAGCATGATGGCGTTCTCTAGAGCATGACGCCATTCACTAGAGCATAACGGCAGGCTCTAGAGCATGACAGGTTTCTCTAGAGCATGACGGTGTTCTCTAAAGCATGTCACAATTCTCTAGAGCATGATGGATTTCGCTAGAGCATGACGGCGGATTCTAGAACACAAGGGCATTCTCTAGAGCATGACGGCTTTCTCTAGAGTATAATGGCATTCTCTAGGACATGACAGCATTCTCTAGAGCTTAAAGATATTCTCTAGAGCTGGGCGATCTACACTAGAGCATGACGGTGTTCTCTAGAGCATGAAGGCCTTCTCTAGGGCATGACCGTGATCTCTAGAGCTTAATGGTGTTCTCTAGAGCATGACGTTGTTCTCTAGAGCATGAAGGCCTTTTCTAGGGCATGACTGCGATCTCTGGAGCTTGACACCATTCTCTAGAGCATGACGGCGTATTCTAGGGCATGATGGTGATCTCTAGATCTTCACGGCGTTCTCTACAGCATGACGGCCTACTCTAGTGCATGATGGTGTTCCCTAGAGCTTGATGGTGGTCTCTAGAGCTTGATGTCATTCTCTAGAGCATGACGGCCTACTCGAGTGCATGACGGTGTTCTGTAGGGCATGATGGTGTTCTCTAGAGCAAGATAGCATTCTCTAGAGCATGACGGCGTTCTCTTGAGCTTGTCGGCACTCTCTAGAGAATGATGGCTTTCTCTAGAGCATGACACCATTTTCTAGTGCATGACGGCATTCTATAGAGCATGACAGCATTCTCTATAGCATGATGGCCTACTCTAGAGCATGAGGGTTTTCTCTAGAGCATGACGGCATTCTATAAAGTATGACGGCATTCTCTAGAGCATGATGGCATTCTATAGAGCATGATGGCATGACGGCATTCTCTAGAGCATGACGGCCCACTCTAGAGCATGGCAGCGGACTCTAGAGTCTGACAGCATACTCTAGAGCATGTCGGCATTCTCCAGAGCATGACAGCTTTCTCCAGAGCATGATGGCTTTCTCTAGAGCTTGATGACGTACTCTAGAGCATCAGGGTTTTCTCTAGAGCATGACGGCATTCTCTAGCGCATGATGGCATTCTCTAGAGTATGACGGCCTACTCTAGAGCATGTCAGCGCACTCTAGTGTCTGATGGCGTTCTCTAGAGCATGACAGTGTTCTCCAGAGCATGGCGGCTTTCTCCAGAGCATGATGGCTTTCTCTAGAGTAGGGTTGCAAAATTCTGGGAATTTTTAAAAGAGGTAACTTTCCATGGGAATTTTTGGGAATTTATGGGAATTTTGGGAATTTATGGGAATTTATGGGAATTTTGAGTTTTTTTGCACACTGATGGTTTTTGTCTCTGACCCTTATATTATCTTTGTCGTCAAAATAGACATACTGTTCCATACAAATAAAAACAGGCTTTCAAAACTTTATTTAGGTTATAATTTTGAACTTTATTGAACCCCCACAAAAAAGACCCATCTAAAATAAAATAAAAAGAGCGTCAGCTTATTTAGCCTGTAATTTGTCCTTATTTTGTCCCTTTGAGTCTTCTACTCATGAGTCTTCTGAGTCTTCTACTCCTCATTGCGCCTCCTGATTCTCTGACTCTGGCTCTGATGTGTCCATTTCCTCCTCTGTGTCAGTGTCTAGCTGTGTGGTGGACACTTCTGTATCTGGCTCAATAAGTTGTACGTTCGCCCGGATAGCCATCAGTTTCTCCACTCTCTTGTTAGTCAGCCTGTTGCGCACCTTTGTATGCGTATTCCCAAAAAGTGACCAGTTTCGTTCAGAGGCCGCTGATGAAGGTGGGATTTGGAGTATCACCGATGCAATAGGTGACAGGGCCTCAGATGCACAAAGTCCCTTCCACCAGGTATGTGCACTGATATGCTTGCATGATTCCCATATCCCATCCCCATTCCAAAGACCTTGCTTGGTAGAGAACTTTGCCAGACTTCCCAGAACTTTGCCCACATCCAGATTGAGATGGTGTGAGAGGGTAGAAATCACACTGTAAGCGCTGTTGATCTGTTCTCCAGAAAGTATTGGTCTCCCAACATGCTTTGGGTCCAGCATGTATGCTGCAGCATGAATTGGCTTGACACAAAATTCTTGACGCGTCTGTATGAATTGAACAATTGCCTTCTCCTCTGCTTTGAGCAGCAGGGATGTGGGTAGGGCAATGCTGATTTGTTCTTTTAAATCAGTAAAAAGCCTGAGAACATCTGACAAGACAGCGTCATCTCCTTCAATCTGAACAATTGCAGATGCTACTGGTGAGAATAGTTTAAGGCTGCTAACCACTCTCTCCCAAAACACATCATCCAGCAGTATTTTCTTGATGGTGGTTTCCATATCCCCAGACTGGGATATTGCCATTTCTTGCAGCGACTCCTTACCCTCCAGAAGGCTGTTGTACATTATGACAACACCACCCCATCTAGTGTTGCTGGGCAGCTTCAGTGTGGTGTTCTTGTTCTTTGTCATTTGCTTGGAGTTGTAGGTTGCTGCAACTACCTGTTTTCCCCTGACATACTTAACAACTTGCTTGGCTCTCTTGTACAGTGCTTCCATGGTTCTCAAACCCATGATGTCCTTGAGGAGCAGGTTAAACCCATGAGCTGTGCACCCAATAGACGTAATATGAGGGTAGGCCTCCTCCACTTGAGCCCAAGCAGCCTTCATATTCGCAGCATTGTCAGTAACTACTGCAAAGACCTTTTGTGATCCAAGATCGTTGGATAAATGCTGCTGCATCTTTGTGGCATTCTTTACATATGGCTTTCTACAGTGTTTGCACATGTACAGAGTCTTTCCATCTTTAATGCCTGGGGTAAAATGCTTCCGCACATCCGACGGTAAATGTGGCATTGTTCTATGCAGAGAAATAAAGGGCATTCATCTCTGTGTCGAACTGCGGTCGATCAGCACGATTGCAACAGGGTGAGTACATTTTTGCTGATGCTCCATGTGATGGAAGCATGACCTGTACACACACGACGCTACATCACCAATAGTGTATTATTTTGTATATTTTAAATTGAAGAACAACAGAGTTCAACAAGTAACTGGTTTATTTGGTATAAAGTCTGATTTACTTACTACATCATCACAACATCAGCAGAAAACAAAATGACTTCCCTCAGGACACCTAACCTGGATCTTAAAAAAACTATAGCAGTCTTACAGATGCCTGCAGGCCAATCACAATTCGATATACAAATATTACAAATAGAGGGAGCTAATCGTTCATCCACTCATCCAACCAATCAGGACACATTTGTTCACAGTCACACACAAAACTTGTAATTATTAAAACAAGCCAAGTAAGAAGATAAACATATATTGATTAAGAAATTCCTTAATAATTAAGATTCCATCTCTGTTAGTAATTTTAAGAGAGGACCTGTGGAAAAAAAAGAAAGAAATACAAAAAAAGCAATATTATGCTAGCATGTGCTTGTTTGGGCAAAATTCCCAAAATTCCCAAGCTAAACTCCCCGTGGAAAATTTCCGGAAATTTACCGGAAATTTACCGGAAACTTTCCACCCCTTTGCAACCCTACTGATGGCAGACTCTAGAGCATGACACCATTCTCTAGAGCATGATGCCATTCGCTAGAGCATGAGGGCTTTATCTAGAGCATGTCAGCGGACTCTACAGCCTGAAGGTGTTCTCCAGAGCATGAAGGCTTTCACTACAGCATAACGGCCTTCTCCAGGGCATGACGGCGGACTCTAGAGCATGACGCCATTTTCTAGAACATGATGGCAGACTCTGGTGCATGACAGCATTCTCTAGAGCATGATGGCGGTCCCTAGAGCATGATGGTCGACTCTAGAGCATGACAGCATTATCTAGAGAATGACAGTGGACTTTAGAGCATGACGACATTCTCTAGAGCATGACAATGGACTCTAGAGCATGACAATGGACTCTAGAGCATGACGATGGACTCTGGAGCATGACGGTGGTCTCTAGAGCATGACACCATTCTCTAGAGCATGACGGATTTCTCTAGAGCATGATGATGGACTCTAGAGCAAGACGGTGGACTCTAGAGCATGACGGCATTCTCTGGAGCATGACAGATTTCTCTAGAGCATGACAGCAGACTCCAGAGCAAGACAGTGGACTTTAGAGCATGACGGTGGACTCTAGAGCATGACGGCATTCTCTGGAGCATGACAGCAGACTCCAGAGCAAGACGGTGGACTCTAGAGCATGACGGCATTCTCTGGAGCATGACACCATTCTCTAGAGCATGACAGATTTCTCTAGGGCATGACAGCAGACTCCAGAGCAAGACAGTGGACTTTAGAGCATGATGGTGGACTCTAGAGTATGACGGATTTCTCTAGAGCATGATGGTCTACTCTAGAGCATGACGGAGTTCTCCAGAGCATGATGGTGGACTCTATAGCATGAGGGTGGACTCGAGAGCATGATGGCATTCTCTAGAGCATGATGGCGTACTGCAGAGCATGACGGCATTCTCAAGAGCATGATGGTGTAATCTAGAGCAAGATGGCGTTCTCTAGAGCATGACCGCGGACTGTAGAGCATGAGGGTGGACTCTAGAGCTTGGTGGCTTACTCTAGAGCATGACAGCAGATGCTAGAGCATGACAGCTAACTCTGGAGCATGATGGCGTTCTCTGGAGCACGACGGCTTGCCCTGGAGCATGATGGTGGGTGCTAGAGCATGACGCCATTTTCTAGAGCATGACGGCATTCACAGAATCACAGAAACCCCACAGTGCAGATAGAGGCCATTTCGGCCCATCGAGCCTGCACCGACACATATCCCACCCGATCCCCGTAACCCCTACACCAACACATATCCCACCCTATCCCCGTAACCCCACGTATTTAATCCCCCTAACACTAAGGGTCAATTTATCATAGCCAATCAACCTAACCCGCACATCTTTGGACTGTGGGAGGAAACCGGAGCACCCGGAGAAAACCCACGCAAACACGGGGAGAATGTGCAAACTCCACACAGACAGTCGCCCGAGGCCAGATTCGAACCCGGGTCCCTGGCGCTGTGAGGCAAGAGTGCTAACCACTATGCCACCGTGCTGCCCTCTCTAGAGCATGATGGCATTCCTAGAACATGGTGGCGGACTCCAGAGCATGATGTCACACTCTAGAGCATGACGGCCTACTCTAGAGACTGACGGTGGACTCTAGAGCATGATGTTATACTCTTGAACATGATGTCGTTCTCTAGAGCATGACAGCGTACTCTAGAGCATGACGGCCTATTCTAGAGCATGATGGCAGACGCTAGAGCATGACGGCATACTCTAGAGCATGATGGCATTCTCTAGAGCATGATGGCGGGCTCTAGAGCATGACAACTTGCTCTAGAGCATGACAGCATATTCTAGAGCATGACAGCATTGTTTTGAGCATGACGGCCATTCTAGAGCACGACGGCATACTCTAGAGCATGACGGCGTACCCTAGAGCATGACAGCCTAATCTAGAGCATGACGGCCTAATCTAGAATATGAGGGCATTCTCTAGAGCATGATGGTCTTCTCTAGGGCATGACAGCAGACTTTGGAGCTTGACGGCCTTCTCTAGGGCATGACAGCATTCTCTAGGACATGACGGCGTTTTCTAGAACTTAACGGCCTTCCCTAGAGCATAATGGCGTTCTCTAGAGCGTGATGGCCTACTCTAGAGGATGACAGCCTTCTCTAGGGCATGACCATGATCTGTAGATCTTGACAGCGTTCTCTCGAGCATGATGGAGTTCTCTCGAGCATGAAGGCCTTCTCTAGGGCATGACTGCGATCTCTAGAGCTTGATGGCATTCTCTAGAGCATGACGGTGTTCTCTAGAGCATGAAGACCTTCTCTCGGGCATGACTGCAATCTCTAGAGCTTGACGCCATTCTCTAGAGCATGATGGCCTACTCTAGGGCATGACGGCGTTCTCTAGAGCATGACGGCCTACTCTAGGGCATGACGGCATTCCCCAGAGCTTGACGGCATTCTCTAGAGATTGGCGGCTTTCTCTAGAGCATGATGGCCTACACTAGGGCATGATGGTGTTCTCTCAGGCATGACAGCATTCTCCAGAGCATGATGGCAGACTCTAGAGCATGACGGCAGACTCTAGAGCATGACGGCATTCTCTAGCACTTGACGGCATTCTCTAGAGCATGATGGCATTCTATAGAGCATGATGGCGTGCTCTAGAGCATGATGGTGTTCTCTTGAGCTTGTCGGCATTCTCTAGAGTATGATGGCTTTCTCTAGAGCATGACACCATTCTCTAGTGCATGACGGCATTCTATAGAGCATGGCGGCGTTCTCTATAGCATGATGGCCTACTCTAGTGCATGAGGGTTTTCACTAGAGCATGACGGCATTCTATAAAGTATGACGGCGTTCTCTAGAGCATGATGGCATTCTCTAGAGCATGATGGCATTCTCTAGAGCATGACGGCCCACTCTAGTGCATGGCAGCGGACTCTAGAGTCTGACAGCATACTCTAGAGCATGACGGCATTCCCCAGAGCACGATAGCTTTCTCCAGAGCATGATGGCTTTCTCCAGAGCATGACGGCTTTCTCCAGAGCATGATGGCTTTCTGTAGAGCATGATGGTGGACTCTAGAGCATGACACCATTCTCTAGAGCATGATGCCATTCGCTAGAGCATGACGCCATTTTCTAGAGCAGGAGGGCTTTATCTAGAGCATGTCTGTGGACTCTAGAGCCTGAAGGCGTTCCCCAGGGCATGAAGGCTTTCACTACAGCATGACGGCCTTCTCCAGGGCATGACGGCGGACTCTAGAGCATGACGCAATTTTCTAGAACATGACGGCAGACTCTGGTGCATGATGCCATTCTCTAGAGCATGATGCCATTCTCTGGAGCATGATGGCGGTCCCTAGAGTATGATGGTTGACTCTAGAGCATGATGGCATTATCTAGAGCATGACGGTGGACTTTAGAGCATGACACCATTCTCTAGAGCGTGACGGGTTTCTCTAGAGCATGACGATGGACTCTAGAGCATGACGGCATTCTCTAGAGCATGACACCATTCTCTAGAGCATGACAGATTTCTCTAGAGCATGACAGCAGACTCCAGAGCAAGACAGTGGACTCTAGAGCATGACGGTGGACTCTAGAGCATCACGGATTTCTCTAGAGCATGACGGTCTACTCTGGAGCATGATGGAGTTCTCCAGAGGATGATGGCAGATGCTATAGCATGAGGGTGGACTCTAGAGCATGACGGCATTCTCTCGAGCATGATGGTGTACTCTAGAGCATGATGGCATTCTCTAGAGCATGATGGTGTACTCTAGAGCATGACCGGGGACTGTAGTGAATGAGGGCAGACTCTAGAGCTTGGCGGCTTACTCTAGATTGTGACAGCAGGTGCTAGAGCATGACAGTGTACTCTGGAGCATGATGGCGTTCTCTAGAGCATGACGGCTTACCCTAGCGCATGACGGTGGACACTAGAGCATGATGCCATTTTCTAGAGCATGATGGCAAACTCTAGAGCATGATGGCATCCTCTAGAGCATGACAGCATTCCTAGAGCATGGCGGTGGACTCCAGAGCATGATGTCACACTCTAGAGCATGATGGCCTACCCTAGAGACTGACGGTGGACTCTAGAGCATGATGGCATACTCTTGAACAAGATGTCATTCTCTAGAGCATGGCGGCATACTCTGGAGCATGACGGCCTATTCTAGAGCATGACGGCGGACTCTAGAGCATGACGGCATACTCTAGAGCATGAGGGCATTCTCTAGAGCTTAACGACGGGCTCTAGAGCATGAGAACATGCTCTAGAGCATGGTGGCATATTCTAGAGCATGACGGCATTGTCTTGAGCATGACAGCCATTCTAGAGCATGACAGCTTACTCTAGAGCATGATGGTCTAATCTAGAGAATGAGGGTGTTCCCTGGAGCATGAGGGCGTTCCCTAGAGCAAGATGGCCTATTCTAGAGCATGACGATGTACTCTAGAACATGACCGCCTAATCTAGAGCACGATGGCCTAATCTAGAACACATGGCATTCTCTAGAACATGATGGCTTTCTCTAGAGCATGACGGCCTTCTCTAGGGCATGACAGCAGACTTTGGAGCTTGACTGCCTTCTCTAGGGCATGACGGCATTCTTTAGGACATGACGGCGTTCTCTAGAGCTTAACGGCCTTTCCTAGAGCATGATGGTGTTCTCTAGAGCGTGATGGCCTACTCTAGAGGTTGACGGCCTTCTCTAGGGCATGACCATGATCTCTAGATCTTGACGGCGTTGTCTAGAGCATGATGGAGTTCTCTCAAGCATGAAGACCTTCTCTAGGGCATGACTGCGATCTCTAGAGCTTGAAGCCTTTCTCTAGAGCATGACGGTGTTCGCTAGAGCATAAAGGCCTTCTCTAGGGCATGGCTGCAATCTCTAGAGCTTGATGCCATTCTCTAGAGCATGATGGCCTACTCTAGGGAATGATGGCGTTCTCTAGAGCATGACGGCCTACTCTAGGGCATGACGGCATTCCCTAGAGCTTGACGGCATTCTCTAGAGCATGACGGCTTACACTAGGGCATGACGGTGTTCTCTCAGGCATGACAGCGTTCTCCAGAGCATGATGGCGGGCTCTGGAGCATGATGGCATTCTCTACAGCATGACAGCGTTCTCCAGAGCATGACGGCAGACTCTAGAGCATGACGGTGTTCTCTTGCACTTGACGGCATTCGCTAGAGCATGATGGCATTCTATAGAGCATGACGGCGTGCTCTAGAGCATGACAGCATATTCTAGAGCATGACAGCCTACTCTAGAGCATGAGGATATTCTCTGGAGCATGAAGGCATTCTATAGAGCATGACAGTGTGCTCTAGAGCATGACGGCATCCTCTAGAGTAAATGGCCTATTCTAGAGCATGAGGGTTTTCTCTACAGCATGACGCCATTCTCCAGAGCATGACGCCATTCGCTAGAGCATGACGCCATTTTTTAGAGCATGAGGGCTTTCTCTAGAGCATGTCAGTGGACTCTAGCGCCAGAAGGCCTTCTCCAGAGCATGACAGCTTTCACTAGAGCATGACGGCCTTCTCTAGGGCATGACGGCGGGCTCTAGAGCATGATGCCATTTTTTTGAGCATGACGGCATTCTCTAGAGTATGACGGCCTACTCTAGAGCATAAGGTTTTTCTCTAGAGTATGACGGCCTACTCTAGAGCATGTCAGTGTACTCTAGTGTCTGACGGCATTCTCTAGAGCATGACGGCATTCTCCAGAGCATGACAGCTTTCTCCAGAGCATGATGGCTTTCTCTAGAGCATGAGGACCTTCTCTAGGGCATGACAGCATTCTCTAGAGCATGAATCCATTTTCTAGAGCATGACGGCGGGCTCTAGAGAATGACACCATTCTCTAGAGCATGATGATGGACTCTGGAGCATGATGCCGTTCTCTAGAGCGTGACGCCATTCTCCAGAGCATGATGCCATTCGCTAGAGCATGACGCTGTTTTCTAGAGCATGAGGGCTTTCTATAGAGCATGCCAGCAGACTCTAGAGCCTGAAGGTGTTCTCCAGAGCATGACAGCTTTCACTAGAGCATGACGGCCTTCTCTAGGGCATGGCGGCGGACTCTATACATGATGCTGTTTTCCAGAGCATGACGGCATTCTCTAGAGCATGACGCCATTCTCTAGAGCATGATGGCAGACTCTAGAGCATGACGGAGTTCTCTAGAGCATGACGGCATTCTTTAGAGCATGACGCCATTCTCTAGAGCATGATGGATTTCTCTAGAGCATGACGGCGGATTCTAGAGCAAGATGGTGGACTCTAGAGCTTGACGGTGGACTCTATAGCATGACGGTTTACTCTAGAGCATGACCATCTACTCTAGAGCATGACAGAGTTCTGTAGAGCGTGATGTTGGACTCTATAGCATGAGGGTGGACTCTAGAGCATGATGGCCTTCTCTAGCACATGAGGGCAGACTCTCGAGCACGATGTCGGATGCTAGAGCATGACGGCGTACTGTGGAGCATGAGGCATTCTCTAGAGCATGACGCCATTCTCTAGAGCATGACAGCGGGCTCTAGATCATGATGGCAATCTCTAGAGCATGACGGCTTAATCTAGAGCATGAGGGCAGATGCTAGAGCATGATGGCGTACTCTAGAGCATGATGTCGTTCTCTAGAGCATGATGGCCTATTTTAGAGCCTGACGAGGGACTCAAGAGCATGATGGCATACTCTGAGCATGATGTCATTCACTAGAGCATGACAGCCTACTCTAGATCATGAAGTCGTTCTCTAGCGCATGATGACATACTCTAGAGCATGACGGGCTATTCTAGAGCATGTCGGCAGACTCTAGAGCATGACGGCATACTCCAGAGCATGAGGGCATTCTCTAGAGCAAGATGGGATCCAGGGTGCCTTGGCACATTGGATCCAAAACTGGCTTAGTGGCAGAAGGCAGAGGGTGATGGTCGAAGGTTGCTTTTGTGACTGGAAGCCTGTGTCCAGTGGGGTACCGCAGGGATCGGTGCTGGGTCCCTTGCTGTTTGTGGTCTACATTAATGATTTGGATGTGAATGTAAAAGGTACGATCAGTAAGTTCGCAGATGAAACAAAAATTGGTGGGGTGGTAAATAGCGAGAAGGGTAGCCTCAGTCTGCAGGACGATATAGATGGGTTGGTCAGATGGGCGGAACAGTGGCAAATGGAATTTAACCCTGAAAAGTGTGAGGTGATGCATTTTGGAGGGACTAACAAGGCAAGGGAATACACAATGAATGGTAAGACCCTAGGAAAGACAGAGGATCAGAGGGACCTTGGAGTGCATGTACATAGATCCCTGAAGGCAGCAGAACAGGTGGATAAAGTGGTTAAAAAGGCATATGGGATACTTGCCTTCATTAGCCGAGGCATAGAATATAAGAGCAGGGAGGTTATGATGGAGCTGCACAAAACACTGGTTAGGCCACAGCTGGAATACTGCGTGCAGTTCTGGTCGCCACACTATAGGAAGGATGTGATTGCTTTGGAGAGGGTGCAGAGGAGATTCACCAGGATGTTACCTGGGCTGGAGCGCTTCAGCTATGAAGAAAGACTGGACAGGCTGGGGTTGTTTTCCTTGGAGCAGAGAAGGCTGAGGGGGGACCTGATTGAGGTGTACAAAATTATGATGGGCATAGATAGGGTAGATAGAAAGGAACTTTTTCACTTAGTAGAGGGGTCAATAACAAGGGGGCATAGATTCAAGGTAAGGGGCAGGAGGTTTAGAGGGGATTTGAGGAATAACTTTTTCACCCAGAGGGTGGTTGGAATCTGGATCTCACTGCCTGAAAGGGTGGTAGAGGCAGGAACCCTCACAACATTCAAGAAGCATTTGGATGAGCGCTTGAAATGCCATAGCATACAAGGCTATGGACCAAATGCTGGAAAATGGGATTAGATTAGACAGGGCCTGATGGCCGGCGTGGACGCGATGGGCCAAAGGGCCTCTTTTTGTGCTGTATAACTCTATGACTCCATGATTCTATTCTAGAGCATGATGGCCTACTCTAGAGCATGACGGCCTACTCTAGAGCATGACAGCAGACACTGGAGCATGATGGCCTACTCTAGAAAACGAGGGCATTCTCCAGAGCATGACGGCTTTCTTTAGAGTATAACGGCATTCTCTAGGACATGACAGCATTCTCTAGAGCTTAATGGTATTCTCTAGAGCTTGACAGCCTACACTAGAGCATGACGGTGTTCTCTAGAGCATGAAGGCCTTCTCTAGGGCATGACCACGATCTCTAGAGCTTAATGGTGTTCTCTAGAGCATGATGGTGTTCTCTAGAGCATGAAGGCCTTCTCTAGGTCATGACTGCGATCTCTGGAGCTTGACACCGTTCTCTAGAGCATGATGGCCTACTCTAGGGCATGATGGTGATCTCTAGAGCTTGATGGCGTTCTCTAGAGCTTGACGTCATTCTCTAGAGCATGACGGCCTACTCTAGTGCATGAAGGTGTTCTGTAGGGCATGACAGTGTTCTCTAGAGCATGACGGCATTCCCTGGAGCATGATGGCTTTCTCTAGAACATGACACCATTCTCTAGTGCATGACGGCATTCTATAGAGCATGGCGGCATGCTCTAGAGCATGATGCCCTACTCTAGAGCATGAGGGTTTTCTCTAGAGCATGACGGCATTCTATAAAGTATGACGGTGTTCTCTAGAGCATGATGGCATTCTATAGAGCATGACGGCGTGCTCTAGAGCATGATGGCATTCTCTAGAGCATGACGGCCCACTCAAGAGCATGTCAGTGGACTCTAAAGTCTGACAGCGTACTCTAGAGCATGATTATATTCTCCAGAGCATGACAGCTTTCACTGGAGCATGATGGCATTCTCTAGGGCATGGCGGCGGACTCTAGAGCATGACGCAGTTTTCTAGAGCATGACGGCATTCTCTAGAGTATGACAGCCTACTCTAGAGCATGAGGGTTTTCTCTAGAGCATGACAGTGTTCTCTAGCACATGATGGCATTCTCTAGAGTATGACGGCCTACTCTAGAGCATGTCAGTGTACTCTAGTGTCTGATGGCGTTCTCTAGAGCATGACGGCATTCTCCAGAGCATGACGGCTTTCTCCAGAGCATGCTGGCTTTCTCTAGAGTATGACAACCTTCTCTAGTGCATGACAGCATTCTCTAGAGCATGAATCCATTTTGTAGAGCATGACTGCGGACTCTAGAGCAGGACGCCATTCTCTAGAGAATGACGGTGGACTCTAGAGAATGACGGCCTGCTCTAGAGCATGACAGCAGACACTAGAGCATGACGGCCTACTCTAGAACACAAGGGCATTCTCTAGAGCATGTCAGCTTTCTCTAGAGTATAATGGCATTCTCTAGGACATGACGGCATCCTCTAGAGCTTAACGGCATTGTCTAGAGCTTGATGGCCTACACTGGAGCATGACGGTGCTCTCTAGAGAATGAAGGCCTTCTCTAGGGCATGACCGTGATCTCTAGAGCTTAATGTTGTTCTCTGGAGCATGACAGTGTTCTCTAGAGCATGAAGGCTTTCTCTAGGGCATGACTGCGATCTCTGGAGCTTGACGCCGTTCTCTAGAGCATGATGGCCTACTCTAGGGCATGATGGTGCTCTCTCGAGCTTGACGGCGTTCTCTAGAGCAGGATGGCCTACTCTAGGGCACGATGGCGTTCCCTAGAGCTTGACCGTGTTCTCTAGAGCTTGACGCCATCCTCTAGAGCATGACGGCCTACTCTAGTGCATGACGGTGTTCTGTAGGGCATGACGGTGTTCTCTAGAGCATGATGGCTTACTCTAGAGCATGAGGGTTTTCTCTAGAGCATGACGGTGTTCTCTAGCACATGATGGCATTCTCTAGAGTAGGACGGCCTATTCTAGAGCATGTCCGTGTACTCTAGTGTCTGACGGCATTCTCTAGAACATGACAGCATTTGCCAGAGCATGACCGCTTTCTCTAGAGCATGACGACCTTCTCTAGGGCATGACAGCATTCTCTAGAGTATGAATCCGTTTTCTAGAGCATGACTGTGGACTCTAGAGAGTGACACCATTCTCTAGAGCATGACGCCATTCTCTAGAGCATGACGCCATTCGCTAGAGCATGACGCCGTTTTCTAGAGCATGAGGGCTTTCTATAGAGCATGTCAGCAGACTCTAGAGCCTGAAGGCGTTCTCCAGAGCATGACAGCTTTCACTAGAGCAGGACGGCCTTCTCTAGGGCATGACGGCGGACTCTAGAACATGACACTATTTTCTAGAGCAAGACGACATTCTCTAGAGCATGACGCCATTCTCCAGAGCATGATGGTGGACTCTAGAGCATGACAGAGTTCTCTAGAGCATGACGTTATTCTCTAGAGCATGGCACCATTCTCTAGAGCATGGTGGATTTCTCTAGAGCATGACGGCGGATTCTAGAGCAAGATGGTGGACTCTAGAGCATGACGGTGGACTCTAGAGCATGACAGTTTACTCTAGAGCATGAAGGTCTACTCTAGAGCATGAGGGAGTTCTCTAGAGCATAATGGCATTCTCTAGAGCATGATGGCATTCTCTAGAGTATGATGGGTACTCTAGAGCATGATGGTGTTCTCTATAGCATGACGACGGACTGCAGAGCATGAGGGCGGACTCTCGAGCATGATGGCGGATGCTAGAGCATGACGGCGTACTCTAGAGCATGACGGCATTCTCTTGCGCATGACAGTCTACTCTAGACCATGACGTCGTTCTCTAGAGCATGACGGCGTACTCTGGAGCATGCCGGCCTATTCTAGAGCATGATGGTGGACTCTAGAGCATGATGGCACACTCTAGAGCATGATGGCATTCTCTAGAGCAAGACTGCCTTTTCCAGGGCATGACTGCAATCTCTGGAGCTTGATGCCATTCTCTAGAGCATGACGGCCTACTCTAGGGCATGATGGCAATCTCTAGAGCTTGACGGCGTTCTCTACAGCATGACGGCCTACTCTGGCGCATGATGGCGTTTCCTAGAGATTGACGGTGTTCTCTAGAGCTTGACGTCATTCTCTAGAGCATGACGGCATTCTCTTGAACTTGACGGCCTACTCTAGAGCATGAGGGTTTTCTCTAGAGCATGACGGCATTCTATAAAGTATGATGGCATTCTCTAGAGCAAGATGGCATGCTATAGAGAATGACGGCATGCTCTAGAGCATGACGGCCCTCTCTAGAGCATGAAGGTGTTGTGCAGGACATGACGGTGTTCTCTAGAGCATGATGGCATTCTCTAGAGCATGACAGCATTCTCTTGAGCTTGACGGCCTACTCTAGAGCATGAGGGTTTTCTCTAGAGCATGACGGCATTCTATAAAGCATGATGGCATTCTCTAGAGCAAGATGGCATGCTATAGAGAATGATGGTGTGCTCTAGAGCATGACAACCTTCTCTAGGGCATGACAGCATTTTCTACAGCACGACGGCCTACTCTAGGGCATGATGGCAATCTCTAGAGCTTGACGGCACTCTCTACAGCATGACGGCCTACTCTGGCGCATGATGGCGTTTCCTAGAGCTTGACGGTGTTTTCTAGAGCTTGACGTCATTCTCTGGAGCATGACGGCCTACTCTAGTGCATGAAGGTGTTCTGCAGGGCATGACGGTGTTCTCTAGAGCATGATGGCATTCTCTAGAGCATGACGGCCTACTCTAGAGCATGAGGGTTTTCTCTAGAGCATGACGGCATTCTCTAAAGAATGATGGCATTCTCTAGAGCAAGATGGCATGCTATAGAGAATGACGGCATGCTCTAGAGCATGACGGCATGCTCTGGAGCATGACCGCCCACTCTAGAGCATGGCAGCAGACTCTAGAGTCTGACAGCGTACTCTAGAGCACGTTGGCATTCTCCAGAGCATGACAGCTTTCTCCAGAGCATGATGGCTTTCTCTAGAGCTTGATGACCTACTCTAGAGCATCAGGGTTTTCTCTAGAGCATGACGGCGTTCTCTAGTGTATGATGGCATTCTCTAGAGGAAGACGGCCTACTCTAGAGCATGTCAGCGCACTCTAGTGTCTGATGGCATTCTCTAGAGCATGACAGCATTCTCCAGAGCATGATGGCTTTCTCCAGAGCATGACGGCTTTCTCTAGAGCATGACAACCTTCTCTAGGGCATGACAGCATTCTCTAGAGCATGATGCCATTTTCTAGAGCATGATGGCGGACTCTAGAGCATGACGCCATTCTCTAGAGAATGATGCCATTCGCTAGAGCATGATGCCATTTTCTAGAGCATGAAGGCTTTACCTGGAGCATGTCAGCGGACTCTAGAGCCTGAAGGCGTTCTCCAGAGCATGAAGGCTTTCACTACAGCATGATGGCCTTCTCCAGGGCATGACGGCGGACTCCAGAGCATGATGCCATTTTCTAGAACATGACGGCAGACTCTGGTGCATGACGGCATTCTCTAGAGCATGATGGTCGACTCTAGAGCATGACGGCATTATCTAGATAATGACAGTGGACTCTAGAGCATGACGACATTCTCTAGAGCATGACGGTGAACTCTAGATCATGACGGTGTACTCTAGAGCATGACGGTGGACTCTAGAGCATGACGCCATTCTCTAGAGCATGACAGATTTCTCTAGAGCATGACGGTGGACTCTAGAGCAAGATGGTGGACTCTAGAGCATGACGATGGACTCTAGAACATGACGGCATTCTCTAGAGCATGACACCATTCTCTAGAGCATGACCGCAGACTCCAGAGCAAGACAGTGGACTCTAGAGCATGACGGTGGACGCTAGAGCATGACGGTATACTCTAGAGCATGATGAAGTTCTCCAGAGCATGATCATGGACTCTATAGCATGAGGATGGACTCTAGAGCATGATGGCATTCTCTAGAGCATGATGGTGTACTCTCGAGCATGATGGCGTTCTCGAGAGTATGACCGCGGACTGTAGTGAATGAGGGTGGACTCTAGAGCTTGGCGGCTTACTCTAGAGCATGACGGCAGATGCTAGAGCATGACAGTGTAATCTGGAGCATGATGGTGTTCTCTAGAGCATGACGGCTTACTCTAGAGCATGACGGTGGACGCTAGAGCATGACGCCATTTTCATGAGCATGATGGCAGACTCTAGAGCATGACGGCATTCTCTAGAGCATGACAGCATTCCTAGAACATGGCGGCGGACTCCAGAGCATGATGTCACAATCTAGAGCATGACGGCCTACTCTAGAGCCTGACGGTGGACTCTAGAGCATGATGGCATACTCTAGAGTATGATGTCATTCTCTAGAGCATGACGGCGTACTCTAGAGCATGATGGCCTATTCTAGAGCATGACGGTGGACTCTAGAGCTTGATGGAATACTCTAGAGCATGAGGGCATTCTCTAGAGCATGATGGCGGGCTCTAGAGCATGACAGCTTTCTCTAGAGCATGACGGCATATTCTAGAGCATGACGGCATTGTCTTGAGCATGATGGCCTATTCTAGAGCATGATAGCATACTCTAGAGCATGACGGTCTAATCTAGAGAATGAGGGTGTTCCCTAGAGCATGAGGGCGTTCCCCAGAGCAAGATGGCCTATTCTAGAGCATGACGGTGTACTCTAGAGCATGACAGCCTAATCTAGAGCATGATGGCCTAATCTAGAACATGAAGGCATTCTCTAGAGCATGATGGCTTTCTCTGGAGCATGATGGCCTTCTCTAGGGCATGACAGCATTCTCTAGGACATGGTGGCATTCTCTAGAGCTTAACGACCTTCTCCAGAGCATGATGGCATTCTCTAGAGCTTGATGGCCTACTCTAGAGAATGACGGTCTTCTCTAGGGCATGACCATGGTCTCTAAATCTTGACGGCATTCTCTAGAGCATGGTGGAGTTCTCCCGAGCATGAAGGCCTTCTCTAGGGCATGACTGCGATCTCTAGAGCTTGACGGCATTCTCTAGAGCATGACGGTGTTCTCTAGAGCATGAAGGCCTTCTCTAGGGCATGACTGCAATCTCTAGAGCTTGACGCAATTCTCTAGAGCATGACGGCCTACTCTAGGGCATGACGGCATTCCCTAGAGCTTGATGGCGTTCTCTAGAGCTTGACGGCTTTCTCTAGAGCATGACGGACTACTCTAGGGCATGACGGTGTTCTCTCAGGCATGAAAGCATTCTCCAGAGCATGATGGCGGACTCTAGAGCATGACGGCATTCTCTAGAGCATGATGGCATTCTCTAGAGCATGACGGCATTCTATCGAGCATGACGGCGTGCTCTAGAGCATGACAGCATGCTCTAGAGCATGACAGCCTATCTAGAGCATGAGGATATTCTCTGGAGCATGACTGCATTCTATGGTGCTTGACGGCTTTCTCTAGAGCATGACGGCATTCTATAGAGCATGACAGTGTGCTCTAAAGCATGACGGCATTCTCTAGAGTATGATGGCCTATTCTAGAGCATGAGGGTTTTCTCTAGAGAATGACGGCTTTCTCTAGCACATGATGGCATTCTCTAGAGTATGACGGCCTACTCTAGAGCAAGTCAGCGGACTCTAGTGTCTGACGACATTCTCTAGAGCATGATGGCATTCTCCAGAGCATGACGGCTTTCTCCAGAGCATAACAACCTTCTCTAGTGCATGACAGTGTTCTCTAGAGCATGAATCCATTTTCTAGAGCAAGACAGCGGATGCTAGAGAATGACGCCATTCTCTAGAGCATGACGGTGGACTCTAGAGCATGATGCCGTTCTCTAGAGCATGACGCCATTCTCCAGAGCATGACGCCATTCGTTAGAGCATGACGCCATTTTTTAGAGCCTGAAGGCATTCTCCAGAGCATGACAGCTTTCACTAGAGCACGATGGCCTTCTCTAGGGCATGACGGCAGACTCTATAACATGACGCTGTTTTCTAGAGCATGATGGCATTCTCTAGCGCATGACGCCTTTCTCTAGAGCATGATGGATTTCTCTAGAGCAAGATGGTGGACTCTAGAGCATGACGGCATTCTCTAGAGCTTGACGGCCTACTCTAGAACATGACAGCATTCTCTATAGCTTGACGGCCTACTCTAGAGCATGATGGCCTTCTCTAGGGCATGACCGCGATCTCCAGAGCTTGACGGCGATCTCTAGAGCTTGACGGCGATCTCTAGAGCTTGATGGCCTAGTCTAGGGCATGATGGTGATCTCTGGAGCATGACAGCCTACTCTTGGGCATGACGGCCTTCTCCAGAGCTTGAAAGCTTTCTCTAGAGCATTACAGCATTCTCTAGAGCATGATGGCATTCTCTAGAGCATGACGGCTTTCTCCAGAGCATGACGGCTTTCTCTAGGGCATGATGGCAGATTCTAGAGCATGACGCCATTCTCTAGAGCATGACGGTGGACTCTAGAGCATGACGCTGTTCTCTAGAGCATGACGCCATTATTTAGAGCGTGATGCCGTTTTCTAGAGCATGAGGGCTTTCTCTAAAGCATGTTAGTGGACTGTAGTGCCTGAAGGCTATCTCCAGAGCATGACGGCTTTCACTAGAGAATGACGGCCTTCTCTAGGGCATGATGGCGGACTCTAGAGCATGACGGAGTTCTCTAGAGCATGACAGCAGACTCTAGAGCAAGACGGTGGACTCTAGAGCATGACGGAATTATCTAGAGCGTGATGGTAGAAACTAGAGCATGACGGCATTCTCTGGAGCATGACGTTGGACTCTAGAGAATGACGGGGGACTCTAGAACAAGACGGCATATTCTAGCGCATGATGGCATTCTCTTGAGCATGACGGCATATTCTAGAGCATGATGGCATACTCTAGAGCATGATGGCCTGCTCTAGAGCATGATGGCATACTCTAGAGCATGATGGCCTGCTCTAGAGCATGATGGCATACTCTAGAGCATAATGGCCTATTCTGGAGCATGGCGGGAGACTCTGGAGCATGAAGGCATTCTCTTGAGATTGACGGCATTCTCCAGAGCATGACAGCATTCTATAGAGCATGACGGCATACTCTAGAGCATAACAGTGGTCTCTAGAGCATGCTGGCATTCTCTAGAGCATGAGGGCTTTCTCTAGAGCATGACGGTGGACTCTAGAACATGGCGGCAGACTCTAGAGCCTGAAGGCTTTCTCCAGAGCATGGCGGCTTTCACTAGAGCATGACGACCTTCTCTAGAGCATGTCAGCGGACTCTAGAGCCTGAAGGCATTCTCCAGAGCATGATGGCCGACTCTAGAGCATGATGGCCTATTCTAGAGCATGTCAGCGGACTCTAGAGTCTGAAGGCTTTCTCTAGAGCATGTCTGCTTTCGCTAGAGCATGACGGCCTTCTCAGGGGCATGATGCAGTTTTCTAGAGCATGATGGCATTCTCTAGAGCATGATGGTGGACTCTAGAGCAAGATGGTGGACTCTAGAGCATGACGGTGTACTCTAGAGCATGACAACATTCTCTAGAGCATGACGGCATTCTCTAGAGCATGACGGTGTACTCTAGAGCCTGACGGGAGACTCTAGAACATGACGGCATACTCTAGAGCATGATGTCATTCTCCAGAGCATGACAGCCTGCTCTAGAGCATGAGGTCATTCTCTAGATCATGACGGCGTACTCTAGAGCATGACAGCCTATTCTAGAGCATGGCGATGGACTGTAGAGCATGACGGCATACACAAGAGCATGAGGACATTCTCTAGAGCATGACAGCATTCTCTAGAGCATGACGACATTCTCTAGAGCAAGACGGTGGATGCTAGAGCATGATGGCGTACTCTAGATCATGATGTCGTTCTCTAGAGCATGATGGCCTACTCTAGAGCCTGACGGGGGACTCTAGAGCATGACGGCATGCTCTAGAGATTGACAGCCTTCTCTAGGGCATGACAGTGGACTATGGAGCTTGACAGCCTTCTCTTGGGCATGACAGCATTCTCTAGAGCATAACGGTGTTGTATCCGTGTATTAATGGAGACACGGAATGCAGGAGTTGGTTTAACAGGTGTTTACTGAACAAAGTCTGGAGGTGAACTAACAGATACAAGACACTACACAGGCTTATATGCCCGAGTGGTCACTACCGGTAAAACAGTACACAGGGGCTATTAAAGGTACATACACTACAATTCCTCCCCTTTTAGATAATTAGTAATCATTAATTAACATGTTTACAAGAACAGTAATCTACACATTTGCTGCAGTTAATCAATTATAAGTCAGTCTCTCTGGAGGCTTCCTGACTCGGTCCGGATAACGCCTCGGTGGTGTAGTAGTTTTCGGTGGTGTAGTAGGTTCTTTTGGCAAGGTCGATTCGGCTTGAATGCCAGTGTCGGGTTCATCTGGTTCCAGTATCACCGGATCGGAGGTAGATACTATGGGTATCTCTGCTTCATCATTAGGCGTATAGAGTTGTGGTGTAGGTTGTCCTTTTTCGGATGACTCTATGATCTGGTCAGCATGGCGCCTTATTATGCTTTCTCCAATGTCCACGGTGTACATCAGTGGTCCTAGTCGTGTGCAAATAGTTCCAGGCTGCCATTTCTCGGTACGGTAGTCCCGGGCCAAAACTTGTTGACCTATCTGGAAGGTTCTAGTTGGCCTTTCATTCATGCCTTGAAATTGCCGGTTCTCTACGTCCCTTCTGATGTTTGGCTTGATCAAATCCAGCCGGCATCTTAGTCTTCTATTGAAAAACATCATGGCGGGAGTTTGGTTTGTAACCACATGTGTTGCATTCCTGTACGCAAACAAGAAGTTATCTACCTTATGTTGTAGATTTATGTCTTCATTACCCATGGCCTTTATGGCCTTCTTGAAGGCCTGGACAAACCTTTCAGCTAATCCATTGGTGGCGGAATGGTATGGGGCGGACGTGTAGTGCTTAACTCCATTGTTTTTTTAAGAACTTCCTGAATTCTTCGGACACAAATTGCGGTCCATTATCAGAACAGATCTGTTCAGGCAGCCCATTCCTGGCAAATATGGTCCTTAATACTGTGATGGCTTTTTCCGTGGTGGTGGAGGACATCTTTATTACCTCCGGCCACTTGGAGTGTGCATCAACCGCGATTAAGAACATTGAGTCCATAAATGGACCAGCAAAGTCGATATGTACCCTTTGCCATGGAGATGAGGGCCACTCCCATGGATGTAGAGGGGCTTGTGGTGGGGCGTTTTGGACCTTCTGGCATCCTAGACAGCTCTTGGTCATTTCTTCGATGTCTCCATCGATACCTGGCCACCACACAAACGCTCTGGCTAGGTTCTTCATTTTCACTCCACCCAGATGCCCCTCGTGAAGCTCCTTTAGCACTTTATCCTGGAGTTTGGGTGGAATCACCATTCTGGATCCACACATCAAGGTTCCTTGGCACACTGACAGCTGTTCTCTTCTTTGCGAGAATGCTGGCAACAGTGGTTCGCCATGTGCTGGCCATCCCTTCACCGTTAAATCATAGACTCGTGAGAGAGTCGTGTCATTTCTCGTTTCCTTTTCAATGGTAGAATTTGTTACTGGCAGACATTCCACTATGGTTGAGTGGAACATCTCCACTGGGTCCACTGTAGGTACCTCTTCTACCGTTGGCAACGGTAGGCACGATAAACCGTCAGCATTCTCATGCTGTTTTGATCCTTTGTATTCTATGTCATATTGGTGTGCCCCTAGGAAAAGGGACCACCTCTGTAGCCTTTGCGCTGTCATAATGGGGACACCCTTTTTAGGGTTGAAGATGGAGATGAGGGGTTGATGGTCAGTCAACAAGGTAAATTTTTGTCCGTGTAGGTAATGGTTGAATTTCTTCACTCCCCACACCAGGCTGAGAGCTTCCCTGTTGATCTGGGCGTAGTTACGCTCAGCTGAGTTCAATGAGCGTGACGCAAAAGCTATCAGCCGCTCCAAGCCATCAGGGAATCTATATGATAATACCGCTCCTACGCTGTAAGGGGATGCATCGCACGCCAGTCTGATTGGCAGTGATGGATTGTAATGAGCCAACACTTCCTTGGACGTGATCAAGCCTTTGCATTTATGGAAGGCACGTTTACAGTCTTCGCTCCATTTCCAAATTACTCCCGTTTGTAGCAGTGTGTTAAGAGGGTGCTGAACAGTTGACAATTTCGGTAAAAATTTATGATAGTAATTTATCAATCCCAGGAACGACCTTAATTGTGAGACATTTTCAGGTGCTGGGGCTTTTATGACCGCTTCAATTTTTTCAGGTGACTTACGCAACCCTTCTTCGTTAATTATATGGCCACAATATGATATTTGTTTCTGGAAAAATTCGCACTTGGGGTGATTTGCTCGTAGGCCCCGTTCTCTCAGTCTAGTGAGCACCTGCTCCAAATTGGCAAGGTGCTCGTTGTCGTTTTCTCCTGTTACAAGGATGTCGTCTAGGTAGCATTGAGTCCCCGGAATCCCTTGGAGGACTTGTTCCATAGCTCTTTGCCAGATAGCTGGAGCTGATGCTACTCCGAAAACCAGTCGATTGTACTGGTACAGGCCTTTGTGTGAGTTTATCGTGAGATACTTTTTAGAGGCCTCCTCAACCTCCATCTGTAGATATGCTTGTGCCAAGTCAATTTTGGTGAAACGTTTCCCTCCGGATAGTGAGGCGAAAATATCTTCTATCCTCGGAAGAGGATACTGTAACGTGTGAAGGACCGGGTTTACAGTCACCTTGAAGTCCCCACAGATGGGAATTTTTCTCTGTTCTTCAGATTTATCATTATTCAACGTTTTCTTCATGACTGGGATGATGGGTGTTGCCCACTTGCTCCAATCTACCTTGGATAACACGCCTGCCTTTTCCAAATTCTCCAGCTCTGCTTCGACTGCTGGACGAATTGCGTATGGCACCGGCCTTGCCTTAAAAAAGTTGGGAATTGCCGCATCTTCCACTTTTATTGAGGCGGTGACGCCTTTCAAGGCTCCTAGTTCCTGTTGAAACACTTCTTTGGCATTGGCCAAGATGTCTTTTAATCATTCAGGTATGACGTCATCATCATTTTTTTTCTTACTGGTCACCGTCAGTGCCTGAATGGAGTGCCAGTCTAAATGTATCTTCCTGATCCATTCACGTCCCAACAGTGGTGGACCACCATCTTGCAGAACGTATAAATACAACTTCTGAATTTCCTTACCGTTGTATACAACAGGCACCCTTATTTTCCCTCTGAGGTATACTTTCTGCCCCATATATGTCTTCAAGATAATGGATGTGTCTTTCAAAGGTATATGCGGAAATAGCCGCTTGTAATCTCGTCGACTTATGATGGTCAGAGCTGATCCTGTATCTAGCTCCATTTTAACTGGGGACCCCGCTATCGTGAGGGTAACCCAAATGGTCTGGTAATCTTCTTTGGCAATTACATTATGTAATTTGAGACAGCTTAGTCTCTTGTTTCCGGAGTCGCTATCACTCTTCTGGTCTTCGGAGCTACTGTCCGTCATCATTTGTACCTTTCTGTACATTTCCTTATTGATTTTTTTTCTGTCAGTGGATTTTTTGTTTCCAGATCGGCAATGTGTCCCATCTTTCCGCATTGCCTGCATGCTTTGTCCTTGAACCAGCAGTCCCTCTGGTCATGGGTGGATCTGCCGCAGCGATAACATCTCTCAAAACCCCGTGTCATTTCATGGGTGCCGAAGTCCTGTGGCTTTTGCTGTATCTCTGCAGCTCCTCTTGCTGCTGCTTCGTATGATACAGCCACACTGAAAGCCTTGTCCAGTGTCAAATCTTTCTCAGAAAGTAGCCTTTTCTGTGTTCCTTCACTTAGGAGACCGCAGACGAATTTGTCTCGTAGAGAATCTGCCAGTCCTGCCCCGAATTGGCAGTGCTTTGACAGCTTTCTTAATTCGGTGAGGTAATCAGCGTTACTTTCATTCTTGTGCTGATTCCTCCTGAAGAATTTGAATCGTTCCGCTATCAGCAGCGGTGTTGGGTTTAAGTGCTCCTGTAGGGTATCAACAATTTCCTTAAAATTCTTGTCCATCGGTTTGGCTGGAGTGATTACGTTTCGTAACAGCCCGTATGTCCTTGCGCCCATCAGATTTAGAAGTACCGATGCCTTTTTATCATCCGCTACTTCATTCGCTGTGCAATATACCTCCACTCTTTCCACATATGTGGTCCAATCCTCTATATTACTATCGAAAGCAGTAATATTGCCAGTCTTAGGCATCCTGAAAATCAAAAATGGCGCCTCCCGCGCTTTCCTTTCTTCCCTGCTGAGAAAAATGGCCCCTCCCGCGCTTTCCCGCCGCTGCCGCTGCTGACAACGCTGTTCTCTGCGGTTTTTATTTACACAAATATTTTTAATAGTTGGAGACTCGTTCCCGCCGGACTCTCTGGAATTTTTCCCTCCCTCTGCTTGGTCCGAACGCCGACCTGCTTTGCAGCGCCGGCCGTCTCCCGAGTGTTCCACCCTCCATCTCTGTTTGCCTCCGCCTTCCAACTCGCTGCTCGGCCCCGCTGCAGAGCCACCCAATCGAGCCCCAGCCCACCGCCCAGGAAGGATTAGTGCAGTACCTGCCACCAGCCCGGCTAGCTGGTGATACCACAGTTTTTTTTTTCTTCTTCGACCTTCGTCTGAGGAATTGATCTCCTTGAGGTGCTGCCGAATTGCAGGTAAGTCTGTTTCCAATTCATCGCCACTGTTGTATCCGTGTATTAATGGAGACACGGAATGCAGGAGTTGGTTTAACAGGTGTTTACTGAACAAAGTCTGGAGGTGAACTAACAGATACAAGACACTATACAGGCTTATATACCCGAGTGGTCACTACCGGTATTACAGTACACAGGGGCTCTTAAAGGTACATAAACTACAAACGGCCTTCTCTAGAGCATGCCGGCATTCCCTAGAGATTGACAGCCTACTCTAGAGCTTGACGGCATCCTCTGGAGTATGACAGTGTTCCCTAGAGCATGATGGCAGAACTGGAGCATGACGGTGGACTCTAGAGCATGATGGCATCTTCTAGAGCATGAAGGCAAACTCTAGAGCATGACGCCATGCTCTGGAGCATGACAGTGTCCTCTAGAGCATGACAGCATTCTCTAGAGCATGATGACGGAATATAGAGCATGACGGCATCCTCCAGAGCATGACGGTGTTCCCTAGAGCATGACAGCATTCTCTAGAGCATGACAGCGTCCTCTAGAGCATGATGGGATACTCTAGAGCATGATGGCGTTCTGTAGAACATGATGCCCTTCTCTAGGGCATGACAGTGTTCCCTAGGGCATGATGGCATTCTCTAGAGCTTGATGGCCTTCTCTAGGGCATGACGGCATTCTCTAGAACATGACGGCCTACTCTAGAGCATGACTGCTGAACTAGAGCGTGACGGCGTTCTCTAGAGAATGACGCCATTCTCTAGAGCATGATGGATTTCTCTAGAGCACGACGGTGGACTCTAGAGCATGACGGAGTTCTCTAGAGCATGATGGTGGACTCTATAGTATGAGGGTGGAATCTAGAGCATGATGGTATTCTGTAGAGCATGATGGCATTCTCTAGAGCATGGTGGCATTCACTAGAGCATGATGGCATTCTCCAGAGCAAGACGGTGTACTCTAGAGCATGATGGCATTCTCTAGAGCATGACAGCAGACTGTAGAGCATGAGCGTGGACTCTAGGGCATGATGGTGGATGCTAGAACATGACGGCATACTCTAGAGCATGAAGGCATTCTCTAGAGCATGACGGCAGACTCTGGAGCATGACGGCATTCTCTAGAGCATGACGATGGATGCTAGAGCATGATGGCATACTCAAGAGCATGATGTCATTCTCTAGAGCATGACGGACTATTCTAGAGCCTGACATGGGACTCTAGAGCATGATGACGTAGTCTAGAGCATGATGTCATTCTCTAGAGCATGACAGCCTACTCTGGAGCATGAATTCATTCTCTAGATCATGATGTCGTACTCTAGAGCGTGACGGCATATTCTAGCACATGATGGCATTCTCTTGATCATGACAGCCTATTCTAGAGCATGATGGCATATTCTAGAGCATGACGGTGGACTCTTGAGCATGATGGCATCTTCTAGAGCATGACGGCAGACTCTTGAGCATGACGCCGTGTTTACAGCATGACAGTGTCCTCTAGAGCATGAAGGCATTCTCTAGAGCATGACGACGGAATATAGAGCATGACGGCATCATCTAGAGCATGACAGTGTTTCCTAGAGCATGACAGCATGCTCTAGAGCATGATGGGATACTGTAGAGCATGATGGCATTCTGTAGAGCATGATGTCCTTCTCTAGGGCATGACTGTGCTCCCTAGGGCATGATAGCATTCTTTAGAGCTTGATGGCCTTCTCTAGGGCATGACGGCATTCTCTAGAACATGATGGCCTACTCTAGAGCATGACAGCAGAACTAGAGCATGACGGCATTCTCTAGAGAATGACGCCATTCTCTAGAGCATGATGGATTTCTCTAGAGCATGACGGCGGACTCTAGAGCAAGAAGATGGACTCTAGAGCAAGACGGTGGACTCTATAGTATGAGGGTGGAATCTAGTGCATGACAGCATTCTCTAGAGCATGACGGTGTACTCTAGAGAATGACGGCATTCTCTAGAGCATGGTGACATTCTCTAGAGCATGACGGTGGATGCTAGAGAATGATGGCGTACTCTAGAGCATGATGTCATTCTCTAGAGCATGACAGCCTACTCTAGCTCCTGACTGGGGACTCTAGAGCATGACAGCATACTCTAGAGCATGATGTCATTCTCTAGAGCATGACCTCATACTCTAGAGCATGACGGCCAATTCTAGAGAATGACGGTGGACTCTAGAGCATGACGGCATATTCTAACACATGATGGCATTCTCTTGAGCATGACGGCCTATTCTAGAACATGATGGCGTACTCTAGAGCATGATGGCCTACTCTAGAGCATGAGGGTGTACTCTAGAGCATGATGGCCTATTCTGGAGTATGGCGGCGGACTCTGGAGCATGACGGCATTATCTTGATATTGACGGCATTCTCCAGAGCATGACAGCATTCTATAGAGCATGACGGCATATTCTAGAGCATGACAGTGGTCTCTAGAGCATTGTGGCATTCTCTAGAGCATGAGGGCTTTCTCTAGAGCATGACGGTGGACTCTAGAACATGGCAGCGGACTCTAGAGCCTGAAGGCTTTCTCCAGAGCATGGCGGCTTTCACTAGAGTATGACGGCCTTCTCTAGAGCATGTCAGCAGACTCTAGAGCATGAAGGCATTCTCCAGAGCATGATGGCAGACTCTAGAGCATGACAGCCTATTCTAGAGCATGTCAGCAGACTCTAGAGTCTGAAGGCTTTCTCTAGAGCATGTTAGCTTTCACTAGAGCATGACGGCCTTCTCAAAGGGATGATGCCATTTTCTAGAGCATGACGGCATTCTCCAGAGCATGACGGTGGTCTCTGGAGCATGACAGCTTTCTCTAGAGCATGACACCATTCTCTAGAGAATGACGGTGGCCTCTAGAGCATGACGGTGGACTCTAGAGCATGATGACATTCTCTAGAGCAAGACGGCGTTCCCTTGAGCTTGATGACATTCTTTAGAGCATGACGGTGTTCTCTTGAGCTTGATGGCATTCTCTGGAGCATGATGGCGGACCCTAGAACATGACAGTGTTCTCTAGAGCATGACGGTGGACTCTAGAGCATGACGGCATTTTCTAGAGCATAACGGTGTTCTCTTGAGCTTGACGGCATTCTCTCGAGCATGATGGCAGACCTTAGAGCATGACGGCATTCTCTAGAAACATAGAAACAGAGAAGATAGGAGCAGGAGTAGGCCATTTGGCTCCTTGAGCCTGCTCCGCCATTCAATGAGATCATGGCTGATCATCCAAATTCAGTTCCCTGTCCCTGCCTTCTCCCCCTATCCCTTGATCCCTTTAGCCTTAAGAAATATATCCAACTCCTTCTTGAATATATTTAATGAACTGGCCTCCACCGCCCTCTGTGGCAGAGAATTCCACAGGTTCACCACTCTCTGGGTGGAGAAATTCCTCCTCATGTCAGTCCTAAATGGCTTACCCCTTATCCTTAGACTATGATCCCTGGTTCTGGACTCCCCGGCCATCGGAAACATCCTTCCTGCATCTAGTCTGTCCAGGCCTGACAGAATTTTATAGGTTTCGATGAGATCCCCTCTCAATCTTCTAAACTCCAGTGAGTATAAGCCCAATCGACACAATCTCTCCTCATACGTCATTCCTGCCATCCCAGGTATCAGCCTGGTGAATCTTCGCTGCACTCCCTCCATGGCAAGAACATCCTTCCTCAGATAAGGTGACCAAAACTGCACACAATACTCAAGGTGCGGTCTCACCAAGGCCCTGTACAACTGCAACAAGACATCCTTGTTCCTGTACTCAAACCCTCCTGCTATGAAGGCCAACATACCATTTGCCTTCTTAACCGCCTGCTGCACCTGCATGCTTACCTTCAGCGACTGGTGCATAAGAACACCCAGGTCTCTTTGCACTTCCCCTTTTCCCAATCTATTGCCACTCAAATAATAGTCTGCCTTCCTGTTTTTGCCACCAAAGTGGATAACCTCACATTTATCCACATTATAGTGCATTTGCCATGTTTCTGCCCAATCACCCAACCTGTCCAAATCGTACTGGAGTTTCACGACATCCTCCTCACAGCATACCCTCCCACCCAGCTTTGTGTCGTCTGCAAATTTGGAGATATTACATCTAGTTCCCTCACCTAGATCATTAATATATATTGTGAACAGCTGGGGTCCTAGGACCGATCCTTGCGGTACCCCACTAGTCACTGCCTACCACTCGGAAAACGACCCGTTTATTCCAACTCTTTGCTTTCTATCCACCAACCAGTTCTCTATCCAAGTCAATACCTTGCCCCCAATCCCATGTGCCTTAACTTTACACGCTAATCTCTAGAGCATAACGGCATGTTCTTGAGCACGATGGCATTCTCCAGGGCATGACGGCAGACTCTGGAGCATGACGGCGTACTCTAGAGCATGACACCGTTCCCTAGAGCATGATGGCATTCTCTAGAGCATGACGCCATTCTCTAGAGCATGATGGTGGACTCTATAGAAAGATGACATTTTCTAGAGCATGACGGCGTACTCTAGAGCATGACGCTGTTCTCTAGAGCATGACGGTGGACACCAGAGCCTGATGGTCTACTCTAGAGCATGATGACAGACTATGGAGCATGATGGCATACGTTAGAGCATGACAGCCTACTCTAGAGCATGACAGCAGACTCTAGAGCATGACGGCCTACGCTGTAACACGAGGGCATTTTCTAGAGCATGACGGCTTTCTCTGGAGCTTGATGGCCTTCTCTAGGGCATGACAGCATCCTCTAGGGCATGACGGTGTTCTCTAGAGCTTAACGGCCTTCTCTAGAGCATGACGGCATTCTCTAGAGCTTGATGGCCTACTGTAGAGCATTACGGCCTTCTCTAGGGCATGAAGTCCTTCTCTAGGGCATGACTGTGATCTCCAGAGCTTGACGGTATTCTCTATAGCTTGACGGCTTTCTCTAGAGAATGATGGCCTATTCTAGGGCATGACGGTGTTCTCTAGGGCATGACAGTGTTCTCTAGTGCATGATGGCATTCTCTAGAGCATGACAGCGTTCTCTAGAGCATGACGGCATTCTATAGAGCATGATGGTGTGCTCTAGAGCATGATGCCATGCTCTAGAGCATGACGGCCTACTCTAGAGCATGAGCGTTTTCTGTAGAGCATGACGGCGTTCTCTAGAGCATGATGGCATTCTCTAGAGCATGACGGCTTTCTCTAGTGCATGACGGCCTACTCTGGAGCATGTCAGCGGACTCTAGATTCTGTCAACATTCACTCGAGCATGATGGCATTCTCCAGAGCATGATGGCTTTCTCTAGAGCATGACGGCGGACTCTATAGAATGACGACATTTTCTAGAGCATGACGGCGTACTCTAGAGCATGATGCTGCTCTCTAGAGCATGACGGCGGACACCAGAGCCTGACGGTCTACTCTAGAGCATGATGACGGACAATGGAGCATGACGGCATACTCTAGAGCATGACAGCCTACTCTAGAGCATGACAGCAGACTCTAGAGTATGACAGCCTACACTGTAACACGAGGGCATTCTCTAGAGCATGACGGCTTTCTCTGGAGCTTGATGACCTTCTCTAGGGCATGACAGCATTCTCTAGGGCATGACAGCGTTCTCTGGAGCTTAACGGCATTCTCTGGAGCATGACGGCGTTCTCTAGAGCTTGATGGCCTACTGTAGAGCATTACGGCCTTCTCTAGGGCATGAAGTCCTTCTCTAGGGCATGACTGTGATCTCTAGAGCTTGACGGCTTTCTCTAGAGAATGATGGCCTATTCTAGGGCATGACGGTGTTCTCTAGGGCATGACGGTGTTCTCTAGGGCATGGCAGCATTCTCTAGAGCATGATGGCATACTTTAGAGCATGACAGCGTTCTCTAGAGCATGATGGCATTCTATAGAGCATGACGGCATGCTCTAGAGCATGATGGCCTACTCTAGTGCATGAGGGTTTTCTGTAGAGCATGATGGCGTTCTCTAGAGCATGATGGCATTCTCTAGAGCATGACGGCTTTCTCTATCGCACGACAGCCTACTCTGGAGCATGTCAGCAGACTCTAGATTCTGTCGACATTCTCTCGAGCATGACGGCATTCTCCAGAGCATGATGGTTTTCTCTAGAGCATGATTACCTTCTCTTCGGCATGACAGCGTTCTCTAGGGCATGATACATAGATACATAGATACATAGAAGATAGGAGCAGGAGTAGGCCATTCGGCCCTTCGTGCCTGCTCCGCCATTTAATGAGATCATGGCTGATCCTTTAATTCAGTATCCCGTCCCCGCCTTCTCTCCGTAACCCTTAACCCCTTTTGCCCGTAGAAATATATCTAATTCCCTCTTAAATATATTTAATGAGTTGGCGTACACTGCCCTCTGTGGCAATGAGTTCCACAGGTTCACCACTCTCTGAGTGAAGAAATTCCCCCTCATCTCTGTCCTAAATGGTTTAGCCCTTATCCTTAAATTATGTCCTCTAGTTCTGTTCTCACCCGCCAAGGGAAACATTCCTTCTGCATCCAGTCTGTCTAGACCTGTCAGAATTTTATACACTTCTATGAGGTCCCCTCTCAATCTTCTAAACTCCAGTGTGTACATCCCTAAACTACATAGTCTCTCCTCATAGGTCATTCCCGCCATTCCTGGTATCAGCCTGGTGAATCGCCGCTGCACCCCCTCCATGGCAAGAACATCCTTCCTCAGATGAGGCGACCAAAACTGTACACAGTACTCGAGGTGTGGTCTCACCAGTGCCCTGTACAGCTGCAGCAAGGTATCCCTGTTCCTGTATTCTAACCCTTTTGCTATGAAGGCCAGCATACCGTTTGCCTTCTTGACCGCCTGTTGCACCTGCATGCTCGCCTTCAGTGACTGGTGTACAAGAACACCCAGGTCTCTCTGTACTTCCCCCTCTCCCAATCTATTGCCATTTAAATAATAATTTGCCCTCCCGTTCCTGCACCCAAGGTGGATAACTTCGCACTTGTCCACATTATAGTGCATCTGCCATTTATCCGCCCAATCGCCCAGTCTGTCCAAATCGCTCTGGAGCTTCCTGGTCTCTTCCTCTGAGCCCACCCCACCTCCTAGTTTAGTGTCGTCTGCAAATTTGGAAATGCTGCATCCGACTCCCTGATCCAGGTCATTAATGTAAATTGTGAACAGCTGGGGGCCCAGGACAGATCCCTGTGGTACCCCACTTGTTACTGCCTGCCATTCAGAAAATGAGCCGTTTATTCCAACTCTCTGTTTTCTATCTGACAGCCAGTTCCCTATCCACGCCAAAACTTTCCCCTTTATCCCATGAGCCTCAATTTTCCATGCTAATCTTTTATGTGGGACCTTATCGAAGGCCTTTTGGAAGTCCAGGTACACCACATCTACTGGCTCTCCCCCATCTATTCTACCAGTTACTCCCTCAAAAAATTCCAATAGATTAGTCAAGCACGATTTACCCTTTGTAAATCCATGTTGACTCTGTCCTATCCTGTCCCCATTTGCTAAGTGCTCCGCTATTTCATCCTTAATGATGGACT
Organism: Somniosus microcephalus; assembly: GCF_052327205.1. Classification (NCBI taxonomy): domain Eukaryota; kingdom Metazoa; phylum Chordata; class Chondrichthyes; order Squaliformes; family Somniosidae; genus Somniosus; species Somniosus microcephalus. The sequence goes on along the minus strand of NC_140987.1, from coordinate 141,160,011 downwards.
CCAGCATTTTGCCCACAACTGATGTAAGGCTTACAGGTCTGTAATTACCTGCTTTTTCCCTACCCCCCTTTTTGAATAGTGGGGTAACGTTAGCTACCCTCCAATCCATCGGCACTGTTCCCGAGTCTAATGAATTCTGAAAAATCATCCTTAGTGCATCCGCTATCTCTAGGGCCACCTCCTTCAGTACCCTAGGATGCATGTTATCAGGCCCTGGGGATTTGTCCACCTTCAATCCCTTTAGCTTCCTTAACACCATATCCTTAGAGATATTGATTTGCGTCAGTTCCTCCTTTGCCAATGTCCCTATTTTTCCCGATATCCCAGGGAGGTTTTTTGTGTCTTCCTTCGTAAAGACTGACCCAAAGTATGCATTTAGTTGATCTGCCATTTCCTTATTTCCCATTATATATTCCCCCGTATCTGACTGCAATGGACCAACTTTGGTTTTCACCAGTCTTTTCCTTTTGATATATTTATAAAAGCTTTTGGAGTTAGTTTTTATATTTTCCGCCAGCTTATTTTCGTAAGCTATTTTGCCCCTCTTGATCATGCCCTTTGCCCTCCTTTGCTCTATCTTAAACTGTTCCCAATCTTCCGCTCTGGCGCTTTTTTTGGCTATTTTATACGCCCTATCTTTGGATTTTATGCTGTCTCTAATTTCCCCTGTTATCCACGGTTGAGTCACCTTTTTAGATTTCCTTTTATGCCAGATTGGTATAAACAATTTTTGCAATTTTGTCATTCTATCTTTAAATGTTTGCCATTGTTTATCTACCTCCAGTCCTCTCAGGAACGTTGTCCAATCAGACCTACTCAGTTCCCGTCTCATGGCATCATAATTCCCCTTGTTTAAATTCAGGACCTTAGTCTCTGAGTCAATTTCTTCGCTCTCCATTTCGAGTGAGAAATCGATCATGTTATGATCGCTCTGACCCAAGGGTCCCCGTACAACAAGATTACTGATTAGTCCCTTCTCATTGCACAGTACCCAGTCCAATATAGCCTGTTCCCGAGTTGGTTCCTCGACATATTGATCCAGATAACCATCCCTTAAACACTCAAGGAATTCCTCCTCCTCATTATTTTTACTGATTAGGCTAGTCCAATCTATATGTAAGTTAAAGTCACCTATGATGACAGCTGTGCTCTTATTGCACGCTTCTCTAATTTCCCTCGTGATGCCCTCCCTAACCTCTATTTTACTATTTGGAGGCCTATATACCACTCCTATTAATGTTTTTCGCCCCTCGCTATTTCTTAGCTCCACCCATATAGATTCTGTATTAACTGAGTTAATATCCTTCCTTTCAATTGCATTTATCCCCTCTTTTACTAGCAATGCTACCCCTCCTCCCTTTCTTTTTTGTCGATCCTTCCTAAATACTGAATACCCCTGTATGTTAAGCTCCCAGCCCTGCTCACCCTGCAACCATGTTTCCGTAATCCCAATTAGATCATAATTATTAACCTCTATTTCCACAGCTAATTCATCTACCTTGTTCCTGATGCTTCTCGCATTAAGGTATAAAACCCTCAGGCTTTTTTTATGCTCACATTTTTTATGAATTAGTTTGGCCCTTTGTTTTTTGTTCCTCACCCTTTTACCATTTATTTCTGTCTGCCTTTCACTTTCCTCTATTTCACTACATAGGTTTCTAGCCCCCTGCCATACTAGTTTAAATGCTCCCGAACTGCTTTATCAAAAATTACCCCGAGAACATCAGTTCCATCTCTGCACAGGTGTAGACCGTCCCTTTTGTATAGGTCACACCTACCACAAAACTGGTTCCAATGCCTCAAAAATTTAAAACCCTCCCTCTTACACCACTGCTCAAGCCACGTATTTAGCCTAACTATCCTGTTCTCTGTACTCTTACTAGCACGTGGCACTGGTAGTAATCCAGAGATTACTACCTTCGAGGTCCTACTTTTTAGCTTGGCTCCTAACTCCCTAAATTCTACTTGTAGGACCTCTTCCCTTTTTTTAGCTACGTCGTTGGTACCAACATGTATCACGACAACTGGCTGTTCCCCCTCCCCCTCCAGAATGTTCTGCACCCGCGCCGAGACATCCTTGACCCTTGCACCAGGGAGGCAACATACCATCCTGGAGTCTCGGTCGCGACCACAGAAACCCCTATCTATTCCCCTTACAATCGAATCCCCTATTACTATAGCCCTGCCACTCTTTTTCCCTCCCTTCTTTGCAACAGAGCCAGTCATGGTGCCATGAGCCTGGCTGCTGGTGCCTTCCCCCGATGCGTCACCCCCCCCGACAACAGTACCTAAGACGGTGAACCTGTTGCTAAGGGAGACAACCCCAGGGGATTTCTGCACTACCTTCCTGCCCTTGCTCTGCCTTTTGGTCACCCATGTACTGTCTACGCTGGCCTTAACCTGCGGTGTGACCAACTCACTAAATGTGCTATCCACACCCCTCTCAGAATCGTGGATGCTCCAAAGTGAGTCCATCTGCAGCTCAAGGGCCGTCATGCGGTCCCACATGAGCTGCAGCTGGACACACTTCCCGCACACATAGTCGTCAGGTACACAGGAAGCGTCCCTGATTTCCCACATGTTACAGGAGGAGCATGACACAGGTCCGAGCTCTACTGCCATGACTTAACCCTTATATTACTTTTTAATTTTCTAGTTTTAGTTTATTTATCGACTTTTGTTTTCCCGAAGCTTACTTAGACCAATGTATACTGTACTCCTCTTATTCCTTTTTAAACTAACCAAATCCCACTAGTTTTGGTTTTACTTTCTAGGAAGGTTTGAGGAAAGTACTTACCAGTTAGTCTTACCTCCCTGGTCTTTCGCTGACTTCCCGGTCTTGTGTCCCCTTGGTCCTACGCCGACTTCCCGCTCCTCCCGGTTCCTGCCCTCCTTAAATACCTTTCACCTGGGTGCTTCCCACCAGGTCCGCTTCTGAAAAAAAGCTCACGACCTGGACTTCCGCCTCAGCTGTTTTTTTAAATGGCTTTTTAACTCTCTCCTTCCCTGAGATTGGAGATTGGTGAGGCCTACCTGGGCCTCTGGAGCCTCTTGTAGTCGCTCTGCCGCTCAGCTCCGCCTCCACCCGCTGCCGATGCCGCACTGGGGCCTACCTGGGCCTCTGGAGCCTCTTGTAGTCGCTCTGCCGCTCAGCTCCGCCTCCACCCGCTGCCGATGCCGCACTGGGGCCTACCTGGGCCTCTGGAGCCTCTTGTAGTCGCTCTGCCGCTCAGCTCCGCCTCCACCCGCTGCCGATGCCGCACTGGGGCCTACCTGGGCCTCTGGAGCCTCTTGTAGTCGCTCTGCCGCTCAGCTCCGCCTCCACCCGCTGCCGATGCCGCACTGGGGCCTACCTGGGCCTCTGGAGCCTCTTGTAGTCGCTCTGCCGCTCAGCTCCGCCTCCACCCGCTGCCGATGCCGCACTGGGGCCTACCTGGGCCTCTGGAGCCTCTTGTAGTCGCTCTGCCGCTCAGCTCCGCCTCCACCCGCTGCCGATGCCGCACTGGGGCCTACCTGGGCCTCTGGAGCCTCTTGTAGTCGCTCTGCCGCTCAGCTCCGCCTCCACCCGCTGCCGATGCCGCACTGGGGCCTACCTGGGCCTCTGGAGCCTCTTGTAGTCGCTCTGCCGCTCAGCTCCGCCTCCACCCGCTGCCGATGCCGCACTGGGGCCTACCTGGGCCTCTGGAGCCTCTTGTAGTCGCTCTGCCGCTCAGCTCCGCCTCCACCCGCTGCCGATGCCGCACTGGGGCCTACCTGGGCCTCTGGAGCCTCTTGTAGTCGCTCTGCCGCTCAGCTCCGCCTCCACCCGCTGCCGATGCCGCACTGGGGCTGACTCTAGAGCATGATGCTGTTTTCTAGAGCATGATGGTGGACTCAAGAGCATGACGCTGTTCTCTAGAGCATGACGGCTTTTACTAGAGCATTACTGCCTTCTCTAGGGCACGACGGCAGACTCTAGAGCATGAGGGCGTTCTCTAGAGCATGACGGCGTGATCTAGAACAAAACAACTTGCTCGAGAGCATGACGGTGTATTCTAGAGCATGACAGCTTTCTCTTGAGCATGACAGCCTATTCTAGAGCATGATGGCGTACTCTAGAGCATGATGGCCTACTCTAGAGCATGAGGGTTTTCTCCAGAGCAAGATGGCCTATTCTAGAGCATGACAGCATACTCTAGGAGCATGACAGCCTTCTCTAGGGCATGACAGCGTTCTCTAGGGCATGACAGCATTCTCTAGAGCTTAACGGCATTCTCTAGTGCATGATGTCATTCACTAAGGCTTAGCGGCCTACTCTAGAGCATGACAGCCTTCTCTAGGGCATGACAATGATCTCTAGAGCTTGACGTCGATCGCTGGAGCTTGACGGCGTTCTCTAGAGCTTGCCGGTGTTCTCTAGAGCATGAATTCCTTCTCTAGGGCATGACTGTGATCTCTTGAGCATGATGCCATTCTCTAGAGCATGACGCCGTGTTCTAGAGCATGAGGGCTTTCTCTAAAGCATGTCAGCAGACTCTAGAGCCTGAAGGTGTTCTCCAGAGCATGAAGTCGTTCTCTAAATCATGACGGCGTACTCCAGAGCATGACGGCCTATTCTAGAGCGTGGAGATGGACTTTAGAGCCTGATGGCATACTCTAGAGCATGAGGGTGTTCTCTAGAGCATGATGGTGGATTCTAGAGCATGACAACTTGCTATAGAGCATGATCACAGGAAGGACAGGCAGGAAGGGAGAGGAGGTGGGGTGGCTATGTTAATAAAGGAAGGAATCACTATAATACAGAGAAATGATATTGGGTCAAAGGAGCACGATAGTGAAACAGTTTGGGTGGAGGTAAGGAATAATAAGGGGAAAAAAACACTAGTGGGTGTAGTCTATAGGCCTCCGAACAGTTGCAACTCTGTTGGACGGAGTATTAATCAGGAAATAGTTGAGGCTTGTAATAAGGGAACAGCTATAATTATGGGGGATTTTAATTATCATATTAACTGGACAAATCAAATTGGGCAGAGCAGCCTTGAGGAAGAGTTCATTGAGTGTATTAGGGATGGGTTTCTTGAGCAGTATGTAACTGAACCGACCAGGGGGCAAGCAACCTTAGATTTGGTCCTGTGTAATGAGACAGGATTAATTAAAAATGTCCTAGTAAAGGATCCCCTTGGAATGAGTGACCAAAGCATGGTTGAGTTCCATATTCAATTAGAGGGTGAGAAGGTTGGATCTCAAACAAGCGTGCTGAGCTTGAATAAAGGAGACTATGAAGGTATGAGAGCGGAATTAATGAGAGTAGACTGGGAAAATAGATTAAAGGGTAAGACGGTACATGACCAGTGGTGTACATTTAAGGAGTTATTTTACAACTTCCAAAAAAAATATATTCCACTGAGGAAAAAAGGGTGTAAAAGAAAAGATAGCCATCCGTGGCTAAGTAAAGTAATTAAGGATAGTATCCGACTAAAAACAAGGGCATATAAGGTAGCCAAATCTAGTGGGAGGATGGAAGATTGGGAAGTCTTTAAAAGACAGCAAAAAATAACAAAAAGATTGATTAAGAAAGGGAAGATAGATTATGAAAGTAAATTAGCAAAATATATAAAAACAGACAGTAAAAGTTTCTATAGTTATATAAAAAGAAAAAGGGTGGCTAAAGTAAATGTTGGTCCCTTAGAGGATGAGACCGGGAAATTAATGGTGGGAAACATGGAGATGGCAAAAACACTGAACAATTACTTTGTATCAGTCTTTACAGTAGAGGACACTAAGAATATCCCAACACTGGACAAACAGGGGGCTCTAGGGGGGGAGGAACTAAATACAATTAAAATCACTAAGGAAGTGGTACTTGGTAAAATAATGGGACTCAAGGCGGATAAATCCCCTGGACCTGATGGCTTGCATCCCAGGGTCTTGAGGGAAGTAGCGGTAGGGATTGTGGATGCATTGGTAATAATTTTCCAAAACTCACTGGACTCAGCAAAGGTCCCGGCAGATTGGAAAACTGCTAATGTAACACCATTATTTAAAAAGGGTAGTAGGCAGAAGGCTGGAAACTATAGACCTGTTAGCCTAACATCTGTGGTTGGTAAAATGTTAGAGTCCATTATTAAGGAGACAGTAACGGGACATTTGGATAAACACAATTTAATAGGGCAAACTCAGCATGGTTTCATGAAGGGGAAGTCATGTTTAACAAATTTGCTTGAGTTTTTTGAGGAAGTAACATACAGGGTGGATAAAGGGGAACCAGTGGACGTAGTGTATTTAGACTTCCAAAAGGCATTTGATAAGGTGCCACACAAAAGATTATTGCTCAAGATAAAAAATCACGGGATTGGGGGTAATATTCTGGCATGGGTGGAGGATTGGCTCTCTAACAGAAAGCAGAGAGTTGGGATAAATGGTTCGTTCTCAGATTGGCAACCAGTAACTAGTGGTGTTCCGCAGGGGTCAGTGCTGGGTCCCCAACTCTTTACAATCTATATTAACGATTTGGAGGAAGGGACCGAGTGTAACATATCAAAGTTTGCAGATGATACAAAGATGGGACGGAAAGTAGTGAGTGAGGAGGACATAAAAAACCTGCAAAGGGACATAGACAGGCTAAGTAAGTGGGCAGAGATTTGGCAGATGGAATACAATACTGGAAAGTGTGAAGTTATGCACTTTGGCAGGAAAAATCAGAGAGCAAGTTATTATCTTAATGGCAAGAAACTGGAAAGTACTGTAGTACAAAGGGATCTGGGGGTCCTGGTGCACGAAACTCAAAAAGTTAGTATGCAGGTGCAGCAAGTGATCAAGAAGGCCAATGGAATGTTGGCTTTTATTGCTAGGGGGTTGGAATATAAAAACAGGGAGGTATTGCTGCAGTTGTACAAGGTATTGGTGAGGCCGCACCTGGAATACTGCATACAGTTTTGGTGTCCATACTTAAGAAAAGACATACTTGCTCTCGAGTCAGTACAAAGAAGGTTCACTCGGTTAATCCCGGGGATGAGGGGGTGGTCATATGAGGAGAGGTTGAGTAGATTGGGACTCTACTCATTGGAGTTCAGAAGAATGAGAGGCGATCTTATTGAAACATATAAGATTGTGAAGGGGCTTGATCGGGTGGATGCGGTGAGGATGTTCCCAATGATGGGTGAAACTAGAACTAGGGGGCATAATCTTAAAATAAGGGGCTGCTCATTCAAAACTGAGATGAGGAGAAACTTCTTCACTCAGAGGGTGGTAGGTTTGTGGAATTTGCTGCCCCAGAAAGCTGTGGAAGCTACATCATTAAATAAATTTAAAACAGAAATAGATAGTTTCCTAGAAGTAAAGGGAATAAAGGGTTACGGGGAGCGGGCAGGAAATTGGACATGAGTCTGGGTTCGGAATGGTCATGGCCCTGTGGGTAGTGGAGCGGGCCCAGGGGCCGTGTAGCCTTGTTCTGCTCCTACCGTGTTCTAATTCTGTTAGATTTCAGGAGATGGTTTTATTCCTGTTCCTGGCTGGGGTGGAGATCGTCTTTACAGAAGGTAAGTACTGTAGAAAATATAGGGACAGAGTGATCTCCTGGAAGAATTTCGATCGCCTAGATGGGTCGGAGAGGAATTTCCCAGATTTTTTTCTCCCAAATTGGCCATTGGGTCTTTATCTGGTTTTTCGCCTCTCCCGGGAGATCACATGGGTTCGGGTGGATGCAGAGTGATAGAAGATTTGAGGTTAGGATCAGATCAGCCATGATCTTATTGAATGGTGGAGCAGGCTCGAGGGGCCGATTGGCCTACTCCTGCTCCTATTTCTTATGTTCTTATGTTCTTATGATGGCATTCTCTTGAGCATGACGGCCTATTCTAGAGCACGATGGCGTACTCTAGAGCATGATGGCCTACTCTAGAATATGAGGGCGTACTCTACAGCATGATGGCCTATTCTAGAGCATGAGGGCAGACCCTAGAGCATGACGGCTTTCTCTAGAGAATGACAGCCTTCTCTAGGGCAAGACAGCGGACTCTGGAGCTTGACAGCCTTCTCTAGGGTATGACAGCATTCTCTAGTGCATAACGGCCTTCTCTAGAGCATCACAGCATTCTCTAGAGCTTGAAGGCCTACTCTAGAGCATGACGGCCTTCTCTAGAGCATGACGATGGACTATAGAGCATGACGGCATCCTTTAGAGCATGACGGTGTTGCCTAGAGCATGATGGCAGAACTAGAGCATGACGACGGACTCTAGAGCATGACGGCATGCTCTAGAGCATGACAGCATGCTCTACATCATGACGGTGTTCTCTAGTGCATGACGGCGGAACTAGAGCATGACGGCAGACTCTATAGCATGATGGCATTATCTACAGCATGACGGCCTACTCTAGATCATGACGGCATGCTCTAGAGCATGACGATGGACTATAGAGCATGACAGCATCCTTTAGAGCATGGCGGTGTTGCCTAGAGCATGACGGCAGAACTAGAGCATGATGACGGACTTTAGAGCATGATGGCATGTTCTAGAGCATGACAGCGTGCTCTACAGCATGACGGTGTTCTCTAGTGCATGACGGCAGAACTAGAGCATGACGGTAGACTCTAGAGCATGACGGTGTGCTCTAGAGCATGACAGGACACTCTAGAGCATGACGGTGTTCTCTAGAGCATGATGTCATTATCTACAGCATGACGGCCTACTCTAGAGCATGACGGCTGACGGTGCTCTCTAGAGCATGATGGCATTCTGTCGAGCATGACGGCGGACTCTAGAGCATGACGGCCTACTCTTGAACACGAGGGCATTCTCTAGAGCATGATGGCTTTCTCTAGAGCATGACGGCCTTCGCTAGGCTATGATGGTGGACTCTGGAGCTTGATTGCCTACTCTAGAGCATGACAGCAGAACTAGAGCTTGACAGCATTCTCTAGAGCATGACGGATTTCTCTAGAGCATGACGGCATTCTCTATAGCATGACAGTGTACTCTAGAGCATGATGGCATTCTCTAGTGCATGACGGCGGACTCTAGAGCATGACAGCCTACTCTGGAACATGAGGGCATTCTCTAGAGCATGACGGCTTTCTCTAGAGCATGACAGCCTTCGCTAGGCTATGACCGCGAACTCTGGAGCTTGACGGCCTTCTCTAGGGCATGACGGCGTTCTCTTGAGCTTAACGGCCTATCTACAGCAAGACGGCATTCTCTCGAGCTTGACGTCCTACTCTAGAGCATGACGGCCTTCCCTAGGGCATTACCGCGATCTCTAGAGCTTGGCGGTGATCTCTAGAGCTTGACGGCATTCTCTAGAGCATGACGGTGTTCTCTAGTGCATGATGGCAGAACTAGAGCATGACGGCGTGCTCGAGAGCATGATGGGATACTCTGGAGCACGACGGTGTTCTCTAGAGCACAATGGCATTATCTACAGCATGACGGTGCTATCTAGAGCATGATGGCATTCTGTAGAGTATGATGTCCTTCTCTAGGACATGACAGTGTTCCCTAGGGCATGATGGCATTTTCTATAGCATGACGGCCTACTCTACAGCATGACAGCAGAACTAGAGCATGATGGCAGTCTCTAGAGAATGACGCCATTCTCTAGAGCATGACTGATTTATCTAGAGCATGACAGCGGACTCTAGAGCAAGACTGTGGACTCTAGAGCATGATGGTGGACTCTATAGTATGAGGGTGGACTGTAGAGCATGACGGCATTCTCTAGAGCATGATGGCATTCTCTAGAGCATAATGGCATTCTCTAGAGCATGACGACTTTCTCTAGAGCATGACGGCCTTCTCTAGGGCATGACGGCAGTCTCTGGAACTTGACGGCCTTCTCTAGGGCATGACAGCATACTCTCGAGCTTGATGGCCTACTCTAGAGCATGATGGCCTTCTCGAGGGCATGACCATGATCTCTAGAGCTTGACGGCGCTCTCTAGAGCTTGACGGCCTTTTCTAGAGCATGACGGTGTTCTCTAGAGCATGAAGTCCTTCTCTAGGGCATGATGGCGTCCTCTAGAGCATGATGGCCTACTCTAGGGCATGACAGCATTCTCTAGAGCTTGACGGCTTTCTCTAGAGCATGACGGCCTACTCTAGAGCATGATGGCAGACTCTACAGCATGACGGCGTTCTCTACAGCATGAGGGCGTTTTCTAGAGCATGGCTGCGGACTCTAGAGCATGAAGACTTGCTCTAGAGCATGACAGCATATTCTAGAGCATGACTGCATTCTCTTGAGCATGACAGCATACTCTAGAGCATGATGGACTACTCTAGAGCATGAGGGTGTTCTCGAGAGCGTGACAGCATACTCTAGAACATGAGGGCATTCTCTAGAGCATGACGGCAGAATCTAGAGCATGACGGCTTTCTCTAGAGCATGCTGGCCTTCTCTAGGGCATGACAGCAGACTCTGGAGCTTGATGACTTTCTCTAGAGCATGACTGCCTTCTTTAGGGCATGACAGCATTCTCTAGGGCATGACGGCATTCTCTAGAGCATAATGCCCTTCTCTACAGCATGGTGGCATTCTCTAGAGCTTGGTGGCCTACTCTAGAGAATGACTGCCTTCTCTAGGGCATGACAACATTCTCTACAGCATGGTAGCATTCTCTAGAGCTTGGCGGCATACTCTAGAGAATGACTGCCTTCCCTAGGGCATGACAACATTCTCTACAGCATGGTAGCATTCTCTAGAGCTTGGCGGCATACTCTAGAGAATGACTGCCTTCCCTAGGGCATGACAACATTCTCTAGAGCATGATGGCATTCTCTATAGCATGACGGCCTACTCTAGAGCATGGCAGCAGAACTAGAGCATGATGGCATTCTCTAGAGAATGACGCCATTCTTTAGAGCATGACTGATTTCTCTAGAGCATGACTGCCTATTCTAGAGCATGTTGGCAGACTCTACAGCATGATGGCATTCTCTACAGCATGAGGGCGTTTTCTAGAGCATGGCTGCGGACTCTAGAGCATGAAGACTTGCTCTAGAGCATGACAGCATATTCTAGAGCATGACTGCATTCTCTTGAGCATGACAGCCTACTCTAGAGCATGGCAGCAGAACTAGAGCATGATGGCATTCTCTAGAGAATGACGCCATTCTCTAGAGCATGACTGATTTCTCTAGAGCATGACAGTGGACTCTAGAGCAAGACCATGGACTCTAGAGCATGATGGTGGACTCTATAGTATGAGGGTGGACTGTAGAGCATGACGGTGCTCTCTAGAGCTTGATGGCATTTTCTAGAGCATGACGGTGTTCTCTAGAGCATGAAGTCCTTCTCTAGGGCATGATGGCGTCCTCTACATAGATACATAGAAGATAGGAGCAGGAGTAGGCCATTCGGCCCTTCGTGCCTGCTCCGCCATTCAATGAGATCATGGCTGATCCTTTAATTCAGTATCCCGTCCCCGCCTTCTCTCCGTAACCCTTAACCCCTTTTGCCCGTAGAAATATATCTAATTCCCTCTTAAATATATTTAATGAGCTGGCGTACACTGCCCTCTGTGGCAATGAGTTCCACAGGTTCACCACTCTCTGAGTGAAGAAATTCCCCCTCATCTCTGTCCTAAATGGTTTAGCCCTTATCCTTAAATTATGTCCTCTAGTTCTGTTCTCACCCGCCAAGGGAAACATTCCTTCTGCATCCAGTCTGTCTAGACCTGTCAGAATTTTATACACTTCTATGAGGTCCCCTCTCAATCTTCTAAACTCCAGTGTGTACATCCCTAAACTACATAGTCTCTCCTCATAGGTCATTCCCGCCATTCCTGGTATCAGCCTGGTGAATCGCCGCTGCACCCCCTCCATGGCAAGAACATCCTTCCTCAGATGAGGCGACCAAAAAGAGCATGATGGCCTACTCTCGGGCATGACAGCATTCTCTAGAGATTGACGGCTTTCTCTAGAGCATGATGGCCTACTCTACAGCATGATGTCATTCTCTAGAGCATGACTGCCTCTTCTAGAGCATGATGGCAGACTCTACAGCATGACGGCGTTCTCCAAAGCATGAGGGCATTTTCTAGAGCATGGCTGCGGACTCTAGAGCATGAAGACTTGCTCTAGAGCATGACAGCATATTCTAGAGCATGACTGCATTCTCTTGAGCATGACAGCATACTCTAGAGCATCACAGACTACTCTAGAGCATGAGGATGTTCTCTAGAGCGTGACAGCATACTCTAGAACATGAGGACATTCTCTAGAGCATGACGGCAGAATCTAGAGCATGACGGCTTTCTCTAGAGCATGCTGGCCTTCTCTAGGGCATGACAGCAGACTCTGGAGCTTGATGACTTTCTCTAGAGCATGACAGCCTTCTTTAGGGCATTACAGCATTCTCTAGGGCATGACGGCATTCTCTAGAGCATAATGGCCTTCTCTACAGCATGGTGGCATTCTCTAGAGCTTGGCGGACTACTCTAGAGAATGACTGCCTTCTCTAGGGCATGACAACATTCTCTATAGCATGGTTGCATTCTCTAGAGCTTGGCAGCCTACTCTAGAGAATGACTGCCTTCTCTAGGGCATGACAACATTCTCTAGAGCATGATGGCATTCTCTAGAGCATGATGGCGGACTCTAGAGCATGACAACTTGCTCTAGAGCATGACGGCATATTCTAGACCATGTCAGCATACTCTAGAGCATGATGGCCTACTCTAGAGCATGAGGGCATTCTCTCGAGCTTGACGGGCTATTCTAGAGCATGATGGCCTACTCTAGAGCAGGATGGCAAACTCTAGACCATGCTGGTGTACTCTAGAGCATGATGTCATTCTCTAGAGCATTACGGCGTGCTCTAGAGTATGAGGGCATTCTCGAGTGCATGACTGCGGACTCTAGAGCATGACGACTTGCTCTAGAGCATAATGGCATAATCTAGAGCATGACAGTGTTCTCTTGAGCATGATGGCCTATTCTAGAGCATGACAGCATACCCTAGAGCATGACGGCACACTCTAGAGCAAGATGGCATCCTCTAGAACATGATGGCACACTCTAGAGCATGATGTTGTTCTCTAGAGCATGATGGCATTCTCTAGGGCATGATGGCCTTCTCTAGGGCATGATGGTGTTCCCTAGGGAATGACGGCATTCTCTAGAGCTTGACGGTCTTCTCTAGGGCAGGGTGGTGTTCTCTAAAACATGATGGCCTACTCTAGATCATGACAGCAGAACTAGAGCATGACGATGGACACTAGAGAATGATGCCATTCTCTAGAGCATGACGACCTTCTCTAGAGCATGATGGCGTTCCCTAGTGCATGACGGCAGACTCTAGAGTTTGACAGCTTGCTCTAGAGCATGACGGCGTATTGTGGAGCATGATGGCATACTCAAGAGCATGACAACTTGCTCTAGAGCACAACAGCCTATTCCAGAGCATGCCGTTGTACTCTAGAACACGATGGCCTACTCTAGAGCACAACCGCAGATCCCAGAGCATGACGGCATACGCTAGAGCATGATGCCATGCTCTAGCAGATGAAGGCCTTCTGTAGAGCACAAAGTCATTCTCTAGAGCATGATTGCCTATTCTAGAGCATGGTGGCAGACTCTAGAGTATGACTGCGTGCTCTAGAGCATGAGGGCATGCTCTAGATCATGACTGCAGACTCTAGAGCATAAAAACTTGCTCTAGAGCATTACAACATATTCTAGAGCTTGACTGCATTCTCTTGAGCATGATGGCCTATTATAGAGCATGATGGCCTACTCTAGAGCATGATGGCCTACTCTAGACTATGAGGGCATTCTCTAGAGCATGACTGCATACTCTAGAGCATGGCGACAGACTATAGAGCATGACAACATCCTCTAGAGCATGCTGGTGTTCCCTAGAGCATGACGGCTTTCTCTAGAGCGTGACGGCGGACTCTAGAGCATGATGGCATACTCTAGAGCATGGCAGCTTCCTCTAGAGCATGACGCCGTACTCTAGAGCATGATGGTGTTCCCTAGAGCATGACGGCATTCTCTACAGCATGACGGCCTACTCTAGAGCATGATGGCCTTCTCTAGGGCATGATGGCGTTCCCTAGGGCATGACAGCATTCTCTAGAGCTTGGCGGCCTTCTCTAGGGCAGGAGGGTGTTCTCTAAAACATGACGGCCTACTCTAGAGCATGACAGCCAAACTAGAGCATGATGACAGACTCTAGAGCATGATGCCGTTCTCTAGAGCTTGATGGCCTTCTCTAGGGCAGGAGGGTGTTCTCTAAAACCTGATGGCCTACTCTAGAGCATGACAGCCGAACTAGAGCATGACGGCAGACTCCAGAGCATGATGCCGTTCTCTAGAGCATGACGGCCTTCTCTAGTACTTGATGGCCTACACTAGAGCATGACGGCTGAACTAGAGCATGATGGTGGACTCTAGAGCATGACGGCATTATCTAGAGCATGATGGTGGACACTAGAGCATGATGCCGTTTTCTAGAGCATGACAGCATTCTCTAGCACATGACAGTGGACTCTAGAGCATTACAGCTTGCTCTAGAGCATGACGGCGTATTGTGGAGCATGACGGCATACTCTAGAGCATGACAACTTGCTCTAGAGCACGACGGCCCATTCTAGAGCTTGACATCACACTCTAGAGCATGATGGCTCACTCTAGAGCACAGCCGTGGACTCCAGAGCATGGCAACATACTCTAGAGCATGATGTCATTCTCTAGAGCATGATGGCATACTCTAGAGCACAAAGTCATTCTCTTGAGGATGACGGCAAACTCTAAAGCATGATGGCCTATTCTAGAGCATGATGGCAGACTCTAGAGCATGATGGCATGCTCTAGAGCATGAAGGTGTTCTCTAGAGCATGACTGTGGACTCTGGAGCAAGACGACTTGCTCTAGAGCACGACGACATATTCTAGAGCATGACTGCATTCTCTTGAGCATGAAGGCCTATTATAGAACATGGTGGCCTACTCAAGAGCATGACGGCCTACTCTAGAGTATGAGGGCGTTCTCCAGAGCATGAAAGCTTGCTCTAGAGCATGGCAGCGTATTGTGGAGCATGACGGCATACTCTAGAGCATGAAAACTTGCTCTAGAGCACAACGGCCAATTCCAGAGCATGACATTGTACTCTAGAACATGACGGCCTGCTCTAGAGCACGACCGTGGACCCCAGAGCATGACGGCATACTCAAGAGCATGATGTCGTTCTCTAGAACATGAAGGCCTACTGTAGAGCACGAAGTCATTCTCTAGAGCATGATGGCCTATTCTAGAGCATGACTGCGGACTCCAGAGCATGACTGCGGACTCTAGAGCATGACGACTTGCTCTAGAGCATGATGACATTCTCTAGAGCAAGACGGCATTCTTTAGAGCATGACGGTGGACACTAGAGCATGACGCCGTTTTATAGAGCATGACAGCATTCCCTAGCACATGACAGTGGACTCTAGAGCATGACAGCTTGCTCTAGAGCATGACGGCGTATGCTGGAGCATGATGGCATACTCTAGAGCATGACAAATTGCTCTAGAGGACAATGGCCTATTCTAGAGCATGACATCATACTCTAGAACATGATGGCTTACTCTAGAGCACAGCCGTGGACTCCAGAGCATGACGGCATACTCTAGAGCATGATGTCGTTCTCCAGAGCATGACGGCATACTCTAGAGCACAAAGTCATTCTCTAGAACATGACGGCGTACTCTAAAGCATGATGGCCTATTCTAGAGCATGATGGCAGACTCTAGAGCATGACGGCATGGGCAATCTCAAGAGCATGACTGCGGACTCTAGAGCATGACGACTTGCTCTAGAGCATGACAACATATTCTAGAGCATGATTGCATTCTCTTGAGCATGAAGGCCTATTATAGAGCATGATGGCCTACTCAAGAGCATGACGGCCTACTCTATGGTATGAGGGCATTCTCTAGAGCATGACGGCATTCTCTAGAGCATGACGGCCTACTCTAGGGCATGTCGGTGGACTCTAGAGAATGACAGCGTGCTCTATAGCATGAGGGCATTCTCTAGAGCTTGACAGGTTTCTCTAGAGCATGACGGCCTACTCTAGGGCATGACGGTGTTCTTTAGAGCATGATGGCATACTCTAGAGCATGACGGCCTACTCTAGGGCATGATGGCGATCTCTAGATCTTGACGGCATACTCTAGGGCATAACGGTGTTCCCTAGAGCTGGACGGCATTCTTTAGAGCTTGACGTCTTTATCTAGAGCATGACGGCCTACTCTAGGGCAAGACGGCGTTCTCCAGCACATGATGGCAGACTCTAGAGCATGATGTCGTTCTCTAGAGCATGATCGCCTATACTAAAGCTTTAAGTCACTCTCTAGAGCATGATGGCCTATTCTAGAGCATGACGGTGGACTCTAGAGCATGGCGGTGTTCTCTATAGCATGAGGGCATTCTCTAGAGCATGGCTATGGATTCTAGAGCATGATGACTTGATCTAGAGCATGACAGCATATTCTAGAGCACAACTGCATTCTCTTGAGCAAGACCGCCTACTATAGAGCATGACGGCCTACTCTAGAGCATGAGGGCGTTCTCTCGAGCATGACCGCGTACTCTAGAGCATGACCGCCTACTCTAGAGCATGAGGGCATTCTCTTGAGCATGACCGCGTACTCTAGAGCATGAGCACTTACTCTAGAGCATGGTGGCCTGCTCTAGAACATGCGGGTGTTCTCTAGAGCATGATGCAGACTCTAGAGCATGATGGCTTTCTCTAGGGCATGACAGCTTTCTCTAGAGCATGACGGCCTTCTCTAGGGCATGACAGCAGACTCTGGAGCTTGATGGCTTTCTCTAGAGCATAACGGCCTTCTCTAGAGCATGACGGCATTCTCTAGAGCTTGGCGACCTACTCTAGACCATGACTGCCTTCTCTAGGGCAAGACGGCGATCTCTAGAGCTTGACAGCATTCTCAAGAGCTTGACGGCCTACTCTAGGACATGACAGTGTTCCCTAGAGCATGTCAACAGACTCTAGAGCATGACAGCCTACTCTAGCGCATGACGGCGATCTGTAGAGCTTGACGGCATACTCTAGAGCATGACGGTGTTCTCTAGTGGCTGATGGCCTTCTCTAGGGCATGACGGCGATCTCTAGAGCATGACAGACTACTCTAGGGAATGACGGTGTTCCCGAGAGCTTGATGGCAGACTCTAGAGCATGACTGCCTACTCTAGGGCAAGACAGCATTCTCTCGAGCATGATGGCAGACTCTAGAGCATGACGGCATTCTCTAGAGCATGATGGCATTCTCTAGAGCACGACAGCATTCTCTAGAGCATGAAGGCGTTCTGTAGAGCATGTCAGCAGACTCTAGAGCCTGAAGACATTCTCCAGAGCATGATGGTGGAATCTAGAGCATGATGGCGTTCTCTAGAGCATGTCAGCAGATTCTAGAGCCTGAAGGCTTTCTCCCATGCATGTCGGCTTTCACTAGAGTATGACGGCCTTCTCTAGGGCATGGTGCCACTTTCTAGAGCATGACGGCTTTCTCTAGAGCATGATGGTGGTCTCTGGAGCATGACAGCGTTCTCTAGAGCATGACGGCAGACTCTAGAGCATGACGGCATTCTCTAGAGCATGACGGCATACTCTAGAGAATGACTGCCTTCCCTAGGGCATGACAACATTCTCTACAGCATGGTAGCATTCTCTAGAGCTTGGCGGCATACTCTAGAGAATGACTGCCTTCCCTAGGGCATGACAACATTCTCTAGAGCATGATGGCATTCTCTATAGCATGACGGCCTACTCTAGAGCATGGCAGCAGAACTAGAGCATGATGGCATTCTCTAGAGAATGACGCCATTCTTTAGAGCATGACTGATTTCTCTAGAGCATGACTGCCTATTCTAGAGCATGTTGGCAGACTCTACAGCATGATGGCATTCTCTACAGCATGAGGGCGTTTTCTAGAGCATGGCTGCGGACTCTAGAGCATGAAGACTTGCTCTAGAGCATGACAGCATATTCTAGAGCATGACTGCATTCTCTTGAGCATGACAGCCTACTCTAGAGCATGGCAGCAGAACTAGAGCATGATGGCATTCTCTAGAGAATGACGCCATTCTCTAGAGCATGACTGATTTCTCTAGAGCATGACAGTGGACTCTAGAGCAAGACCATGGACTCTAGAGCATGATGGTGGACTCTATAGTATGAGGGTGGACTGTAGAGCATGACGGTGCTCTCTAGAGCTTGATGGCATTTTCTAGAGCATGACGGTGTTCTCTAGAGCATGAAGTCCTTCTCTAGGGCATGATGGCGTCCTCTACATAGATACATAGAAGATAGGAGCAGGAGTAGGCCATTCGGCCCTTCGTGCCTGCTCCGCCATTCAATGAGATCATGGCTGATCCTTTAATTCAGTATCCCGTCCCCGCCTTCTCTCCGTAACCCTTAACCCCTTTTGCCCGTAGAAATATATCTAATTCCCTCTTAAATATATTTAATGAGCTGGCGTACACTGCCCTCTGTGGCAATGAGTTCCACAGGTTCACCACTCTCTGAGTGAAGAAATTCCCCCTCATCTCTGTCCTAAATGGTTTAGCCCTTATCCTTAAATTATGTCCTCTAGTTCTGTTCTCACCCGCCAAGGGAAACATTCCTTCTGCATCCAGTCTGTCTAGACCTGTCAGAATTTTATACACTTCTATGAGGTCCCCTCTCAATCTTCTAAACTCCAGTGTGTACATCCCTAAACTACATAGTCTCTCCTCATAGGTCATTCCCGCCATTCCTGGTATCAGCCTGGTGAATCGCCGCTGCACCCCCTCCATGGCAAGAACATCCTTCCTCAGATGAGGCGACCAAAAAGAGCATGATGGCCTACTCTCGGGCATGACAGCATTCTCTAGAGATTGACGGCTTTCTCTAGAGCATGATGGCCTACTCTACAGCATGATGTCATTCTCTAGAGCATGACTGCCTCTTCTAGAGCATGATGGCAGACTCTACAGCATGACGGCGTTCTCCAAAGCATGAGGGCATTTTCTAGAGCATGGCTGCGGACTCTAGAGCATGAAGACTTGCTCTAGAGCATGACAGCATATTCTAGAGCATGACTGCATTCTCTTGAGCATGACAGCATACTCTAGAGCATCACAGACTACTCTAGAGCATGAGGATGTTCTCTAGAGCGTGACAGCATACTCTAGAACATGAGGACATTCTCTAGAGCATGACGGCAGAATCTAGAGCATGACGGCTTTCTCTAGAGCATGCTGGCCTTCTCTAGGGCATGACAGCAGACTCTGGAGCTTGATGACTTTCTCTAGAGCATGACAGCCTTCTTTAGGGCATTACAGCATTCTCTAGGGCATGACGGCATTCTCTAGAGCATAATGGCCTTCTCTACAGCATGGTGGCATTCTCTAGAGCTTGGCGGACTACTCTAGAGAATGACTGCCTTCTCTAGGGCATGACAACATTCTCTATAGCATGGTTGCATTCTCTAGAGCTTGGCAGCCTACTCTAGAGAATGACTGCCTTCTCTAGGGCATGACAACATTCTCTAGAGCATGATGGCATTCTCTAGAGCATGATGGCGGACTCTAGAGCATGACAACTTGCTCTAGAGCATGACGGCATATTCTAGACCATGTCAGCATACTCTAGAGCATGATGGCCTACTCTAGAGCATGAGGGCATTCTCTCGAGCTTGACGGGCTATTCTAGAGCATGATGGCCTACTCTAGAGCAGGATGGCAAACTCTAGACCATGCTGGTGTACTCTAGAGCATGATGTCATTCTCTAGAGCATTACGGCGTGCTCTAGAGTATGAGGGCATTCTCGAGTGCATGACTGCGGACTCTAGAGCATGACGACTTGCTCTAGAGCATAATGGCATAATCTAGAGCATGACAGTGTTCTCTTGAGCATGATGGCCTATTCTAGAGCATGACAGCATACCCTAGAGCATGACGGCACACTCTAGAGCAAGATGGCATCCTCTAGAACATGATGGCACACTCTAGAGCATGATGTTGTTCTCTAGAGCATGATGGCATTCTCTAGGGCATGATGGCCTTCTCTAGGGCATGATGGTGTTCCCTAGGGAATGACGGCATTCTCTAGAGCTTGACGGTCTTCTCTAGGGCAGGGTGGTGTTCTCTAAAACATGATGGCCTACTCTAGATCATGACAGCAGAACTAGAGCATGACGATGGACACTAGAGAATGATGCCATTCTCTAGAGCATGACGACCTTCTCTAGAGCATGATGGCGTTCCCTAGTGCATGACGGCAGACTCTAGAGTTTGACAGCTTGCTCTAGAGCATGACGGCGTATTGTGGAGCATGATGGCATACTCAAGAGCATGACAACTTGCTCTAGAGCACAACAGCCTATTCCAGAGCATGCCGTTGTACTCTAGAACACGATGGCCTACTCTAGAGCACAACCGCAGATCCCAGAGCATGACGGCATACGCTAGAGCATGATGCCATGCTCTAGCAGATGAAGGCCTTCTGTAGAGCACAAAGTCATTCTCTAGAGCATGATTGCCTATTCTAGAGCATGGTGGCAGACTCTAGAGTATGACTGCGTGCTCTAGAGCATGAGGGCATGCTCTAGATCATGACTGCAGACTCTAGAGCATAAAAACTTGCTCTAGAGCATTACAACATATTCTAGAGCTTGACTGCATTCTCTTGAGCATGATGGCCTATTATAGAGCATGATGGCCTACTCTAGAGCATGATGGCCTACTCTAGACTATGAGGGCATTCTCTAGAGCATGACTGCATACTCTAGAGCATGGCGACAGACTATAGAGCATGACAACATCCTCTAGAGCATGCTGGTGTTCCCTAGAGCATGACGGCTTTCTCTAGAGCGTGACGGCGGACTCTAGAGCATGATGGCATACTCTAGAGCATGGCAGCTTCCTCTAGAGCATGACGCCGTACTCTAGAGCATGATGGTGTTCCCTAGAGCATGACGGCATTCTCTACAGCATGACGGCCTACTCTAGAGCATGATGGCCTTCTCTAGGGCATGATGGCGTTCCCTAGGGCATGACAGCATTCTCTAGAGCTTGGCGGCCTTCTCTAGGGCAGGAGGGTGTTCTCTAAAACATGACGGCCTACTCTAGAGCATGACAGCCAAACTAGAGCATGATGACAGACTCTAGAGCATGATGCCGTTCTCTAGAGCTTGATGGCCTTCTCTAGGGCAGGAGGGTGTTCTCTAAAACCTGATGGCCTACTCTAGAGCATGACAGCCGAACTAGAGCATGACGGCAGACTCCAGAGCATGATGCCGTTCTCTAGAGCATGACGGCCTTCTCTAGTACTTGATGGCCTACACTAGAGCATGACGGCTGAACTAGAGCATGATGGTGGACTCTAGAGCATGACGGCATTATCTAGAGCATGATGGTGGACACTAGAGCATGATGCCGTTTTCTAGAGCATGACAGCATTCTCTAGCACATGACAGTGGACTCTAGAGCATTACAGCTTGCTCTAGAGCATGACGGCGTATTGTGGAGCATGACGGCATACTCTAGAGCATGACAACTTGCTCTAGAGCACGACGGCCCATTCTAGAGCTTGACATCACACTCTAGAGCATGATGGCTCACTCTAGAGCACAGCCGTGGACTCCAGAGCATGGCAACATACTCTAGAGCATGATGTCATTCTCTAGAGCATGATGGCATACTCTAGAGCACAAAGTCATTCTCTTGAGGATGACGGCAAACTCTAAAGCATGATGGCCTATTCTAGAGCATGATGGCAGACTCTAGAGCATGATGGCATGCTCTAGAGCATGAAGGTGTTCTCTAGAGCATGACTGTGGACTCTGGAGCAAGACGACTTGCTCTAGAGCACGACGACATATTCTAGAGCATGACTGCATTCTCTTGAGCATGAAGGCCTATTATAGAACATGGTGGCCTACTCAAGAGCATGACGGCCTACTCTAGAGTATGAGGGCGTTCTCCAGAGCATGAAAGCTTGCTCTAGAGCATGGCAGCGTATTGTGGAGCATGACGGCATACTCTAGAGCATGAAAACTTGCTCTAGAGCACAACGGCCAATTCCAGAGCATGACATTGTACTCTAGAACATGACGGCCTGCTCTAGAGCACGACCGTGGACCCCAGAGCATGACGGCATACTCAAGAGCATGATGTCGTTCTCTAGAACATGAAGGCCTACTGTAGAGCACGAAGTCATTCTCTAGAGCATGATGGCCTATTCTAGAGCATGACTGCGGACTCCAGAGCATGACTGCGGACTCTAGAGCATGACGACTTGCTCTAGAGCATGATGACATTCTCTAGAGCAAGACGGCATTCTTTAGAGCATGACGGTGGACACTAGAGCATGACGCCGTTTTATAGAGCATGACAGCATTCCCTAGCACATGACAGTGGACTCTAGAGCATGACAGCTTGCTCTAGAGCATGACGGCGTATGCTGGAGCATGATGGCATACTCTAGAGCATGACAAATTGCTCTAGAGGACAATGGCCTATTCTAGAGCATGACATCATACTCTAGAACATGATGGCTTACTCTAGAGCACAGCCGTGGACTCCAGAGCATGACGGCATACTCTAGAGCATGATGTCGTTCTCCAGAGCATGACGGCATACTCTAGAGCACAAAGTCATTCTCTAGAACATGACGGCGTACTCTAAAGCATGATGGCCTATTCTAGAGCATGATGGCAGACTCTAGAGCATGACGGCATGGGCAATCTCAAGAGCATGACTGCGGACTCTAGAGCATGACGACTTGCTCTAGAGCATGACAACATATTCTAGAGCATGATTGCATTCTCTTGAGCATGAAGGCCTATTATAGAGCATGATGGCCTACTCAAGAGCATGACGGCCTACTCTATGGTATGAGGGCATTCTCTAGAGCATGACGGCATTCTCTAGAGCATGACGGCCTACTCTAGGGCATGTCGGTGGACTCTAGAGAATGACAGCGTGCTCTATAGCATGAGGGCATTCTCTAGAGCTTGACAGGTTTCTCTAGAGCATGACGGCCTACTCTAGGGCATGACGGTGTTCTTTAGAGCATGATGGCATACTCTAGAGCATGACGGCCTACTCTAGGGCATGATGGCGATCTCTAGATCTTGACGGCATACTCTAGGGCATAACGGTGTTCCCTAGAGCTGGACGGCATTCTTTAGAGCTTGACGTCTTTATCTAGAGCATGACGGCCTACTCTAGGGCAAGACGGCGTTCTCCAGCACATGATGGCAGACTCTAGAGCATGATGTCGTTCTCTAGAGCATGATCGCCTATACTAAAGCTTTAAGTCACTCTCTAGAGCATGATGGCCTATTCTAGAGCATGACGGTGGACTCTAGAGCATGGCGGTGTTCTCTATAGCATGAGGGCATTCTCTAGAGCATGGCTATGGATTCTAGAGCATGATGACTTGATCTAGAGCATGACAGCATATTCTAGAGCACAACTGCATTCTCTTGAGCAAGACCGCCTACTATAGAGCATGACGGCCTACTCTAGAGCATGAGGGCGTTCTCTCGAGCATGACCGCGTACTCTAGAGCATGACCGCCTACTCTAGAGCATGAGGGCATTCTCTTGAGCATGACCGCGTACTCTAGAGCATGAGCACTTACTCTAGAGCATGGTGGCCTGCTCTAGAACATGCGGGTGTTCTCTAGAGCATGATGCAGACTCTAGAGCATGATGGCTTTCTCTAGGGCATGACAGCTTTCTCTAGAGCATGACGGCCTTCTCTAGGGCATGACAGCAGACTCTGGAGCTTGATGGCTTTCTCTAGAGCATAACGGCCTTCTCTAGAGCATGACGGCATTCTCTAGAGCTTGGCGACCTACTCTAGACCATGACTGCCTTCTCTAGGGCAAGACGGCGATCTCTAGAGCTTGACAGCATTCTCAAGAGCTTGACGGCCTACTCTAGGACATGACAGTGTTCCCTAGAGCATGTCAACAGACTCTAGAGCATGACAGCCTACTCTAGCGCATGACGGCGATCTGTAGAGCTTGACGGCATACTCTAGAGCATGACGGTGTTCTCTAGTGGCTGATGGCCTTCTCTAGGGCATGACGGCGATCTCTAGAGCATGACAGACTACTCTAGGGAATGACGGTGTTCCCGAGAGCTTGATGGCAGACTCTAGAGCATGACTGCCTACTCTAGGGCAAGACAGCATTCTCTCGAGCATGATGGCAGACTCTAGAGCATGACGGCATTCTCTAGAGCATGATGGCATTCTCTAGAGCACGACAGCATTCTCTAGAGCATGAAGGCGTTCTGTAGAGCATGTCAGCAGACTCTAGAGCCTGAAGACATTCTCCAGAGCATGATGGTGGAATCTAGAGCATGATGGCGTTCTCTAGAGCATGTCAGCAGATTCTAGAGCCTGAAGGCTTTCTCCCATGCATGTCGGCTTTCACTAGAGTATGACGGCCTTCTCTAGGGCATGGTGCCACTTTCTAGAGCATGACGGCTTTCTCTAGAGCATGATGGTGGTCTCTGGAGCATGACAGCGTTCTCTAGAGCATGACGGCAGACTCTAGAGCATGACGGCATTCTCTAGAGCATGACGGCATTCTCTAGAGCATGATGGCGTTCTCTAGAGCATGATGGCATTCTCTCGACCAGGGAGGTGTTCTCTTGAGCTTGATGGCATTCTATAGATGCTTGACGGCATTCTGTAGAACATGATGGTTTTCTCTGGAGCATAATGTCGGACCCTAGAGCATGACGGCGTTCTCTAGAGCATGATGGCCTACTCTAGGGCATGATGGTGTTCCCTAGAGCTTGACGGCAGACTCTAGAGCATGATGGCCTAATCTAGAGCATAACGGCATTATCTAGAGCATGACGGCGATCTCTAGAGCATGACAGTGGATTCTAGAGCATGACACCATTCTCTAGAGCATGTGAGCATACTCTAGAGCATGACGGCATTCTCTAGAGCATGACGGTGGACTCTACAGCATGATGGCATTCTCTAGAGGATGATGGCGGACTCTAGGGCATGACACCATTCTCTAGAGCATTATGGCATTCTTTGGAGCATGATGGTGTTCTCTAGAGCATGACGGTGGACTCTAGAGCATGATTGCATTCTCCAGAGCCTGAAGGCTTTCTCCAGAGCATGGTGGCTTTCACTAGAGCATGACGGCTTTCTCTAGAGCATTCCAGCAGACGCTAGAGCCTGAAGGTGTTCTCCAGAGCATGATGGTGGAATCTAGAGCATGATGTCCTATTCTAGAGCATGTCAGCGGACTCTGGAGCCTGAAGCCGATCTCCAGAGCATGTCGGCTTTCACTAGAGTATGACGGCATTCTCTAGAGCATGACGATGGTCTCTAGAGCATAACAGCATTCTCTAGAGCTTGATGGCATGCTCTAGAGCACGATGGCATTCTCTCGGACGTGACAGCATGATCTAGAGCATGATGGCATTCTCTAATGCCTGACGGCATTCTCTAGGGCATGACGGCGTGATCTAGAGCATGACAACATTCTCTAGAGCATGAGGATGGACTATAGAGCATGAGGACATCCTATAGAGCATGCCAGTGTTCTCTAGAGCATGACGGCAGAACTACAGCCTGATGGCATACTCTAGAGCATGACGGCGTGCTCTAGAGCATGACGGCTTTCTCTAGGGCATGATGTCATACTCTAAAGCATGACGGTGTTCTCTATAGCATGGTGGCCTACTCTAGAGTGTGATGGCATGCTCTAGAGCATGACAGTGTCCTCTAGAGCATGATGCCATTCTCTAGAGCATGACGGTCTTCTCTAGGGCATCATGGTATTTCCTAGGGCATGACGACATTCTCTAGAGCTTGACCGCCTACTCTAGAGCATGACAGCAGAACTAGAGCATGACGATGGACTTTAAAGCATGACCGCGTACCCTAGAGCATGACCACGTACACTAGAGCATGATGGCCTACTCTACAGCATGAGGGCGTTCTCTAGAGCATGACGGCAGAGTCTAGAGCATGACGGCTTTCTCTAGAGCATGACGGCCTTCTCTAGGGCATGACAGCGGACTCTGGAGCTTGGCGGCTTTCTCTAGAGCATGACGGCCTTCTCTAGGGCATGATAGCATACTCAAGGACATGACACTGCTCTCTTGAGCATGACGGCGGAGTCTAGTGCATGATGGAGTTCTCTGGAGCATGATGGCAGACTCTAGAGCATGATGGCATTCTCTAGAGCATGACGGCATTCACTAGAGCATGATGACATTCTCTAGACTAGGATGGCGTTTACTTGAGCTTGACCGCATTCTCTAGAGCATGATGGCGTTCTCTTGAGCTTGACGGCACTCTCTAGAGCATGATGGTGTTCTCTGGAGCATGACGGTGAACTCTAGAGCATGACGGCATTTTATAGAGCATGACAGCAATCTCTAGGGCATGATGACAGACTCTGGATCATGACGGCCTGCTCTAGAGCATGATACCATTCTCTAGAGCATGACGGTGTCCTCTAGAGAATGATGGCGGACTCTAGAGCCTGAGGGCGGTCTCTATAGAATGACGGCATTCTCTAGACCATTATGGCATACTCTAGAGCATGATGCCATTTGCTAGAGCGTGACTGTGGACACTAGAGCATGACGGTCTACTCTAGAGCATGACAGACTATGGAGCATGACAGCGGACTCTGGAGCATGACGTCATTCTCTAGAGCTTGACGGCATGCTCTAGAGCATGATGGCATGCACTAGAGCATGACGGCATTCTCTAGGGTGTGACAGCATGATCTAGAGCATGACGGCATTCTCTAGGGCATGATGGCGTGATCTAGAGCATGACGGCATTCTCTAGGGCATGACGGCCTGCTCTATAGCATGATGGCATTCTCTAGAGCATGGCGGCATTCTCTAGAGCATGATGACGGACAATAGAGCATGACGACGTCCTCTAGAGCATGCCGGTGTTCCCTAGAGCTTGACGGCGGACTCTAGAGCATGATGGCAGACTCTAGAGCATGATGGCATACTCTAGAGCATGACGGCATGCTCTAGAGTATGACGGTGTTCTCTAGAGCATGATGGCTTTATCTAGAGGATGACGCCATACTCTAGAGCATGACGGTGTTCTCTAGAGCATGACGGCATTCCCTACACCATGACAGCCTAATCTAGAGTGTGACGGCATGCTCTAGAGCATGACGGTGTTCTTTAGAGCATGACAGCCTTCTCTAGGGCATGATGGTGTTTCCTGGGGCATGACGGTGTTCCCTAGAGCATGACGGCCTTCTCTAGGGCATGACAGTGTTCTCTAAAACATGACGGCCTACTCTAGAGCATGACAGCAGGACTAGAGCATGACGATGGACTCTAGAGCATGATGCCATTCTCTGGAGCATGACAGCCTTCTCTTCTACATGATGCCTACTCTAGAGCATGACGGTGGACACTGGAGCATGACACCATTCTTTAGAGCTTGACGGTGGACTCTAAAGCATGACACCGTTCTCTAGAGCATTCTTTAGTGCATGACGGCATTCTTTGGAGGATGGCAGCTCGCTCTAGAGCATGATGGCATATTCTGGAGCATGACAGCATACTCTAGAACATGACAGCCTACTCTATAGCATGAGGGTGTTCTCTAGAGCATGACGGCCTACTCCAGAGCACGACGGCGGACTCTTGAGCATGACAGCATACTCTAGAGCATGATGTCGTTCTCTAGAACATGACGGCCTACTCTAGTGCATGACGGCAGAATCCAGAGCATGACTGCATACTCTAGAGCATGATGTAGTTCGCTAGAGCATGGTGACATATACTAGAGCATGACTGCATTCTCTTGAGCATGGCAGCCTATTATAGAGCATGATGGCCTACTCAATAGCATGACGGCCTACTCTAGACTATGAGGGTGTTCTCCAGAGCATGACGGCGTCCTCTAGTGCATGATTGCCTTCTCTAGAGCATGTTGGCGGACTCTAGAGCATGACGGCGTGCTCTAGAGCATGATGACAGATTATTGAGAATGACGACATCCTCTAGAGCATGCCGGTGTTCCCTGGAGCATGATGGCAGAACTAGAGCATGACGGCAGAATAATAATAATAATAATAATTCAACTTTATTGTCATTGCACAAGTACATGAACAACGAAATGTGATCTTGCAAGCTCCCATGACTGGGAGAAGCAAAGCCGCTGCGTGCCGCCATTCCATTTCCACCATTCCTCCTGTCCGACAATCTTCAGCCCAACGCCCGGGCCTGCTCACCAGCCGCTCCTCCTTCCGTGACCTTCTCACCAACCGCCCCTCCTCGGGGCTCCTTCCGTGACCTTCTGCACCTGGTCTTCCCTGATGGTCACCCCTCCAGGTACTAACCAGGCCTGGCTCTGCTTAGCTTCCAAGCCTTGCCAGTGACTTTAGAGCATGACGGCATACTCTAGAGCATGATGGCATGCTCTAGAGAATGACGACATTCTCTAGAGCATGTCGGCTTTCTCTAAAGCATGACGCCATAATCTAGAGCATGACTGCATTCTCTACAGCATGATGGCCTACTCTAGAGCATGCCTGCCTTCTCTAGAGAATGACGGCCTACTCTAGGGCATGACGGTGTTCCCTAGAGCATGGCGGCCTACTCTAGAGCATGACTGCCTTCTCTAGAGCATGACGGCCTATTCTAGGGCATGACGGTGTTCCCTAGAGCATGGCGGCAGACTCTAGAGCATGACGGCCTACTCTAGGTCATGACGGCGATCTGCAGAGCTTGACGGCCTACTCTAGAGCATGACATTATACTCTAGGGCATAACAGTGTTCCCAGGAGCTTGACAGCATTCTCTAGAGCTTGACGGCTTTCTCTAGAGCATGATGGACTACTCCAGGGCATGTCGACGTTCTCTAGAGCATGACGGCAGGCTCCAGAGCATGATGTCATTCTCTAGAGCAAGACGGCCTACTCTAAAGCATGAAGTCATTCTCTAGTGCATGACGGCCTATTCTAAAGCATGATGGCAGACTCTAGAGCATGAGGGCGTTCTCTACAGCATTGTAGAGTAGGATGACTTGCTCTAGAGCATGATGGCATATTCTAGAGCATGGCGGCATTCTACAGTGCATGACGGCCCTCTCCAGAGCATGATGGCCGACTCTAGAGCATGACGGCCTACTCTAGGGCATGACAGCGGTCTCTAGAGCTTGCCACCATTTTCTAGAGCAAGACGGCCTACTCTAGGGCATGACGGTGATCTCTAGAGCTTGACGCCATTCTCTAGAGCAAGACGGCCTACTCTAGGGCATGACGGCATTCCCTAGAGCATGATGGCAGACTGTAGAGAGTGATGGCCTACTCTAGGGCATGATGGTGATCTCTAGAGCTTGACAGCGTTCTCTAGAGCATGACGGCCTAATCTAGGGCATGACAGCATTCACTAGAGCTTGACGGTGTTCTCTAGAGCATGACGGTGGACTCTAGAGCATGATGGCATTCTCTAGAGCATAACAGCATTCTCTAGAGCATGATGGCATATTCTACAGCATAATGCCATTCTCTAGAGCATGATGGCAGATGCTAGAGTGTGATGGAGTACTCTAGAAAATGGCGGCGGACTCTAGAGCATGACGGCATTCTCTAGAGCATGACGGCAGACTCTGGAGCATGACGCCATTTGCTAGAGCATGACTGCAGACTCTAGAGCATGACGCCATTCTCTAGAGCATGACAGCATTCTCTAGAGCATGATGGCCTACTCGAGGGCATGATGGCATTCTCTAGTGCATGACTGCAGACTCTAGAGAATGAAAGCTTTCTCTAAAACATGTCAGTGGACTCTAGAGCATGACAGTGTATTCTAGAGTATGATGGCAGACTCTAGAGCATGTCGGTGGTGTCTAGAGCATGACACAGTTCTCTAGAGCATGACGGCAGGTTCTAGAGCATGACACAATTCTCCAGAGCATGACATCAGACTCTAGAGCATGGTGACAGACTCTAGAGCATGATGGCATTTTCTAGAACATGAAGGCATTCTCTAGGGCATGGCGGTGGACTCTGGAGCATGACAGATTTCTCCACTGCATGATGGCGGACTCTAGAGCATGATGGCATTCTCTAGAGCATGAAGGCCTTCTCTAGAGCATGATGCCATTCTCCAGAGCATGATGGCGTGCTCTAGAGCATGAGGGCATGCTCTAGAGCCTGACTGCGGACTCTAGAGCATGACGACTTGCTCTGGAGCATGGTGGCATATTCTAGAGCATGACGGTGTTCTCTTGAGCATGACGGCCTATTCTAGAGCATGACGGAGTACACTAGAGCATGATGGCTTACTCTGGAGCAGGAGGGCATTCTCTAGAGCATGGCGGCCTACTCCAGAACATGAGGGCGTTCTCTAGAACATGACAGTGTCCTCTAGAGCACGATGGCAGACTCTAGAGCATGACGTCGTGTTCTAGAGCATGACAACCTACTCTAGAGCATGAGGGCATTCTCAAGAGAATGGCGGCGTACTCTAGAGCATGACGGCGTACTCTAGAGCACGATGGTCTACTCTAGAACATGCCGCATACACTAGAGCATGGCGGCCTACTCTAGAACATGAGGTTGTTTCCTAGAGCATGACGGCAGACTCTAGAGCATAATGGCGGACTCTAGAGCATGCCGGCAGACTCTATTGCATGATGTTGGCCTCTAGAGCATGATGGCATCCACTAGAGCATGACAGCAGACTCTGGAGCAAGACACCTACACTAGAGCATGACGGCCTTCTCTAGAGCATGACAATGTTCTCTTGAGCATGACTGCACTCTCTAGAGCATGGCGGCATTCTCTAGAGCATGACGGCATTCTCTAGAGCATGATGGCATTCCCTAGGGCATGGCAGCGTACTCTAGAGCATGACGGCATTCTCTAGAACATGATGTCAGTCTCTAGAGCATGATGGCAGACTCTAGAGCATGACGGCATTCCCTAGAGCATGACGGTGTTCTCTTGAGCATGACTGTGCTCTCTAGAGCATGATGGCCTGCCCTAGGGCATGACAGCATTCTCTTCAGCATCAGGGTAGACTCTGGAACATGACGGTCTATTCTAGAGCATGATGGCGTCCACTAGAGCATGACGGCGTTCTCTAGAGCATAGCAGTGTTCTCCAGAGCATGATGGCATTCTCTAGAGAATGACTGCATTCTCTGGAGCATGACCGCATTCTCAAGAGCATGACTGCATTCTCTAGAGCATGATGGCCTACTCTAGAGGTTGCCGGTGTTTTCTAGATCATGACTGTGTTCTCTAGAGCATGACGGTGTTCTCTGGAGCATGACAGCGTTCTCGAGAGCATGACAGCATTCCTTAGGGCATGACAGCATACTCTAGAGCATGATGGCATTCTCTAGAGCATGATGGCTTTCCCTAGAGCATGAAGGCCTTCTCTAGTGCATGGCAGTGTTCCCTAGAGCATGAAGGCCTTCCCTGGAGCATGATGGTGTTCTCTAGAGCATGACAGCCTTCTCTAGAGCATGATGGTGTTCTCAAGAGCATGACGGTATTCTCTAGAGCATGATGGCGTTCTCTAGAGCATGACGGCATTCTCTAGAGCATGGCAGCCTTCTCTTGGGCATGATGGCATTCTCTTGAGCACGAGGGCAGACTCTGGAGCATGTCGGTCTATTCTAGAGCATGACTGTGTTCACTAGAGCATGACGGTGTTCTCTTGAGCATGACTGCTCTCTCTCTCTCTCTCTCTCTCTCTCTCTCTCGCATACCGGCATTCTCTAGAGCATGACGGCGTTCCCTCAGGCATGACGGCATTCTCTAGAGCATGACGGCGTACTCCACAGCATGACAGTGTTTTCTAGAGCATGACATCGGACTCTAGAACATGACGGCTGACTATAGAGCATGCCTGCATTCCCTAGAGCATGAAGGCCTTCACTAGAGCATGATGGCTTTCCCTAGAGTAAGAAGGCCTTCTCTAGAGCATGATGGTGTTCCCTAGAGCATGACGGCATTCCCTGCAGCATGATGGCATTCTCTAGAGCATGACAGCATTCTCTAGAGCATGATGGTGTTTACTAGAGCATGACGGGGTTCTCTAGAGCACGGCAGCTTTCTCTAGAGTATGACAGCATTCTCTAGAGCATGACTGCATTCTCTAGAGCAAGACGGCATTCTCTAGAGCATGACTGCATTCTCTAGAGCAAGACGGCATTCTCTAGAGCATGTCTGCATTCTCTAGAGCTTGATGGCCTAATCTAGAGGTTGACGGTGTTTTCTAGAGCATGACTGTGGTCTCTAGAGCATGATGGCATTCTCTAGAGCATCACGGTGTTCTCTAGAGCATGACAGCGCTCTCTGGAGCATGATGGCGTTCTCTAGAGCATGATGGTGTTGTCTCGAGTATGATGGCATTCTCTGGAGCATGATGGCATTCTCTAGAGCATGACGGTGTTGTCTAGAGTATGATGGCATTCTCTAGAGCATGATGGCGTTCTCTAGAGCATGACGGCATTCTCTAGAGTATGACGGCCTTCTCTAGGGCATGATGGCCTTCTCTTGAGCATGAGGGCCAACTCTGGAGCATGACGGTCTATTCTCGAGCATGACGGCATTCACTGGAGCAAGACAGTGTTGTCTAGAGTATGATGGCGTGCTCTAGAGCATGACTGCAATCTCTAGAGCATGACGTATTCTATAGAGCATGACAGCATTCTCTAGAGCATAACAGCATTCTCTAGAGCATTACAGCATTCTCTAGAGCATGATGGCCTACTCTAGATGTTGATTCTATTTTCTAGAGCATGACTGCGTTCTCTAGAGCAAGATGGCGTTTTCTAGAGCATGATGGTGTTGTCTAGAGTATGATGGCATTCTCTGGAGCATAATGTCATTCTCTAGAGCATGACAGCATCCCTAGGGCATGACAGCCTTCTCTAGAGCATGACGGCGTTCTCTAGAGCATGACAGCATTCTCTAGAGCATGACGGCCTACTCTAGACATTGATGCCGTTTTCTAGAGCATGACTGCGTTCTCTAGAGCATGATGGTGTTCTCTAGAGCATGATGGTGTTCTCTAGAGCATGACGGTGTTGTCTAGAGTATGATGACATTCTCTGGAGCATGACGGCATTCTCTTGAGCATAATGGCATTCTCTAGAGCATGACGGCATTCTCTAGGGCATGACAGCCTTCTCTAGAGCATGACAGCGTTCTCTAGAGCATGACTGCATTCTCTAGAGCATGACGGTGTGCTCTAGAGCATGACTGCATTCTCTAGAGCATGACGGCCTACTCTAGAGGTTGACGGTGTTTTCTAGAACATGACTGCCTTCTCTAAAGCATCAAAGCGTTCTCTAGAGCATGACGGTGTTCTCTAGAGCATGACAGTGTTCTCCAGAGTATGATGGCATTTTCTAGAGCATGACGTTGTTCTCATGAGCTTGACGGCGTTGTTTAGATAATGACGGCATTCACTAGAGAATGACAGCGCTCTCTGGAGCATGACGGCATTGTTTAGATAATGACGGCATTCTCCTGAGCATGATGACGCTCTCTAGAGCATGATGGCATTCCCTAGGGCATGATGCCTTCTCTAGAGTATGACGGCATACTCTAGAGCATAACGGCATTCTCTAGAGCATGACGTCGGACTCTAGATCATGACGGTGGACTCTAGATCATGATGGCATTATTTAGAGCATGAAGGCCTTCTCTAGAGCATGATGGAGTTCTCTAGAGCATGACAGCAACACCTAGCGCATGACGGCGTTCTCTATAGCACGTCGGCGTACTCTAGAGCATGATGGCATTCTATAGAGCATGATGGCGGACTCTAGAGTATGATAGCATTCCTTAGAGCATGATGGCATTCTCTAGAGCATGACGGCTTTCCCTAGAGCATGATGGCATTTACTAGAGCATGATGGCATTCTCTAGACCATGACGGCATTCTTTAAAGAATAACGGCGTTCTCTAGAGCATGATGGCGGACTCTGGAGCATGAGGGATGACTCAGGAGCATAACGGTCTACTCTAGAGCACGGCGGGGTTCTCTAGAGCACGACGGCAGATTCTAGAGCATGACAGTCTACTCTAGAGCATGACAACATTCTCTAGAGCATGATGGGGTTTTCTAGAGCATGACGGAGTTCTCTTGAGCATATCGGCAGATTCTAGAGCATGACAGCATTCTCCGGAGCATGACACCAGACTCTAGAGCATGATGGCAGACTCTAGAGCATGATGGCATCCTCTAGGGCATGATGGCAGAATCTGGAGCATGACGGTGTTCGCTAGTACATGACGGCCTTCTCTAGAGCATGACGCCATTCTCCAGTGCACAACTGCAGACTCTATAGCATGACGGCATTCTCTAGAGCATGACGCCATTCTCTAGAGAATGACACTGTTTTCTAGAGCATGATGCCGTTCTCTAGAACATGATGCTGTTCTCTATAGCATGACGGCATTCTCTAGAGCATGATGCCATTCTCTAGAGCATGACGGCGGACTCTAGAGCATGACGCAGTTCTCTAGAGCATGACGGCGTATTCTAGAGCATGAAGGCCTTCTCTAGAGTATGATGCCACTCTCCAGATCATGACAGTCTACTCTAGAGCATGACAGCGGACTCTGGAGTTTGAGCGCATTCTCTAGAGCATGACGGCATTCTCTAGAGCATGACGGCGTTCTCTGGAGAATGCCGGTGTTCTCTAGAGCATGACGGCATTATCCAGAGCATAATGGCTTTCTCTAGGGCATGACGGCATTCTCTAAAGCATGATGGTCTACTCTAGAGCATGACAGTGGACACTGGAGCATGACACCATTCTCTAGGGCATGACAGCATTCTCTAGAGCATGACGGCATTCTCTAGAGCATGACGACATTCTCTAAAGCATGACGGTTCTCTTTAGCATGACGGCATTCTTTAGAGCATGATGCCATTGTCTAGAGCATGCCGGCAGACTCTAGAGCATGACGCAGTTCTCTAGAGGATGACGGCGTATTCTAGAGCACGAAGGCCTTCTCTAGAGCATTATGCCATTCTGCAGAGCATGACGATCTACTCTAGAGCATGACAGCGGACTCTGGGGCATGACTGCATTCTCTAGAGCATGACAGTGGACACTGGAGCTTGACTGCATTCTCTAAAGCATGACGGAATTCTCTAGAGCATGACGGTGTTCTCTAGAGCATGACGGTGTTCTCTAGAGCATGATAGCGTTCTCCAGAGCATGATGGCTTTCTCTAGGGCATGACGGCATTCTCTAGAGTATGATGATCTACTCTGGAGCATGAGAGTGGATGCTGGAGCATGACTGCATTCTCTAGAGCATGACAGCATTCTCTAGATCATGATGGCATTCTCTAGAGCATAACGGTGTTCTCTAGAGCATGACGGCGTTCTCCTGAGCATGATGGCTTTCTCTAGTGCATGGCAGCCTTCTCCATTGCATGATGGCATTCTCTACAGCATGACACCATTCTCTAGAGCGTGACGGTGTACTCTAGAGCATGACGTCATAATCTAGAGCATGATGGCATTCTCTAGAGCATGATGGCACTCTCTAGAGCATGACGGCGTTCTGTAGAGCATGACGCCGTTCTCTAGAGCATGTTGGCGGACTCTAGAGCATGACGGCTTTCTCTAGAGCATGACGCCATTCTCTAGAGCATGCCGGCAGACTCGAGGGCATGACGCAGTTCTCTGGAGCATGACAGCATATTCTAGAGCATGAAGGCCTTCTCTAGAGCATGATGCCATTCTGCAGAGCATGACAGCGGATGCTGGAGCATGACTGCATTCTCTAGAACATGACAGATTTCTCTCCAGCATGACGGCATTCTCTAGAGCATGACGGCATTCTCTAGAGCATGACGGTGTTCCCTAGAGCATGACGGCGTTCTCCTGAGCATGATGGCTTTCTCTAGTGCATGACGGCCTTCTACATTGCATGATGGCATTCTCTAGAGCATGACGCCATTCTCTAGAGTGTGACAGTGTACTCTAGAGCTTGACAGCGTACTCTAGAGAATATAGGCCTTCTCTAGAGCATGACGGCATTCTCTAGAGCATGATGTTTTTCTCTAGAGCATGATGGCTTACTCTAGAACATGATGGCAGACTCTAGAGCATGAGGGCGTTCTCTACAGCATGACAGCCTATTCTAGAGCACGATAGTGTTCTCTTGAGCATGACAGCCTATTCTAGAGCATGACAGCATACTCTAGAGCACGATGGCCTATTCTAGATCATGACAGCATACTCTAGAGCATTGTTTCACTCTCTACAGCATGACGATGGACTCTAGAGCATGATGGCGTTCTCTAGAGCATGACGGCGTTCTCTAGAGCATGACAGCTTTCTCTAGAGCACGACAGCTTTCTCTAGAGCATGCTGGCATTCGCTCGAGCATGACGGCTTTCTCTAGAACATGATGGCATTCTCTAGAGCATGATGGCCTAATCGAGAGCATGGTGTCATTCTGTACAGCAGGACGGTGAACTCTAGAGCATGACGGCTTTCTCTAGAGCATGATGGGGCTCTCTAGAGTATGACGGTGGTCTCCAGCGCATGAGGGAGGACTCTGGAGCAAGACGGTCTAATCTAGAGCATGACGGGTTTCTCTACAGCATGACGGCTGACTCGATAGCATGATGGTCTACTCTAGAGCATGACGGCATTCTCTAGAGCATGATGGCAGAATCTAGAGCATGACGCCATTCTGTCGAGTATGACGGCAGACTCTAGAGCATGATGCAGTTCTCTAGAGCATGACGGCATACTCTAGAGCATGTAGGCATTCTTTAGAGCATGACGTCATTCTCCAGTGCATGACAGTGGACTCTGGAGCATGACTGCATTCTCTAGAGCATGACGGCATTCTCCAGAGCATGATGGCTTTCTCCAGTGCATGACGGCATTCTCTAGAGCATGATGCCATTCTCTAGAGCATAACGGCAGACTCTAGAGCATGATGCAGTTCTCTAGAGCATGACAGTGTATTCTAGAGCATGACGGCATTCTCTAGAGCGGGATGCCGTTCTGTAGAGCATGACAGCGGACTCTAGAGCATGACAGCATTCTCTAGAGCACGACAGGGTTCTGTGCAGCATTTTGGTGGACTCGATAGCATGATGGTCTACTCTAGAGCATGACGGCATTCTCTAGAGCATGATGGCGGAAT
The DNA here is from genome assembly GCF_052327205.1 of Somniosus microcephalus. NCBI lineage: Eukaryota > Metazoa > Chordata > Chondrichthyes > Squaliformes > Somniosidae > Somniosus > Somniosus microcephalus. Next base: position 141,122,864 of record NC_140987.1, on the reverse strand, counting down.
CTAGAGCATGACGCCATTCTGTAGAGCATGACGACAGACTCTAGAGCATGATGCAGTTCTGTAGAGCATGACGGCATATTCTAGAGCATGAAGGCGTTCTTTAGAGCATGAAGCCATTCTCCAATGCATGACGGCGGACTCTAGAGCATAATGGCTTTCTGTTGTGTCTCAAGGGGTTTTATATCCTTACCTATACAACAATTAAGAAGGACTCCGGGGTGGAGAGTTTAGTTAACGGCCATTTTATTTACAATGTGCTTCTTCACTCAATGCACTACATTTCCCATAGTGCATTGCAAATCACCACTACGGTATCCCATGTGGGACAATTCTAATACCCATTCAAAATACACAACACATTCCCTCCCCCTTAAAATAGAATGTCCACAAAACAGAATAACTGAAAATGACTATAACTTTGGAAGAGAGGGTAGACTGCCTCTGCATTCCACTAACCCTGGGGATTATTCTGCCCCATGCACACAGGTTAGCACTAACTGTAACTAAGGCACTCTGGAGGCTGCCGTTCTCATTGGGGGTAATGCCTAGTCTCAGGAGCAGGCTCTGGCTGGCTCTCCCGTGACCCTGCAGGCGTGGCTTCCTCCCTCGATGGCACAAGAGTGGATGGTGCCACCGTCTCAGGGTTGGACGACCAGCCCCTGCTGGAGCCCCCAGCAGGTCCTTGATCCTCTGTTTCTTGGGTTACCTGTGGCGACTGTCTTAGCAGTAACTGGTCTACATGCCGTCTCCATGTTCGGTCATCTCCGGTGCGGACTCGGTATGAAATGTGGCCCGTCTTTTGAATGACCGTAGCCGGGACCCACCGCTCCGGGGTGGTGTAGTTACGTGCGAGAACTTTGCCCCCCACCACAAAGTGTCATTCTTTGGACCTCTGAGCTCGTCTGCTGACTTGATCCTGCTGATTGGCGTGCACCACTGTTTCTGTGGACGTTGGCCTCAGCAGGTCAAGGCGTGTCCGTAGCTGTCTTCCCATGAGTAGGTAAGCAGGAGATGCTCCAGTCGTAGCATGAGGCGTGTTTCGGTATTTCAGCAAGAAAGCATTCAGGCACTGCTTTAGAGGATCATCACTTCTTGCCGCTTTCAACGCGCGTTTCAGCATTCTAACAAATTTCTCCGCCAATCCATTCGTGGATGGATGATAAGGCGCGGAGAACGTGTGCTAGATTCCATTGCTCTTGAGGAACTCCTCCATCTCCTGGGATGTGAACTGTGTTCCATTGTTGGTTACGATCTGCTCCGGCAGACCAAATCGCCCGAACATCTCTCTTAGAGTCTCGATGGTTTTCTCCGTAGTGGTAGTGGACATTACTGCAACCTCCGGCCATTTGGAATGGGAGCCCACCGTGACCAGGAACATCGCTCCTTCCACTGGTCCCGCGAAGTCCAGATGGATCCGTTGCCACGGTGTCGCCGGCCATTCCTATGGATGCAGTGGCGCTGCTCTTGGCGTATCCCTGGTTGTCTCGCATGATGGGCATGATTTCGCTTCAACTTCAATTTCATGATCCAGACTGGGCCACCAGAAGTAGCTTCGTGCCAGCTCCTTCATTCGGACAATACCACAATGTCCTGAGTGCAGCTCGTTGAGGACATGTTTCCGCAGCTTTGGTGATATGATCACTCGCATGCCCCAAAGGAGGCATCCTGACGTGACAGGCAACTCCTTCCCTCTTGACAGGTAAGGTAGGAGCTCAGGTGGTGCGTCTGGCACCCGTGATCCGTCTCCTCGCATCACCTGATCCAGCACCTTGGATAGCGTAGGGTCCACTCTGGTCTCTTTCTTGACCAGCCGGGCCGTGACAGGGGCATTGCTCACCATGTCAAAGAAGAAAATCTTCTGCTCACAGCCTTCAGAGGGCACAGGCAGCGGAAGTCTTGACAATCCATCCGCATTGCCATGTGCTGTTGACCTCCGGTATTTGATGTTGTAATTGTGAGCGCTTAACATCAGCGCCCAGTGCTGCATCCTGCACGCTGCCAGGGAGGGTATTCCTGTGTGTGGACCAAAGATCGATGTCAGAGGACGATGATCCATCAGCAAGGTGAGGGAAAGATGTGGGACACGACCGCGCCGACGCCATAAGGCGATGCGTCACAGGCCAGCTGAACCTGCAATGACGGTTCAAAGTGCGTCAAAACTCTGGGGTCAGTCAAAGCTGCTTTGGCTTTCTTGAATGCAGCTTCGCACTCCTACGTCCACGCCCAGGCCTTGCCCTGACACAACAACTCATGTAATGGCTTCAACAGTGATGCCAGCTGTAGAATACATTTTCCGTAATAGTTCAGGAGACCTAAGAATGACCGCAGCTGGCCGACATTTGTAGGTGCAGGAGCGTCGGCAATGGCTTTCCCTTTCGACGGTGTTGTGTGTAGGCCGTCCGCGTTGATGACATGGCCTAGGTACTCCACTGATGGCTTGAAAAATTTGCAGTTGTCCTTGCGAACGCGTAAGTCATATTCTTCAAGTCTTCCCAGTGTCTTTGTCAGGTTCTGCAGGTGCTCGTTGTCGTCCTTTCCTGTGACAGGGATATCGTCGATGTTGCGTCCTTGTATAATAAGACACAGACTGCGGAGAACGGTACAACAGGTGTTTACTCAACGTGGCTCACACTGCAACTGATCTGTACAGATTACTACTCAGCGCTATATACAGGTGTGGGCACTGCCGGTACTGCAGTATACATGAGCTGTAAAAGATAGTTCCCCCCTTAAAGGTATATACATTACAATTCCTCCCCTTTTAGATTAACAGTACCATAACACTCATTTAACAATTAAATATCAAACTAATTACAATTAACACTTTTAACATGCAACATTAGCTGAAAATAGTCTATTTATATATTCAGTCTTTGGGGAGGCTTCCTGATCCTTTCTGGATAGCGCCTTTCCCGAGTGTCTTGCTCTTGGTGCGGAGGCGATTCTGGCCCCCTGTCGTCAGTTAGTTCATCAGCTTCCGATGCTACTGTTTCTGGGGTAGATGCGACCTGTACGCCGGGTTCATCACCAGGCACGTATGGGCGAGGCATGGGGTTGACTTGTTCCTGTGACTCTAGGATCTGGTCAGCATGGCGTCTCACGATGCTCTCCCCAACGTCCACTGTGTACATTAGTGGGCCCTGCCGTGTGCATATCGTTCCTGGCTGCCATTTTTCTGTTCGGTAGTCGCGGGCCAAGACTGGTTGCCCTACATTGAAGCTCCTTGTTGGCTTCTCATGGATGTGCTGGAATTGCTTACTCTCAACATCTCTTCGTACGTTTTGTCTGAGCAAATCCAGGCGAGATCTTAACCTTCGGTTAAAGAACATCATGGCTGGGGCCTGGTTGGTGACTGCATGTGTCGCATTCCGGTAGGCGGCCAGGAAATTGTCCACCTTGTGCTGCAGCAGAACGTTGTCATTGTACATAACCTTTATTGCCTTCTTAAAGGTTTGTACGAACCTCTCAGCCAATCCATTTGTGGCTGGATGATACGGGGCGGATGTGTAATGCCTTACCCCATTCTTTTTCAAGAACCTCCGGAACTCTTCAGACACAACCTGTGGTCCGTTGTCGGAGCAAATCTGTTCTGGCAAGCCATCCCTGGCAAAAATGGTCCGTAGGACTGCAATAGTTTTCTCCGTGGTGGTGGAGGACATTTTGATGACCTCAGGCCATTTCGAGTGCGCATCCACGGCTATTAAAAACATTGAGTCCATGAATGGACGAGCAAAATCAATATGTACCTGTTGCCATGGAGATGAGGGCCACTCCCATGGGTGTAGAGGGGCCTGTGGTGGTGCATTTTGGACTTTCTGGCATCCTGAGCAGCTCTTGGTCAGGTCCTCGATTTGTTTATCGATTCCCAGCCACCACACATAAGCCCTGGCTAGGCTTTTCATTTTTACCCCTCCTAGATAACCCTCAAGAAGCTCATTGAGCACTCTATCCCTTAACTTGGGTGGAATTACCACTCGGGATCCACACATCAATGTCCCCTGGCACACTGACAGCTGTTCTCTCCTTGTCGAGAATGCTGGCAACAGTGACTCGCCATGTGCTGGCCATCCCTTCACCGTCAAATCATATACCCGAGACAGTGTCAGGTCATTTTGGGTTTCCTTTTCGATACAAGCGTTAGTTATCGGTAGGTATTCAACTATAGTCGAATGGAATATTTTGACAGGATCCACTGCTGGTGCTTCCTCCGCAGTAGGCAGTGGCAGGCGTGATAGCCCATCAGCATTTCCATGCTGTTTCGTGCCCTTGCATTCAATCTCATAGTGGTGCGCCCCTAGAAAAAGTGACCATCTTTGTAGTCGTTGCGCAGTCATCACTGGAACGCCCTTCTTCGGATTAAAAATGGAGACAAGAGGCTGGTGATCAGTCAGCAAGGTGAATTTCTGCCCGTGCAGATAGTGATTGAACTTTTTCACTCCCCACACTAGGCTGAGGGCCTCCCTGTCAATCTGGGCGTAGTTACGCTCGGCTGAGGTTAGTGATCGTGATGCAAAGGCTATTGGCCTCTCTGAGCCGTCCGAGAATTTGTGCGACAGCACCGCTCCAATGCCGTAGGGTGACGCATCACATACCAACCGAATTGGTAATGCTGGGTGTAATGGGCCAATACCTCTTTCGATGTGATTAGTGTTTTGCTCTTCTGGAAAGCTCGTCTACATTCGTCACTCCACTTCCATGGCACCCCAGTTTGCAGTAAGGTTTTCAGTGGGTGTAGTATTGTAGACAAATTTGGCAAGAACTTATGGTAGTAGTTTACCAGCCCGAGGAATGACCTCAGTTGTGACACATTTTCCGGTGCTGGAGCCTTGACTACTGCCTCAATCTTCTCTGGGGACTTATGTAACCCCTCTTTATCGATAACGTGGCCACAATACGAGATCTGTTTTCTAAAAAACTCGCATTTGGGGCGGTTAGCTCGGAGCCCATATTCCTGCAATCGAGTGAGCACCTGCTCCAGGTTGGCAAGGTGATCACTGTCATTTTTGCCCGTGACCAGGATGTCGTCCAAATAACACTGGGTCCCTGGGATCCCTTGCAGGACTTGTTCCATTGCCCTCTGCCAAATAGCCGGAGCTGATGCTACCCCGAATACCAGCCGGTTGTATTGGTAGAGACCTTTATGGGTGTTGATTGTGAGGTATTTTTTGATGCTTCTTCTACCTCCATTTGCAGATACACCTGGGCCAGGTCAATCTTAGTGAAGCATTTCCCTCCAGATAGCGAGGCAAAAATATCTTCAATCCACGGAAGTGGATATTGTACGGTGTGAAGGACCGGGTTCACTGTTACCTTAAAGTCCCCACAGATGCGATCCTTCCTTGGTTCCCCAGGCGTGCTGCTCAATGACTTTTTCATCACAGGGACGATGGGTGTAGCCCACTCGCTCCAGTCTACCTTGGACAGTACACCTGAACATTCCAGACTCTCCAGCTCTGCTTCGACGGCTGGGCGGATCGCATAAGGTACCGGTCTGGCCTTAAAAAATTTTGGGCTTGCGCTTTCTTCAATTTTAATCATTGCTGTCATGCCTTTTAGTGTTCTGAGTCCTTGCTGGAACACTTCTTTCGCGTCAGTTAGGATCTTTGACAGTCGCCCAGGTGTGACGTCGTCATCCTTTTTGTCAGCCACAGTCAGTGCCTGTATGGAATGCCAATCCAGTTGTATTTTCCGGATCCATTCACGTCCCAGTAATGGTGGTCCTCCATCTTGCAATACATACAGGTCTAGTTTTGGTGATTCCTTACCGTTATATATAACGGTCACCCTTATTTTTCCTTTGGGGTAGACTTTTTGCCCCGTGTACGTCTTCAAAATAATTTTTGTGTCTCTCAAGGGTATGTGTGAGAATAGCCGCTTGTAGTCCCGTCGGTTTATGACTGTTAGGGCTGATCCTGTGTCCAATTCTATCTTTACCTAGACTCCTGCTATCTTGAGAGTGACCCAAATGGTTTGGTGATCCTCCGTTGTGATCAAATTATGTAGTTTCAGACAACTCAGTTCCCTGCTTTCGGAGTCGTTATCACTCTTTTGTTCGTCTGAACTATTCTCCGTCATCTTATGTACCTTCTTGTACTTTCCTTTGGTAGGTTTCTTATTGCTGGTTTTCTTTCCCGACCTACAGACTCATGCTATGTGTCCTACTTTTCCACACTGCCTGCACACTTTGTCTTTGAACCAGCAGTCATTCTGGTCGTGTGTTGTTCTGCCGCAACGATAGCACTTCTCTGTTCCATATGACATTTCGTTTGTGCCATATTCTTGCGGTCTCTGTTGTATCTCTGCAGCGCCCCGTGCTGCTGCTTCATATGATACTGCAATGCTGAAGGCCTTTTCAAGCGTAAGGTCCTTTTCAGGTAAAAGCCGTTTCTGGGTTCCTTCACTTTGAAGCCCACACACAAACTTGTCCCATAAGGTATCTGCCAGTCCCGCTCCAAACTGGCAGTGTTTCGATAGTTTGCGCAGTTCTGTTAAATAATCAGCATTGCTTTCATCCTTATGCTGGTTCTGTTTGTGAAACTTGAATCTTTCTGCTATCAGCAGCGGTGTGGGGTTTAAATGTTCCTTTAGTATCGTTACTATGTCTTCAAAACTCTTTTCCATTGGCTTCGTTGGGGTTACTAGATTTCGTAATAAACCATACGTCTTTGCACCCATTAAACTTAACAATACCGACACTTTCTTGTCATCTGACACCTCATTTGCCTTGCAGTACACCTCTATTCGTTTGACATATGTAGTCCAATCTTCGACTTCATTGTCAAGTGCGGTGATACTGCCACTCTTCGGCATTTTGCGTGTGGTTTAAAATGGCATCTCCCAATGGCTTAAAATGGCGTCTCCCGCGCTTTCCTTCCTCCCCCGCTGCTGCCAACGCCGCTCCCGGCGGTTCTCGTGGCAATGGCGGTGCCCTGTATGTTTCGCGCGCTTCTCCTGCGCTGCTGCCAATGCCGCTCTCAGCGGTCCTCGTGGCAATGGCGGCACCTCGCGGGTTTCTGCGCGTCTCTCTCTCCCTCTCTCCGATGCTGCTCAGCCCCTGATCACCAGCTGCGCCCTGTGTGCTCTGCCCTCTCTCTCTCTCCCCTGTTGACGCTGCTCGGCCCTTTGCTGTGCCGCTCGGTCGGGCTCTAGCCCGCCGCTGTCCGGGAAGGGTCTGCGCACAACCTGTTGCCAGCCCGTTTCGCTGGACCACCTCGACTGGAAAGCCAAGCCTGGCTCTCGACAGCCTCCCCCGCAATTCTCGCGTCTCTGCTGGATGACTGGGTGGTTGCCCGTGGTCGACGCCCGAGTCTCTGGCCTTGACCTCCAATCCACTGATCTCCAGGAACGAATCCACAGGAGGTGATGCAGAGTTGCAGGTAGGTTCGAACCTGCCTCGTCGCCAATGTTGCGTCCGTGTATAATAAGATAAGACACAGACTGCGGAGAACGGTACAACAGGTGCTTACTCAACGTGGCTCACACTGCAACTGATCTGTACAGATTACTACTCAGTGCTATATACAGGTGTGATCACTGCCGGTACTGCAGTATACATGAGCCGTAAAACATAGTTCCCCCCTTAAAGGTATATACATTACAGTTGCGATAACATTGTACCCCTGGAATGCCACTTAAGATCTGGTCCATAGCCCGCTGAAACAATGCTGGTGCTGACGTTATACCAAAGGGTAGGCGGCAGTACCTGTAGAGGCCCTTGTGGGTGGTGATGGTAAGTTACTTCTGTGAGTCCTCTCCTACATGCATCTGCAAGTAGGCTTGGCATAGATCAATCTTGCTAAACTTCTGACCGCCTGCTAGACCCGCGAAAAGATCTTCAATGATGGGGAGGGGATACTGTTCAGCTGAGAGCACAGGATTCACTGTTACTTTGAAATCTCCACATAAGCGAACTGCGCCGTCACTCTTCATCACTGGTACCACGGGCGTGGCCCACTCACTGTGCGAAACCGGCACCAGGACCCCTATCTTGACCAGATGCTCCAGGTCAGCTTCCACCTTTGGTCTGAGGGCGTAGGGAACGTTCCTGGCCTTCAGGAATCATGGCTGGCTATCAGGCTTCACCTTGAGTTTGACCGTAATCCCCTTCATACTCCCCAATTCTCCGTCAAAGACAGCCGCATGCTTTGTCAACACTGCCGCTAGCCCCGCCTCTTTGACTGACACTGCATTCACTTTTTTCCAATCCAGATGAATTTTCTCCAACCATGGCCTGCCCATCAGGGATGGATAGTCACTCTTGACCACATAAACTGGCAGCATCACGGTTTGTCCATTAAGCTCCACCTTGACCTCCATCTTACCCAGCATTGGGACTGTTTCCTCAGTGTAGGTCTTTAAGATGAGCTTGGCCGGCGTCAGTGATAAGTGGTTCAGTTTTTCTTTGAATAGCTTCTCTGAAATCAAGGAGACAGCGGCCCCCGTATCCAGCTCCATTTTGACCGGTATTCCCTCTAGTAGTGGAGTGACTCCATAGCCTGATGAGCCTCCATTCACCGTTAACACATGGAGATTCAGCTCCCCATCGAGTCTGTGTCACTGTCTTCCTGTTCTTGTTTCACCATGTGTAGGTTTTTCTTTTTAGAACGCCAGTTGGATGTGTTTCCTTATTTGTTTTTGTGTGTCTCTGTGTAGGATTGTTTGCTTTGCCCTTTACACACACGTTCAATGTGTGCTTTCTTTTCACATTTCTGACAGGTCAGGTCTTTACACCAGCAGTCAGATGGCTGATGACCTGACCTTCCACATCTGTAACACCCTTTGGCGCCCCTTGCATGCTTATCCGGTGTAGCTGCTACCCTGTGCACTCTTGTTGCAGCCCCCAACAGCTGTGCATCTTTAGCTGCTAACTCCATAGACACAGTGAGCTCCACTGCTGATTTAAGCATCAGTTTGTCAGTCGTGAGCAAGCGCTTCTGTGTTGCTTCACATCTTAATCCACACACAAACCTATCACGGACAGTGTCATTTAGAGTTTCACCAAACTCACAATGCTCAGTTAGCTTCTTTAGCACTGCAACATATTCGGCTATGGACTCACCCTCCCCTTGGTTTCGTTTGTGAAACCTGAACCTCTCGGCAATCAGCAGTGGCTTGGGTGCGAAATGTGTTTCCAAAACTTCCACAATCTGATCATATGTCTTAGTGCCGGGCTTATCCGGGTGCATCAAACTCCGTAACAAGCCAAATGTTTTTGCTCCGATCACACTGAGGAGCGTCGCCACTTTCACGTCATCCGAAATGCCATTTGCAGTCACGAAAAATCCAAAACGCTCTGTATAAGCACTCCATTGCTCCGTCGTTTCATCAAATGATCCAAACGCTCTGGTTAGCATAGCCATTTTGTTTTCTTTACAGTCCTTTTCCTCCACTTCGTTTCACTGTATCGTTACTCTCCCCCTTCTTATTTGTGTAACACACGAACCGCCACCTTTATGAGGCGATTGCATCAGCACTAAACTGCGGGCGCGCCATTAAGAAAAGACAGGAACTTCTTACTTTAAACATCGCCGATTCCAATGCAAAGTGATGCGCAAGTCCGTCGTCCTTGTCGCCAGTTTTGTTGTGTCTCAAGGGGTTTTATACCCTTACCTATGTAACAATTAAGAAGGACTCCGGGGTGGAGAGTTTAGTTAACGGCCATTTTATTTACAATGTGCTTCTTCACTCAATGCACTACATTTCCCATAGTGCATTGCAAATCACCACTAAGGTATCCCATGTGGGACAATTCTAATACACATTCAAAATACACAACACTTTCTCTAGAGCATGACGGCGTTCTCTAGAGCATGACGGTCTACTCTCGAGCATGACAGCGAATTCTGGAGCATGACTGCATTCTCTGGAGCATGACAGCATTCTCTAGAGCATGGTGGCATTCTCTAGAGCATGATAGTGTTCTCCAGAGCATGATGGCTTTTACTAGTGCATGCCGGCCTTCTCCAGTGCATGATGGCATTCTCTAGAGCATGAGGCCATTCTCTAGAGCATGACAGCAGACTCTAGAGCATGATGCAGTTCTCTAGAGCATGACGGCATTCTCTAGAGCAGGATGCCGTTCTCTACAACATGGCGGATTACTCTAGAGCATGAGAGCATTCTCTAGTGCATGACAGCAGACTCTGGAGTATGACTGCATTCTCTAGAGCATGACAGCATTCTCTAGAGCATGACGGTGTTTGCTAGAGCATGACGGCATTCTCTGGAGCATGATGGCATTCTCTAGTGCATGACGGCCTTCTCTAGAGCATGACACCATTCTCCAGTGTATGACGGCGGACTCTACAACATGACGGCATTCTCTAGAGCATGGCGCCGTTCTCTAGAGCTTCACAGCTATCTCTAGAGCATGACGGCCTTATTTAGGGCATGACGGCGGAACTAGAGCATGATGGCGGACTCTAGAGCATGATGGCGGACTCTAAAGCATGACAACGTTCTGTAGAGCATGATGGCGTCCTCTAGAGCATGACAGTATTCTCTAGAGCATGACACCATTCTCTAGAGCATGACGGCATCCTCTAGAGATTCACAGTGGACTCTAGAGCATGACGACTTTCTTTAGAGCATGATGGCAGACGCTGGAGCATGACCGCGGAGTCTAGAGCATGATGGCATCCACTAGAGCATGACGGCCTACTCTAGAGCATGACGGCAGACTCTAGAGCATGATAGCTAACTCTTGAGCATGACGGCAGTCTCTAGAGCATGACGGCAGACTCTAGAGCATAATAGCTAACTCTAGAGCATGACGGTGGTCTCTAGAGCATGACAGCATGCTCGAGAGCATGACGATGTTCTCTAGAGCATGACAGCATTCTCCAGAGCAAGATGGCCTATTCTAGAGCATGTTGGCAAACTGTAGAGCATGATGTCATTCTCTAGAGAATGATGGCCTACTCTAGAGCATGAGGGTGTTCGCTACAGCATGACTGCAGACTGTAGAGCATGATGACTTGCTCTAGAGCGTGATGACGTATTCTAGAGCATGCTGGCCTTCTCTTGAGCATGACTGCCTATTCTAGAGCATGACTGCAAACTCTAGTACATGATGGCCTACTCTAGAGCATGTAGGCATTCTCCAGAGCATGATGGCCTACTCTAGAATATGAGGACATTCTCTAGAGCATGACGGCTTTCTGTAGAGCATGACGGCCTTCCCTAGGGCATGACAGTGGACTCTGGAGCTTGACGGCTTCCTCAAGGGCATGACAGTGGACTCTGGAGCTTGATGGCTTTATCTAGAGTATGATGTTCTTCCCTAGAGCCTGACTGCCATCTCTAGAGCATGACGGCATTCTCTAGAGCTTGACGGCCTACTCTAGGGCATGATGGCGATCTCTAGAGCATGATTGAGTTTGCTAGAGCATGACGGCCTTCTCTAGACCATGACGGTAAACTCTAGAGCTTGACGTTGTTCTCTAGAGCATGACGGACTGCGCTAGGGCATGATGGCATTCCCCAGAGCATGACGGCCTTCTCTAGGGCATTACGGTGAATTCTAGAGCTTGACGGTGTTGTCTAGAGCATGACACCGTTCTTTGGGGCATGATGGCATTCTCTAGAGCATGACGCCGTTCTCAAGAGCATGACAGCGAACTCTAGAGCTTGATGGCATTCTCTAGAGCATGACAGCCTACTCTAGAGCCTGACGACGTTCTCTAGGGCATGACGGCATTCCCTAGAACTTTACGGCAGTCTCTGGAGCATGACAGCGGACTCTAGATCATGACGGCATTCTCTAGGGCATGCCGGCGAACACTAGAGCATGATGGCGGACTCTAGAATATGAGGAGTTCTCTAGAGCATGACGGGGTTCTCTAGGGCATGAGGGCGTTCTCTAGAGCATGATGGTGGACTCTAGAGCATGCCGGCATTCTCTAGATCATGACGACGTTCTCTAGAGCAAAATGGCGGACTCTAGAGCATGGCGACATTCTCTAGAGCATGATGGCAGAACTAGATTATGGCACCATTCTCTAGAGCATGAATGCAGACTCTAGAGCATGACGGCCTGTTCTAGAGCATGACTGCGTATTCTTTAGATCATGATGGCCCACTCAAGAGCATGCGGGCATTCTCTAGAGCATGAACGGCCTATTCTAGAGCATGGCGGTGTACTCTAGTGCATGACGGCCTACTCTAGAGGATGATGTCATTCTCTACGGCATGACGGCGGACTCTAGAGCATGTCGGCTTTCTCTAGAGTATGATGATGGACTCTTGAGTATCACGGATTTCTCTAGAGCATGACGGTTTTCTCTAGAGCATGGCGGCGTTCTCTAGGGCATGAGGGCATTCTCTAGGGCATGATGGACAGCGTTCTCTAGTGCATGACGGCAGACTCTAGAGCATGACGGCGTACTCTAGGGCATGACAGCATTCCCGAGAGCTTGACAGCATTCTCTAGAGCTTGACGGCGTTCTCTTGAGCATGACTGCCTATTCTAGAGCATGACTGCGTACTCTACTGCATGATGGCCTGCTCTAGAGCATGTAGGCATTCTCCAGAGCATGATGGCCTACTCTAGAATATGAGGGTGTTCTCTAGAGCATGACGGCGGACTCTAGAGCATGGTGGCTTGCTGTAGAGCATGGCGGCCTTCTCTAGGGCATGACAGTGGACTCTGGAGCTTGACAGCTTTCTCGATGGCATGACAGTGGATTCTGGAGCTTGACGGCTTTCTCTAGAGTATGATGGTCTTCACTAGGTCATGACAGCATTCTCTAGGGCATGACTGCCTTCTCTAGAGCCTGACTGCCTTCTCTAGAGCATGATGGTGGACTCTAGAGCATGCCGGCATTCTCTAGATCATGACGACGTTCTCTAGAGCAAAATGGCGGACTCTAGAGCATGGCGACATTCTCTAGAGCATGATGGCAGAACTAGATTATGGCACCATTCTCTAGAGCATGAATGCAGACTCTAGAGCATGACGGCCTGTTCTAGAGCATGACTGCGTATTCTTTAGATCATGATGGCCCACTCAAGAGCATGCGGGCATTCTCTAGAGCATGAACGGCCTATTCTAGAGCATGGCGGTGTACTCTAGTGCATGACGGCCTACTCTAGAGGATGATGTCATTCTCTACGGCATGACGGCGGACTCTAGAGCATGTCGGCTTTCTCTAGAGTATGATGATGGACTCTTGAGTATCACGGATTTCTCTAGAGCATGACGGTTTTCTCTAGAGCATGGCGGCGTTCTCTAGGGCATGAGGGCATTCTCTAGGGCATGATGGACAGCGTTCTCTAGTGCATGACGGCAGACTCTAGAGCATGACGGCGTACTCTAGGGCATGACAGCATTCCCGAGAGCTTGACAGCATTCTCTAGAGCTTGACGGCGTTCTCTTGAGCATGACTGCCTATTCTAGAGCATGACTGCGTACTCTACTGCATGATGGCCTGCTCTAGAGCATGTAGGCATTCTCCAGAGCATGATGGCCTACTCTAGAATATGAGGGTGTTCTCTAGAGCATGACGGCGGACTCTAGAGCATGGTGGCTTGCTGTAGAGCATGGCGGCCTTCTCTAGGGCATGACAGTGGACTCTGGAGCTTGACAGCTTTCTCGATGGCATGACAGTGGATTCTGGAGCTTGACGGCTTTCTCTAGAGTATGATGGTCTTCACTAGGTCATGACAGCATTCTCTAGGGCATGACTGCCTTCTCTAGAGCCTGACTGCCTTCTCTAGAGCATGACGGCATTCTCTCGAGCTTGACGGCCTACTCTAGGGCATGATGGCGATCTCTAGAGCATGACAGAGTTCTCTAGAGCATGACGGCCTTCTCTAGGCCATGACGGCAAACTCGAGAGCTTGACGGTGCTCTCTAGAACATGACGGACTACGCTAGGGCATGACCGCATTCCCCAGAGCATGACGGCCTTCTCTAGGGCATTACGGTGAACTCTAGAGCTTGACGGCATTGCCTAGAGCATGACCGCTTCGTTAGGGCATGACGGCATTCTCTAGAGCATGACAGCGAACTCTAGAGCTTGATGTCATTCTCTAGAGCATGACGGCCTACTCTAGAGCCTGACGACATTCTCTAGGGCATGACGGTGTTCCCTAGAGCTTTACGGCGGTCTCTAGAGCATGTCGTTGGACTCTAGAGGATGATGGCATTCTCTAGGGCATGCCGGCGGACACTAGAGCATGATGGCGGACTCTAGAATATGAGGAGTTCTTTAGAGCATGACGGGGTTCTCTAGGGCATGAGGGCATTCTCTAGAGCATGATGGTGGACTCCAGAGCATGACGGCATTCTCTAGTGATGCACTATCAATAACTCAAAAGACTAAGATTAAGCGAGTAACTAACAGGCTTTTATTAACAAGAGAATGAAGGTGTGCCTCGAGTGGTCGACCGGTCCAGAATACAGAGGGACTGTGGAGCAGTCACCTTTATACCTGGACTCGTGCGAGGAGTCAGCCGAGACATGTACAGGCATGCACACAGTGGAATACAAACAGTGGTTTACCACATTCACCCCTTGTTTAAAATTGAGTCCGGCGGGGTGAAGTGTATTAAAAGTTAGTGTATTGGAGTCTCTCCGGAGGTCTTGTCTGCCGCTGTGATCAACGTGGCGATGGCAGGGGTAGTGAAGCTTCCGGCGTCGAGTCCCGCGTAGGCTGGGGCACTGGTGTGTAGTCCTCGTAGGTGTCGAGTGGGTCGTGGGGCTCAGGCCTGCCATCTGCTGGGGCTAGATATCGGATCGTGGGGGGCGGTGGTAGTGGGTAGTGGTTATTGCGGCCCCCGAGGGTGCGAGGTCTCATATGGAGACTGTGTCCTCCCGCCCGTCCGGGTACGCGATGTAAGCGTACTGGGGGTTGGCGTGGAGGAGGTCGACCCTCTCGACCAGGGGGTCCGTTATATGGGTCCTCACGTGTCTTCTCAGTAGGACCGGCCCTGGGGACATCAGCCATGGTGGTAGCGATGTCCCCGATGTGGACTTCCTTGGGAAGACAAACATTTTCTCATGAGGGGTGGCGTTCGTGGCAGTGCAGAGCAGTGACCGAATAGAGTGGAGTGCATCAGGGAGCACATCCTGCCAGCGGGAGGTCGGAAGGCCCCTAGACTTTAAGGCTAGCAGGGCGGCCTTCCAAACTGTCGCATTCTCTCTTTCCACCTGTCCGTTCCCCCGGGGGTTGTAACTGGTGGTCCTGCATGTGGCAATACCCCTAGCGAGCAGGTACTGACGGAGTTCGTCGCTCATAAACGATGAGCCCCGGTCGCTATGGATATAGCTGGGGAAACCGAACAGGGTGAAGAGGTCGTTCAGACATTTAATGACCGTGGCACTGGTCATGTCCGGGCAGGGGATGGCGAACGGGAAACAGGAGTACTCATCAATAATGTTGAGGAAGTACACATTGCGGTCGGAGGAGGGGAGAGGCCCTTTAAAATCAACGCTCAGGCGCTCGAAGGGGCGAGTGGCTTTTATCAGGTGAGCCCTGTCTGGTCTATAAAAGTGCGGTTTGCACTCAGCGCAGACTTGGCAGTTCCTGGTCACGGTCCTGACCTCCTCAATGGAGTAAGGCAGGTTGCGGGCCTTGATGAAGTGGAAGAACCTGGTGACCCCCGGGTGGCAGAGGTCATTGTGGAGGGCCCGCAGTCTATCGATCTGCGCGCTGGCGCAGGTGCCACGCGATAGAGCATCCGGGTGTTCATTGAGCTTCCCGGGCCGGTACAAGATCTCGTAATTGTAGGTGGAAAGTTCGATTCTCCACCTCAAGATCTTGTCGTTTTTGATTTTGCCCCTCTGCTTGTTGTTAAACATAAAAGCAACTGAACGCTGGTCAGTGAGCAGGGTAAATCGTTTTCCGGCCAGGTAGTGCCTCCGATGACGCACAGCCTCCACAATAGCCTGGGTCTCCTTCTCAACAGCGGAGTGTCTGGTCTCCGGGCCCTGGAGGGTTCGTGAAAAGAAGGCCACGGGTCTCCCCGCCTGGTTGAGGGTAGCGGCCAGGGCAAAGTCGGACGCGTCGCTTTCCACCTGGAAGGGGATGGATTCGTCCACTGCGTGCATGGTGGCTTTGGCAATGTCTTCCTTGATACGGTGGAAGGCTAAGCGGGCCTCTGCCGTCACGGGAAAAGAGGTGGACTTGATCAGCGGACGGGCCTTGTCCGCATAGTAGGGGACCCACTGGGCATAATAAGAGAAAAACCCTAGGCACCTCTTCAGGGCCTTGAGGCAGTGGGGCAGTGGGAGTTCCATAAGGGGACGCATCCGGTCAGGGTCGGGACCGATGACTCCGTGTTCCACAACACAGCCAAGGATGGCGAGGCGGGTTGTGCGGAATATGCACTTCTCCTTGTTATACGTCAGGTTGAGGAGTTTGGCAGTGCAGAGGAATTTTTCGAGGTTTGCGTCATGCTCCTGCAAGTCATGGCCGCAGATGGTCACATTGTCCAGATATGGGAAAGTGGCCTGCAACGCATTTTGATCGACCATCCGGTCCATCTCCCTTTGGAAGACAGAGACCCCGTTGGAGACGCCAAAGGGAACCCTAAGGAAGTGACAGAGGCGGCCGTTTGCCTCAAAGGCAGTATACTGGCGGTCCTCAGGGTGGATAGGGAGCTGGTGGTACGCTGATTTCAGGTCAATGGTCGAGAAGACGCGGTACTGCGCGATCTGGTTGACCATATCAGCTATGCGGGGGAGTGGGTAAGCGTCCAGCAGGGTGTAGCGATTTATTATCTGGCTGTAGTCGATGACCAGGCGCTGCTTCTCACCGGTCTTAACGACCACAACCTGGGCTCGCCAGGGGCTGGTGCTGCCCTCAATAATCCCTTCCTTCAGGAGCCGCTCCACTTCGGTTTTAATGAAAACCCTGTCCCCGGCACTGTATCGCCTGCTCTTTGTGGCGATGGGCTTACAGTCGGGGATGAGGTTAGCAAACAGTGGGGGGGGGGTGACTCTGAGTGTGGAGAGGTTGCACCTGGTGCGCGGCGGGCAATTTGGAAGCTGCTGGCTGTGGACTGTGAGTGGGGGGAGGGGTCCACCATACGCCATCGTAACACTTTTAAGGTGGCACTAAAAATCTAACCCCAGTAGAACGGCAGCGCAGAGGTGGGGCAGGACCAGAAGTTTAAAATTATCGTACACAGTCCCATCTACTACGAGTGTCACCACGCAGTAGCCGCCAATGTCCGCCGACTGGGACTCGGAGGCCATAGAAATCCGCTGGTGCGCAGGCAGGACTGGGAGAGAGCAACGCCGCACTGTGTCGGGGTGGATGAAGCTCTCCGTGCTCCCAGAGTCAAAAAGGCAGATTGTTTCATGACCATTTACCTTAATGTCCATTTGTGGACCGGGCCAGCTGGTGCGGTCTCGCTTGGTCCAGCGTAACAGAGGCCAGCGTAGGGGTCGGTGTGTCGCTGCGGGTATCAGATGAGGCGGTGTTGGGGGCCTGCTGCGTCCCAGCTGTCGTCCAAGATGGCCGCGTCCATGATCCCCATGTGGCTGGAGGCGTCCAAAATGGCTGCTGTTCCGGTGGTTCGCACATGGCTGGGGAGGCCCAAGATGGCGGCCCGCACGGCCCCCACGCGGCGCTGCTGGGGTTCGGGGTGGCTTTGGCCCTGCAGACGCTGGCGTAGTGTCCCTTCTTCCCGCAGCCCGAGCAGATCGCATTTTTCGCCGGGCAGCGCGCTCTGGGGTGTTTGGCCTGGCCACAGATGTAGCATTTCTGGCCTTGGGGCACTGCTGTCTGGCCTTGGGACACTGCTGCGGTAGTTGGGCCGTTGCTGGGATGTGGCTGGGGTGGCACGGCGCTATGAGACGGTCCTACCGTGGCCCAGGCTGTCGTTCCCCGCGGCGTCCACGGTGCAGAGGAGTAGGCATCCATGCCCCGGTAGGCTGCGTCCAATGATAGTGCGAGTTCAGAGGCCTTGTTGAGGTCGAGGTCACTCTGCTCCAACAATCGCTGTCGGGTGTAATTGGACTTGTGGCCCGCTACAAAAGCGTCCCGGATAAGTTCCTCTGTGTACACGGTGGCCTTTACATCCTTACAACCACAGGCCCGGCCAAGCACAGACAGTGCCTGAAGGTATTCCTAGGTCGATTCCCCAGGTTGTTGTTTACGACTCCCCAGAAGGTGCCTGGCGTACACTTCGTTCACTGGGCACGTGTACTGATCCTTGAGGAGCTTGATAGCGTCCGCGTACGAGGTCACGTCCTGGATGACCAAGTACACTCGGTGGTTCACTTTGGAGGTCAGGACATCCAGTTTGTCCTCGTCCGATTTGACCGTTGCAGCGGAGGCGATCAGGAATTTTTCAAAGCACCTCAGCCAGTGAGTAAACTTGGTGGATGCGTCCGACTCCCGATGGTCTAAGCCCAGGCATGCTGGTGTGAGGATCTTCTCCATTATAAAAATCTTGTTAATAAAATTGATGCGCTATCAATAACTCAAAAGACTGAGATTAAGCGAGTAAGTAACAGGCTTTTATTAACAAGAGAATGAAAGTGTGCCTCGAGTGGTCGACCGGTTCAGAATACAGAGGGTCTGTGGAGCAGTCACCTTTATACCTGGACTCGTGGGAGGAGTCAGCCGAGACATGTACAGGCATGTACACAGTGGATTACAAACAGTGGTTTACCACATCTAGATCATGACGACATTCTCTAGAGCAAGATGGCGGACTGTAGAGCATGGAGACGTTCTCTAGAGCATGACGGCAGAACTAGAGCATGGCGCCATTCTCTAGCGCATGAATGCAGACTCTAGAGCATGACGGCCTGTTCTGGAGCATGACGGCATATTCTTTAGATCATGATGGCCTACTCGAGAGCATGCGGGCATTCTCTAGAGCATGAACGGCCTATTCTAGAGCATGGTGGCGTACTCTATTGCATGACGGTGGACTCCAGAGCATGTCAGCTTTCTCTAGAGTATGATGATGGACTCTAGAGTATGACGGATTTCTCTAGAGCATGACGGTTTTCTCTAGAGCATGACGGCGTTCTCTAGGGCACGAGGGCGTTCTCTAGAGCATGATGGACAGCGTTCTCTAGTGCATGAAGGTGGACTCCAGAGCATGACGGCATTCTCTAGAGCATAACAGTGTTCTCTAGAGCATGACGGTGTTCTCTAGGGCATGAGGGAGTTCTCTGGAGCATGATGGACAGAGTTCTCTAGTGCATGACGGCAGACTCTAGAGTATGACGGTGTTTCTAGGGCATGATGGCATTCCCGAGAGCTTGACAGCATTCTCTAGAGCATGATGGTTTTCTCTAGAGCATGACGGCCTACTCTAGAGCATGACAGCATTCTCTAGAGCGTGACAGCATTCTCTAGAGCACGACGGCAGAGTCTAGAGCATGATGGCAAGCTCTAGAGCATGATGGCATTCTCTAGAGCATGATGGCATTCTCTAGAGCATGACGGCGTTCTCTAGAGCATGACGGCAGAGTCTAGAGAATGATGGCATTCTCTAGAGCATGATGGCATTCTCTAGAGCATGACGGCATTCTCTAGAGCATGACGGCAGAGTCTAGAGTATGATGGCATTCTCTAGAGCATGATGGCATTCTCTAGAGCATGACGGCGTTCTCTAGAGCATGATGCCGTTCTCTAGAGGACGACGGTGGACTCTAGAGCATGATGGTAGACTCCAGTGCATGATGGACTTCTTTAGAGCATGACGGGGTTCTCTAGAGCATAATGGCATTCTCTAGAGCATGGCGGTAGGTTCTAGAACTTGACGGATTTCTCTAGAGCTTGACCGGGTTCTTGATAGCATGACGGTGGTCACTAGAGCATGATGGGCTTCTCTAGAGTATGACGGGGTTCTCTAGAGCATGATGGCATATTCTAGAGCAAGACCGCGTGCTCTAGAGTATGTCAGCGGACTCTACAGCATGACGACCTTCTCTAGAGTTGACGGTGTTCCATAGGGCATGATGATGTTCACTAGAGCTTCATGGCTATCTCTAGAGCATGGTGGTCTTCTCTAGGGCATGAAGGCGGAACTAGAGCATGACGGTGGACTCTAGAGCATGAGGCCATTCTCTAGAGCATGACGGCAGATTCTAGAGCATGACAGCATTCTCTAGAGTATGATGGCAACCTCTAGAACATGACGGCATTCTCTAGAGCATGACGCCGTACTCTAGAGCATGACGGCATCCTCTAGTGAATCACAGCAGACTCTAGAGCATGACGCCGTACTCTAGAGCATGACACATTCCTCTAGAGCATGATGGCGGACACTAGAGCATGACCACGGACTCTAGAGCATGATGGCGTCATCTAGAGCATGCCGGCCTTCTCTAGGGCATGACGGCAATCTCTAGATCATGTTGGTGTTCTCTAGTGCACGATGGCCTTCTCTAGGGCATGATGGGGAACTCTAGAGCTTGACGGCCTACACTAGGACATGATGCCGTTCTCTACAGCTTGACGGCTTTCTCTAGAGCATGACGGCCTACTCTAGGGCATGACGGCATTCTCTAGGGCATGACGACATTGTCTAGAGCATGACGGCATTCTCAAGAGCATGATGGCATTCTCTAGAGCATGACGGCTGTTATGAATCTTATGATCCATGAAAAAAGACTCATGAAATAACACTGGATGGCCAGCTGGTGGTGCCGTCCAAGCAGTATAGATACTCGGGCGTGGGCCCAGCTTGCCCAGGACATTGTGTAAACAGGAACTAGTGAAAGATAACTAGAACTCCATGTTTTGAAACAAGTTGATTAAAGCCTTGCTTTATACTAAAACCAAGTGCATAATGAGTTTTATTACGTCAACGGCATTCTCTAGACCATGATGGCAGACTCTAGAGCATGATGGTGTTCTCTAGAGCATGACGCCGTTCTCTAGAGCATGACACCATTCTCTAGAGCATGCCGGCGGACACTTGAGCATGATGGCGGACTCTAGAATATGAGGAGTTCTCCAGAGCATGACGGCGTTGTCTAGAACATGATGGCATTCTCTAGAGCATGACGATGTTCTCTTGAGCTTGACGGCGTTGTTTAGATAATGACGGCATTCATTAGATAATGATGTCGCTCTCTGGAGCATGACACCATGCTCAAGAGAATGACGGCATTCTCTAGAGCATGACGGCATTCCTTAGGGCATGACGGCCTTCTCTAGAGCATGACGGCATACTCTAGAGCATGGTGACATTCTCTAGAGCACGTCGTCGGACTCTAGAGCATGACGGCGGACTCTAGATCATGATGGCATTCCCTAGAGCATGAAGGCCTTCTCTAGAGCATGATGGCGTTCTCTAGAGCATGACGGCATTCCCTAGGGCATGACAGCATTCTCTAGAGCACGTCGGTGTACTCTAGAGCATGAGGGCATTCTCTAGAACATGACATCGGACTCTAGAGCATGATGGCGGACTCTAGAGGATGATGGCTTTCACTAGAGCATGATGGCATTTACTAGAGCATGATGGCATTCTATAGACCATGATGGCATTCTCTAAAAAATGACGGCATTCTCTAGAGCATGATGGCGGACTCTGGAGAATAACGGTCTTCTCTAGACCATGATGGCAGACTCTAGAGCATGATGGTGTTCTTTGGAGCATGACGCCATTCTCTCGAGCATGACTGCAGTCTCTAGAGCATGACGGCGATCTCTAGAGCATGACGTTGGATTCTAGAGCCTGACAGCATTCTCTAGAGCATGACGGCAGTCTCTAGAGCATGATGGCATTCTCTAGGGCACGCCGGTGGACACTAGAGCATGATGGCGGGCTCTAGAATATGAGGAGTTCTCTAGAGCATGACGGGGTTCTCTAGGACATGAGGGCGTTCTCTAGAGCATGATGGATGGCGTTCTCTAGTGCATGATGGTGGACTCTAGATCATGACCCTGTTCTCTAGAGCATGATGGCGTTCTCTGGAGCATGATGGCAGACTCTAGAGCATGGCTGTTAAATCCGTGAATCTTAAGGTATGGTGTTCTTCAATAAATAGACGGAGACTGAAGATGAACAATCAACAGGTGTTTACTGGATGAGGGTATTCTAAAAACTAACAGTGCAGATCCCTACTCAGGGTTTATATACAGGTGTGGTCACTGCCGGTACTACAGTATACAGGAGCTGTAAAAGTAGTTCTCCTCTTAAAGGTACATACACTACAATTCCTCCCCTTTTAGATTAACAGTACTGTTGAGTCTGTGTTCTCAAATGCAGTTATACTGAATAACAGGACACAGACTACAGAAGTAAGTAAACAGGTCTTTAGTGATTGAGGGTCAGGGCTGAACTGAGATACACTTTGCTCCGCAGGGTTAATATACCGGTGTGGTCACCACCGGTACCACAATGTACAGGAGCCATCAAAAAGTAGTCCATCACCTTAAGGTATCCTCTTAAGGTAGTACAGGTTACATACAGTACAATTCCTCCCCTTTTAGCTTAACAGTGTACACCCCAAATTAAAACATTACATGGATAACATATATACAATTTACACACAAGAACTGTTCAAAGATTCAGTCTGTGAGGAGGCCTCCTGATCCGGCCCGGACAACGTCTTTCAGGGGTCTCTGGTTCTCGTTGCTGGGGTGAATCATCCACTTGATCTCCTATAGATTTAACATCATCCAATACGTTCGAGTCTGAGGTAGATGCGACAGGCTCAATAAGTTCTTCAACTGGTGTCTCTGCCGTAGACATGGGGTCGACCCTTGTTCTCGATTCCACAAGTTGGTCAGCATGACGTCGTATTACGTTCTCTCCAATGTCTACCGTGTACATCAAGGGTCCTTGTCGTGCATGAATTGTTCCAGGTTGCCATTTATCATCCCTATAGTCCCTGGCCAACACTGGTTGTCCTATTTCAAAACTACGAGTGGCCTTTTTATTTACATGCTGGAATTGCTTGTTTTCGACTTCCCGTCGCACATTGGGTTTTAACAAATCCAACCGGGACTGCAACCTTCTGTTATAGAACATTATGGCAGGGCTTTGATTTGTCACTGCATGCGTGGCGTTTCGATACACCATTAGGAAATTGTCCACCTTGTGTTGTAGTGGAATATGATCTTCACTCATGGCCTTTATCGCCTTTTTGAATGTTTGTACAAATCTCTCGGCCAACCCATTTGTAGCCGGATGATATGGGGCAGATGTATAATGTTTCACCCCATTCTTTTTCATGAATTTCTGGAATTCTTCTGACACGAACTGTGGTCCGTTGTCTGAACATATTTGCTCCGGCAACCCATTCCTTGCAAATATGGTTCTTAGAACTGCGATCATCTTCTCAGAGGTAGTGGTCAACATCTTAATCACTTCTGGCCATTTAGAATGTGCGTCTACTGCTATCAAAAACATGGAATCCATGAATGGACCTGCAAAGTCGATATGCACACGTTGCCATGGGGCTGAAGGCCATTCCCACGGATGCAACGGTGCAATTGTAGGTGCATTTTGAACTTTTTGGCACCCTGAGCAGCTTTTAGTCAGATCCTCCATTTGTTTGTCGATACCTGGCCACCACACATAAGCCCTAGCAAGGCTTTTCATCTTGACTCCCCCCAGATGACCTTCGTGCAATTCTTTCAGAACTCTCTCCCTTAATTTAGGAGGAATAATCACCCTTGTTCCATACATCAATGTTCCTTGACATACGGACAGCTGTTTTCGTCTGGCTGAGAATGCTAACAGTGGTTTGCCATGTGCTGGCCATCCCTTCACTGTCAAGTCGTAGACCTGAGACAGTGTCGGGTCATTTCGGGTCTCTCTCTCAATACCCGCATTGGTGACTGGTAAGCATTCGATGATGGTCGAGTGAAATATCTCGACAGGGTCAACTGCCGGTGCCTCTTCCGCTGTAGGTAGTGGCAGGCGCGACAGCCCATCAGCATTACCATGTTGCTTTGTACCTTTGAATTCAATATCATATTGATGTGCCCCTAGGAAAAGGGACCATCTTTGAAGCCTCTGCGCCGTCATTACCGGAACACCCTTCTTAGGGTTGAAAATGGAAACCAACGGCTGGTGATCTGTCAGCAGCGTAAACTTTTGGCCTTGCAGGTAATGGTTAAATTTCTTAACTCCCCACACGAGGCTGAGAGCCTCCCTATCTATCTGAGCATAGTTGCGCTCAGCGGAGGTCAATGATCTGGATGCGAAAGCGACTGGCCTTTCCGAGCCATCTGGAAACTTATGTGAGAGCACTGCCCCGATACCATATGGAGAAGCATCACAAGCTAAGCGAATAGGCAGCGTTGGGTTAAAGTGAGCCAACACTTCCTTAGAGGTGATCAGTGCTTTGCTCTTTTGAAAAGTCCACTTACAATCATCGCTCCACTTCCATGGTATTCCCATTTGCAAAAGAGTGTTTAGCGGGTGTAACACCGTGGATAAATTTGGAAGAAACTTGTGGTAATAGTTAACCAACCCGAGGAACGACCTCAACTGGGATACATTTTCTGGTGCAGGAGCTTTGACAACAGCTTCGATCTTGTCAGGTGACTTATGGAGGCCCTCCTGGTCAATGACGTGGCCACAGTACAAGATTCGCTTTTGAAAGAACTCGCATTTCTGGCGATTAACTCTGAGCCCATATTCTTTCAATCTGATGAGCACCTGCTCCAAATTCGCGAGGTGATCCTTATTGTTATCTCCTGTAATCAGGATGTCATCCAGGTAGCATTGTGTGCCCGGGATTCCCTGCAATACCTGCTCCATGGCCCTTTGCCAAATCGCTGGAGCCGATGCCACTCCAAAAACCAGTCTATTATACCAATATAAGCCCTTATGTGTGTTGATCGTGAGATACTGACGTGACGCTTCATCAACTTCCATCTGTAGGTACGCCTGCGCCAGGTCTATCTTGGTGAAGTGTTTCCCGCCAGACAGCGAAGCGAAGATATCTTCAATCCGCGGAAGCGGATATTGCACCGTGTGAAGAACCGGATTAACAGTGATGTTGAAATCGCCACAGATGCGAACCTTCCCAGGTTCCCCCGGCTTGTTGCTCAACAAACGCTTCATGACAGGAACAATGGGTGTAGCCCATTCACTCCAGTCCACCTTGGACAGTACCCCTGAACGTTCTAGCCCTTCCAGCTCTGCTTCCACAGCAGGTCATATTGCATAAGGCACCGGTCCAGCTTTGAAAAATTTTGGGTTTGCATGTTCTTCAACCTTGATGGTTGCCGTAATTCCTTTCAGTGTTCCAAGTCCCTGTTGGAACACCTCCTTAGCATCGTCTAAGATTTTGGACAGTCGTTTAGGTTTGACGTCGTCCTCCTTACAGGCATCTACAGCCAGTGCTTGTATGGAATGCCAGTCCACATTTATTCTCCGGATCCATTCCCGTCCCAATAGTGGCGGACCTCCATCAGGTAACACATACAAGTCCATTTTCTGACTTTCTTTACCATTGTAGACCACATTTACTTTTATCTTTCCTTTGGGGTATACTATTTGCCCCATGTATGTTTTCAATACAATCTCCGTATCCCTCAGGGGAATGTGCGAGAATAACCTTTTGTAATCTTGCTTATTCATGACCGTTAACGCCGACCCAGTGTCCAATTCCATCTTCACTTGGACTCCTGCTATCCGAAGCATGACCCAGATAGTTTGGTGGTCTGCTGTGTTACCCACATTATGTATTTTCAGACAACCCAGTTCCTTACTGCTGGAGTCTGAATCCGTCTTCTGTTCATCCGAACTGTTCTCTGTCACCTTGTGTACTTTTTTGTACTTCCCCTGCGGTGACTTTTTGCTGCTGGTCTTCTTTCCTGACCGGCATACTCTCGCTATGTGACCAAGTTTGCCACATTGCCTGCATTCTTTGTCTTTGAACCAGCACTGGTTCTGGTCATGCGTTGTCCTTCCGCAACGATAGCATTTTACTGTGCCCAATGCCATTTCATTGGTGCTGAATTCCAATGGCCTTTGCTGTATCTCTGCAGCGCCCCGTGCTGCTGCCTCGTGGGATGCTGCAATGCTGAAAGCTTTGTCCAGCGTAAGGTCCTTTTCCTCTAACAGTCTCTTCTGGGTTCCTTCCCTTAGGAGCCCACACACAAACTTATCTCTCAGTGCGTCTGCTAGTCCTGTTCCAAACTGGCAGTACTTTGATAACTTGCGCAGTTCTGTTAGGAATTCAGCGTTGCTTTCTTCTTTAAGTTGAATTCTTTTGTAGAATTTAAATCGTTCCGCTATCAGCAGCGGCGTGGGGTTTAAATGCTCTTGCAGGATAGTAACAATATCTGCGAAACTCTTCCCTACCAGTTTGTCTGGGGTTACAAGGTTCCTTAATAACCCGTACGTCTTTGCACCCATCGAGTTTAATAGGGTTAGTGCTTTCTTATCATCCGGTACCTCATTCGTTGTACAGTAAACTTCGATGCGTTCCACATAAGTGGCCCAATCTTCGACATCGTTATCAAAAGCAGTGAAGTTACCCGTTTTTGGCATCCTTGCTGAGTTTCTCCTTTCCCTTCGGATATTATTATTATTATTTTTATTTAATTTATTTAAAATGGCGGCTTTTCCCGCGCTTGGCGGCTTTTCCCGCGCTTGTCTTCTTCCCCCGCTGACTCAAAATGGCGATTCCCGCGCTGTTGCCGTCCACGCCTCCCAGCGGTCCTTTATTTTCCCCTGCGCTGCTGCTCTTGTTCCCCGCTGCTCCCGCGGTCCTTGTGGCCATAAACGCTTTTCTGGCTGCTGCGCGCCTCTGCCCCTGACACCGGCTGCGGTCATGTTCTCCGCCCTTTTCGTCGTTTTCCCTCCCCTTCTCCCACTGACAACTCGGCCGACTTCCCCCCCGTGCCGCTCGATCGGGCTTACCCGCCGCTGTCGTAGAAGGGATGCTCACTGATGTTTGACTTCGTGGCCAGAAAACCAACCCGGGTTCCCGATGGCCTCCCATGCGATGCAGTGCTCAGCAGGATGTTGAGGGTGGATGCCCTTTTCCGACGCCCGTTTCTGAGGACGAAGCTTCCTTTGATGCAAAACTGCCGCTAGGTAAGATCAGACTCGTCGCCACTGTTGAGTCTGTGTTTTCAAATGCAGTTATACTGAATAACAGGACACAGACTACAGAAGTAAGTAAACAGGTCTTTAGTGATTGAGGGTCAGGGCTGAACTGAGATACACTTTGCTCCGCAGGGTTTATATACCGGTGTGGTCACCACCGGTACTACAATGTACAGGAGCCATCAAAAAGTAGTCCAGCACCTTAAGGTATCCTCTTAAGGTAGTACAGGTTACATACACAACAAGTACCATAACATTCAAATAACAGTTAACACTTTTAACATGCACATTAACTGAAATAGTCCATTTATAGATTCAGTCTTTGGGGCGGCTTCCTGATCCTTTCTGGATAGCGCCTTTCCGGAGTGTCTTGTTCTTGGTGCGGAGGCGATTCTGGCCCCCTGTCGCCGGTTAGTTCATCAGCTTCCGATGCCACTGTTTCTGGGGTAGATGCTACCGGCATGTCGGGTTTATCACCAGGTACGCGAGACATGGGGTTGACTCGTTCCTGTGACGCTAGGATCTGGTCGACATGGCGTCTCACAATGTTCTCCCCAACATCCACTGTGTACATTAGTGGCCCCTGCCTTGTGCATATCGTCCCTGGTTGCCATTTCTCTGTTCGGTAGTCGCGGGCCAAGACTGGTTGTCCTACATTGAAGCTTCTTGTCGGCTTCTCATTGATGTGCTGGAATTGCTTATTCTCAACATTTCTTCGTACATTTGGTCTGAGCAAATCCAGACGAGATCTCAACCTTCGGTTAAAGAACAGCATGGCCGGGGTCTGGTTGGTAACTGTTGTGTATGTACCTTTAAGAGAATAACTGGTCTCAGACTGCAGTACCGGCAGTGACCACCCCTCTATAAAAGGCGCTAGTAAGCCTCTGTAGTTTCAGTTTCCCGATTGACTTCATTCAGTAAAGACTTGTTTTGTTCAACTCCTGCTGTCCGTGTCTCAATCATACACGGACATAATACTGGTGACGAGCAGATACGAACTTACCTACAGTCTGCACCACCTCCTGGGATCCATTCCTGAAGCGAAGTGAGCAGAGGTCGAGGCCAGAAGGAAGAAAGAAGCAGTAGAAATGGGTGTCGACCATGGGCATCCGCCCCTGAGTCAGCAGAGTTGAAGATTGCTGGAGAAGCTGTCGAAAGCGGGGCCTGGTTCCTGTTGACGGTGCTTCAGCTAATCGGGCTGGTGGCAGGTAGTACACTGATCCTTCTTGGGCTGCGGCGGTCGCGAACTCGAGCGGGTGGCTTGCAACGGGGCCGAGCAGCGTTGTCGGGAAGAGAAGAGAGAGAGGGTGGAGCACACAGGGCGGCCGGTGCTACGAAGCCGGGCTGCATACAGACCCGAGAAGAGGGAGGCAAGAGTCCCACAGGGTTGTTCCACGACGGGAAAATAATAAAAAAAGAAATATTAAACGCGCAGGAAACCGCGAGGAGCTGCAGGTTACAACGGAAACCGCGGAAAGCAGCACTAGCAACAGCGGGGAAGAAGGCAAAGCGTGGGAGGCGCCATCTTAATCAGCGGGGAAGAAGGCAAAGTGCAGGAGGCGCCATTTTGTTAAATCGGGGAAGAAGGCAAAGCGCGGGCGGCGCCATTTTAGATTTTCAAGATGCCGAAGACTGACTGTATCACTGCCTTTGATAATACAATAGAGGACAGGACCATGTATGTGGAAAGGGTCGAGGTATATTGCGAGGCAAACGAAATAGCCGAGGAGAAAAAGGCAGCGGTATTGCTAAACTTAATGGGTGCTAGAACGTACGGCCTATTGCGGGACATGATTACTCCAGCCAAACCAAAGGCGAAGAGTTTTAACGAAATTGTTGCTGTCCTACAGGAACACCTAAACCCTGCACCACTGCTGATAGCAGAAAGATTTAAATTCCACAGGAGAACTCAGCATAAAGATGAGAGCAATGCTGAGTACCTTATGGAACTACGCAAGCTATCAAAGCACTGCCAGTTCGGAGCAGGACTGGCAGATACCCTACAGGACAAATTTGTCTGTGGACTCCTGAGTGAAGGAACACAGAAGAAGTTACTCTCAGAGAAAGAGCTGACGCTAGATAAGGCTTTCAGCATGGCAGTAGCGTACAAAGCAGCAGCCAGGGGAGCTGCAGAAATACAACAAAAGCCACAGGAATACGGCACCCACGCAATGACACGGGGATTTGCAAAATGTTATCGCTGCGGCAGAACTAACCATGACCAGAAGGACTGCTGGTCCAAGGACAAAATATGCAGGCAATGTGGAAAGATGGGACACATTGCACGAGTTTGCAGGTCTGGGAAGAAGACCAGCGACAACAAAAAGGCTACTAAGGAACCGTACAAGAAAGTACAAAAGATGACGGACAGTAGTTCTGAAGACCAGATGAGCGATAGTGAATCCGGGAACAAGAGACTAAGCTGTCTCAAACTTCACAATGTAATCGTAAAAGAGGATCACCGAACCATTTGGGTCACCCTCACGATAGCAGGGTCCCAAGTTAAAATGGATTTGGATACAGGATCAGCGCTAACCATCATGAATCGATGAAACTACGAGCGGCTGTTCTCACACATACCCTTGAGGGAGACATCCATCGTCTTGACGACGTATACAGGGCAAAAAGTATACCCCAGAGGAAAAATAAGGGTGCCTGTCGAATACAACGGCAAGAAAATACGAAAATTGTATCTCTACATACTGCCAAATGGTGGACCACCGTTATTGGGACGTGAATGGATCAGGAAGATAAACTTCCTGATCCATTCATGCAATGACAGTGGACGGTAAAAAAGATGAAGACGTCACTCCTGGACGATTGTCAACAATCTTAGCTAACGCCAAAGAGGTATTTCAACAAGAACTGGGCACTCTTAAAGGCATAACCGCCTCGATAAAAATAGAAGAGAATGCAATTCCCAAGTTTTTCAAAGCAAGACCGGTACCATATGCAATTCGCCCAGCCGTCGAGGCAGAGCTGGAGAATCTGGAGAAGGCAGGCGTGTTGTCTAAGGTCAACTGGAGCGAGTGGGCGACACCCATCGTTCCTGTCATGAAGAAAACGTTAAGCAATAAGTCTGAGGAGCCAAGGAAGGTTCGCATCTGTGGGGATTTCAAGGTGACGGTGAACCCAGTCCTTCACACAGTACAATATCCTCCTCCAAGGATAGAAGACATCTTCGCCTCACTGTCTGGAGGGAAGCGTTTTACAAAAATTGACCTAGCACAAGCATATTTGCAGATGGAGGTTGAAGAATCCTCTAGGAAGTATCTCACGATAAACACTCACAAAGGTCTTTACCAGTATCATTGATTGGTATTCGGAGTAGCATCGGCTCCGGCAATATGGCAAAGAGCGATGGAACAAGTCCTGCAAGGGATTCCGGGGACTCAGTGTTACTTGGACAACATCCTTGTGACAGGTGAAGATGACAGTGAACACCTTAACAACCTAGAACAGGTGCTCACTAGACTACGGGAACATGGGCTATGAGCCAACCGCCCCAAGTGCGAGTTTTTTAAGAAACAGATATCGTATTGTGGCCACATGATTGATGAAGAGGGGTTACATAAGTCCCCTGACAAAATTGAAGCGGTTGTTAAGGCCCCAGCGCCTGAAAATGTGTCGCAACTAAGGTCATTCCTCGGATTGGTGAATTATTCCATAAGTTTTTGCCGAATTTGTCGACCATTCTGCACCCACTGAACGCCCTGCTGCGAACGGGAGTAGCATGGAAATGGAGCAATGACTGTAAGCGGGCCTTTCAGAAGAGTAAGGACTTAATCACTTCAAGAGAAGTATTGGCTCACTACAACCCAGCACTGCCGATCAGACTGGCGTGTGATGCGTCTCCCTACGGCATTGGGGCGGTACTGTCACATAAATTCCTTGATGGTTTAGAGAGGCCGATAGCTTTTGTGTCACGCTCGTTAACTTCTGCCGAGCGTAACTACGCCCAGATTGACAGAGAGGCCCTCAGCCTAGTGTGGGGGGGTGAAGAAGTTCAATCACTACCTGCACGGTCAAAAATTTACTCTACTAACCGATCATCAAACTCTTGTCTCCATTTTCAACCCTCAGAAGGGCGTACCGATAATGACAGCGCAACGGCTGCAGAGGTGGTCCCTTTTCCTAGGGGCACACCAATATGACATCGCGTACAAAGGAACTAAACAGCATGGGAATGCTGATGGATTGTCATGCCTACCGTTGCCGACGGTGGAAGAAGAAGACCTTGCAGTGGATCCAATGGAGTTATTCCACTCGACCATAGTCGAATGACTACCTGTGACGAATGCAAACATAGAAAAGGAAACACGGAATGACCCGACACTATCATGGGTCTATGATTTAACGGTGAAGGGATGGCCAGCACATGGCGAACCACTGCTGCCAGCATTCTCGCCGAGAAGAGAACAGCTGTCAGTGTGCAGAGGAACCTTGATGTGTGGATCCAGAGTAGTAATTCCACCTAAGTTGACGGATAGAGTGCTCAATGAGCTTCATGAGGGTCATCTGGGTGGGGTAAAAATGAAGAACTTAGCCAGAGCGTTTGTGTGGTGGCCGGGAATCGATAGAGAAATCGAAGAGATGACCAAGAACTGTGCAGGATGCCAGAAGGTCCAAAACGCCCCACCACAAGCTCCTCTACATCCATTGGAGTGGCCCTCATCTACATGGCAAAGGGTGCACATTGATTTTGCTGGTCCCTTCATGGACTCGATGTTTTTAATTGCGGTGGATGCACATTCAAAGTGGCCAGAGGTAATAAAAATGTCCTCAACCACCACAGAAAAAACTATCAGTTTTACGAACCATATTCGCCAGGAATGGGCTGCCTGAACAGATTTGCTCTGACAATGGACCACAGTTTGTGTCTGAAGAGTTCCGGAGGTTCTTAAAGAACAATGGTGTTAAGCATTACACATCTGCCCCATATCATCCAGCCACTAATGGATTGGCCGAGAGGTTTGTTCAAACATTCAAGAAGGCTATCAAGGCAATGTGTAATGAAGATTTACCCCTACAACACAAGGTGGACAACTTCTTGTTTGCCTACCGGAATGCAACACATGCGGTTACCAACCAAACTCCAGCCATGATGTTCTTCAATCGAAGACTACGATGCCGCTTGGATTTGGTTAAGCCAAACGTCCGAAGAGATGTGGAGAACAGGCAGTTTCAGAATATGAATGAAAGGCCGACCAGGAGTTTTAAGATAGGTCAACCAGTTTTGGCCCGGGACTACCGCACTGAGAAATGGCAGCCAGGAACGATTTGTACACGGCAAGGACCTCTCATGTATACCGTGGACGTTGGAGAGAGCATTGTAAGATGCCATGCTGACCAGATTCTAGAGTCACTGGAAAACGTCAACTCCACACCACGATCTGATACACCTGACAATGAAATCGACGTACCAATTGCAGCTACCGCAGAATCGGTGATATTGGAAGCAGATGAACCAAACAACGACATTGATCCCGACTCAACCTTGCCAGAAGAACCTGATACCCCAAAGAGGCGTTATCCAGACAGAATCAGGAAGCCTCCTCAAAGACTGAACTTATAATTGCTTAAACTCAACCAATGTATCTAGCAACCATAATTGTGATTGTAATTAGTTATCATTTAGTTGTTAAATGAATGTTATGTACTGTTTATCTAAAAGGGGAGGAATTGTTGTGTATGTACCTTTAAGAGAATAACTGGTCTCAGACTGCAGTACCGGCAGTGACCACCCCTGTATAAAAGGCGCTAGTAAGCCTCTGTAGTTTCAGTTTCCCGATTGACTTCACTCAGTAAAGACTTGTTTTGTTCAACTCCTGCTATCCGTGTCTCAATCATACACGGACATAATAGTAACTGCATGTGTCGCATTTCTGTAGGCTAACAGGAAATTGTCCACCTTATGCTGCAGTGGAATGTCGTCATCGCACATGGCCCTTACTGCCTTTTTAAAGGTTTATATGAACCTCTCAGCCAATCCATTTGTGGCTGGATGATACGGGGCGGATGTGTAATGCCTTACCCCATTCCTTCTCATAAATTTCCAAAACCCTTCAGACACAAACTGTGGTCCGTTATCAGAGCAAATCTGTTCTGGCAAGCCGTTCCTGGCAAAAATGGTCCATAGGACTGCAATCGTTTTCTCCGTAGTGGTGGAGGACATTTTGATCACCTCAGGCCATTTCGAGTGCGCAACCACTGCTATTAAGAACATTGATCCCATGAATGGACCAGCAAAATCAATATGCACCCGTTGCCATGGAGAGGAGGGCCACTCCCATGGGTGTAGAGGGGCATGTGGTGGTGCATTTTGGACCTTTTGGCATCCTGAGCAGCTCTTTGTTAGGTCCTCGATTTGTTGATCGATTCCCGGCCACCACACATAAGCCCTAGCAAGGCTTTTCATTTTCACCTCTCCCGGATGGCCTTCGTGAAGCTCATTGAGCACTCTCTCCCTTAACTTGGGTGGAATTACCACTCGGGATCCACACATCACTGTCCCCTGGCATACTGACAGCTGTTCTCTTCTGGATGAGAATGCTGGCAACAGTGAGTCGCCATGTGTTGGCCATCCCTTCACCGTCAAATCATATACCCGAGACAGTGTCGGATCATTTCGGGTCTCCTTCTCTATATCCGCGTTAGTTACTGGCAAGCGTTCAATTATAGTTGAATAAAATATTTCGACAGGGTCCACTGCTGGTACTTCCTCCGCAGCAGGCAGTGGCAGGCGTGATAGCCCATCAGCGTTTCCATGCTGTTTCGTGCCCTTATACTCTATTTCATATTGGTTTGCCCCTAGAAAAAGGGACCATCTTTGTAGCCATTGCGCAGTCATCACCGGA
The DNA here is from genome assembly GCF_052327205.1 of Somniosus microcephalus. Lineage (NCBI taxonomy): Eukaryota > Metazoa > Chordata > Chondrichthyes > Squaliformes > Somniosidae > Somniosus > Somniosus microcephalus. The sequence goes on along the minus strand of NC_140987.1, from coordinate 141,089,013 downwards.
ACGCCCTTCTTTGGATTAAAGATGGAGACAAGTGGTTGGTGGTCAGTCAGCAAGGTGAACTTCTGCCCGTGCAGATAGTGGTTGAACTTTTTCACTCCCCATACTAGGCTGAGGGCCTCCCTGTCAATCTGGGCGTAGTTGCGCTCGGCTGAGGTTAGTGACGGAGACGCAAAGGCTACTGGCCTCTCCAACCCGTCTGGGAATTTGTGCAACAGCACCGCTCCAATACCACAGGGTGATGCATCACACGCCAACCGAATTGGTAGTGCTGGGTTGAAATGAGCCAACACCTCTTTTGATGTGATCAATTCTTTGTACTTCTGGAAAGCTCATTTATATTCGTCATTCCACTTCCATGGTACCCCCGTTGGCAGTCGGGTGTTCAGTGGGTGTAATACTGTAGACAAATTTGGTAAGAACTTATGGTAGTAGTTCACCAGCCCGAGGAACGACCTCAGTTGTGACACATTTTCCGGTGCTGGAGGCTTGACTACTGCCTCAATCTTTTCAGGGGACTTATGTAACCCCTCTTCATCAATAACGTGGCCACAATACGAGGTCTGCTTCTGGAAAAACTCGCATTTGTGGCGATTAGCTCGGAGCCCATATTCCTTCAATCTAGTGAGCACCTGCTCCAGGTTGGCGAGGTGATCACTGTCATTTTCGCCCGTGACCAGGATGTCGTCCAAATAACACTGAGTCCCTGGAATCCATTGCAGGACTTGATCCATTGCCCTTTGCCAAATAGCCGGAGCTGATGCTACCCCGAACACCAGCCGGTTGTATTGGTAGCGACCTTTGTGAGTGTTGATCGTGAGGTATTGTTTCGAGGCTTCTTCTACCTCCATTTGCAGGTATGCCTGGGCCAGATCAATCTTAGTGAAGCGTTTTCCTCCAGATAGTGAGGCGAAAATATCTTCAATCCGCGGAAGCGGATATTGTACCGTGTGAAGGATTGGGTTCACTGTCACCTTAAAGTCCCCACAGATGCGAACCTTCTTTGGTTCCCCAGGCGTATTACTCAATGACCTCTTCATTACAGGAACGATGGGTGTAGCCCACTCGCTCCATTCCACTTTGGACAGTACTCCTGAACGTTCCAAACCTTCCAGCTCTGCTTCGACGGCTGGGCGGATCGCATAAGGCACCGGCCTGGCCTTAAAAAACATTGGGCTTGCATTTTCCTCTATTTTAATCATCGCTGTTATGCCTTTTAGTGTTCCTAGTCCCTCCTGGAACACTTCTTGTGCGTCAGTTAGCATTTTTGACAGTCGTCCAGGTGTGACGTCGTCATCCTTTTTGGCCTCGACCGTCAGTGCTTGTATGGAATGCCAATCTAACTGTATCTTCCGGATCCATTCACGTCCTAGTAGTGGTGGTCCTCCATCTGGCAATACATATAGGTCCATTTTTGGTGTTTCCTTGCCATTGTATATCACGTTCACCCTTATTTTTCCTTTGGGGTCGACTTTTTGCCCCGTGTACATCTTCAAGACAATCTCTGTATCTCTCAAGGGTATATGTGAGAATAGCCGCTTGTAGTCCCTTCGGTTTATGACTGTTAGGGCTGATCCTGTGTCCAATTCCATTTTCACTTGGACTCCGTCTATCTTGAGCGTGACCCAGATAGTTTGGTGATCCTCCATTTTGATTACATTATGTAGTTTCAGACAACCCAGCTCCTTGCTTCCGGAGGCTGTATCACTTTTCTGTTCGTCTGAACTACTCTCCGTCACCTTATGTACCTTTTTGTACTTCTCCTGTGGAGATTTCTTGCTGCTGGTTTTCTTTCCCGACCTGCAGACTCTTGCTATGTGTCCTGCTTTTCCACACTGTCTGCACACTTGGTCCTTGAACCAGCAATCCTTCTGGTCGTGTGTTGTTCTGCCGCAGCGATAACACTTCAATGCTCCATATGACATTTCATTGGTGCCATATTCTTGCGGTCTCCATTGTATCTCTGCAGCACCCTGTGCGGCTGCTTTGTGTGACACTGCCATGCTGAAAGCCTTGTCCAGCGTAAGATCCTTTTCTGATAGAAGCCGTTTCTGGGTTCCTTCACTTTGAAGCCCACACACAAACTTGTCCCTTAACGTATCTGCTAGTCCCATTCCAAACTGGCAGTGTTTCGATAGCTTGCGCAGTTCCGTTAAATACTCAGCATTACTTTCGTCTTTATGCTGGCTCCTTTTGTTTAACTTAAATCTTTCCGCTATCAGCAGCGGTGTGGGGTTTAAGTGGTCCTGTAGGATTGCCACTATGCTTTCGAAATCCTTATCCACTGGCTTCTCTGGGGTTACTAGGTTTCACAGTAAGCCATACGTTTTTGCACCCATGGAATTCAACAATACCAGTGCTTTCCTGGCACCTGGCACTTCATTCGCCTTGCAGTACACTTCAATGCGTTCCACATATGTCGCCCAATCTTCAACTTCATTGTCGAACACTGTGACACTGCCACTCTTCGGCATCCCTGGGTGTGGTTAGACTGGCTAAAATGGCGTCTCCCACGCTCTCCATTCTTCTCCGCTGGCTCAAAATGGCATCTCCCGCGCTTCCCTTTCTTCCCGCGCTCGCCCTACTTCTCCGCTGCGGCTTCAAAAATGGCATCTCCCGTGCTCTCCCTTCTTCTCCGTGGCTCAAATGGTGTCTCCCGCGCTTCCTTTCTTCCCCCGCAGACGCTGCTCAGCCCTTGAGCACTGGCTGCGCTCTGCGCATTTTCTGCGCGCCTCTCTCATTGCCGCCGCTCGGTTCTGAAACCCAGCTGTGCTTTACCCTCTCTCTCTTTTTGTTTTCTGTCGATGCCGCTCGGTCTTCAGCCCCCGGCTGCGCCCTGTGCACTTTACCCTCTCTCTTACCCCGTCGACGCTGCTCGGCCTTTTCTGTGCCGTCGGTCGGCTCCAGCCGCTGCTGTCCGGGAAGGGTCTGCGCCGTTCCTGTTGCCAGCCTGTTGCGCTGGATCGTCGTGACTGGAGAACCAAGCCCAGCTCTCAACAGCCTCCCCTGCGATGCTCACTCTCTGCTGGATGACTGGGCGGTTGCTCGTCGTCGACGCCCGTGCTTTTGGCCTCAACTTTCTTCCACTGTCCTCCAGGAGCGAATCCCTGGGAGGAAATGCACAGTTGCAGTTAGGTTCGAATCGACCTCGTCGCCACTGTTAAATCCATGAATCTTACGGTATGGTGTTCTTCAATAAATAGACGGAGACTGCAGATGAACAATCAACAAGTGTTTACTGGATGAGGGTATTCTAAAAACTAACAGTACAGATCCCTACTCAGGGTTTATATACAGGTGTGGTCACTGCTGGTACTACAGTATACAGGAGCTGTAAAAGTAGTTCTCCTCTTAAAGGTACATACACTACAATGGCGACATTCTCTGGAGCATGACGGTGGAACTAGAGCATGACGGCGAACTGTAGAGCATGACGGCAGACTCTAGAGCATGACGGCAGACTCTAGAGCATGACGGTAGATTCTAGAACATGACGGCATTCTCTAGTGCATGACGACCTGTTCTAGAGCATGATGGCATACTCTAGAGCATGACGGCCTACTCGAGAGCATGCGGTCATTCTCTAGAGCATGAATGGCCTATTCTAGAGCATGACAGCATACTCTAGAGCATGATGTCATTCTCTATGGCATGACGGCGGTCTCTAGAGCATGACGGCTTTCTCTAGAGCATGACGCTGTTCTCTATAGCATGACAGCATTCTCTCGAGCATGACGCCATTCTGTAGAGCATGCCGGCAGACTCTAGAGCATGACGCAGTTCTCTAGAGCATGACGGCATTCTCTAGACCATGATGGCATTTGGATAATCATAATTTAATAGGACAAAGTCAGCATGGTTTTATGAAGGGGAAGTCATATTTGACAAATGTGTTGGAGTTCTTTGAGGAAGTAACATATAGGGTGGATAAAGGGGAACCAGTGGACGTAGTGTATTTAGACTTCCAAAAGGCATTTGACAAGGTGCCACACAAAAGATTATTGCTTAAGATAAAAAATCACGGGATTCGGGGTAATATTCTGGCATGGATAGAGGATTGGCTATCTAACAGAAGGCAGAGAGTTGGGATAAATGGTTAATTCTCGGACTGGCAATCAGTATCTAGTGGTGTTCCACAGGGGTCAGTGCTGGGTCCCCAACTCTTTACAATCTATATTAACGATTTGGAGGAGGGGACCGAGTGTAACATATCAAAGTTTGCAGATGATACTAAGATGGGAGGGAAAGTAGTGAGTGAGGAGGACATAAAAAACCTGCAAGGGGACATAGACAGGCTAAGTAAGTGGGCAGAGATTTGGCAGATGGAATACAATACTGGAAAATGTGAGGTTATGCACTTTGGCAGGAAAAATCGTAAAGCAAGTTATTATCTTAATGGCAAGAAACTGGAAAGTACTGAAGTACAAAGGGATCTGGGGTCCTGGTGCACGAAACTCAAAAGGTTAGTATGCAGGTGCAGCAAGTGATTAAGAAGGCCAATGGAATGTTGGCTTTCATTGCTAGGGGGATAGAATATAAAAATAGGGAGGTATTGCTTCAGTTGTACAAGGTATTGGTGAGACCGCACCTGGAATACTGCATACAGTTTTGGTGTCCATACTTAAGAAAAGACATACTTGCTCTCGAGTCAGTACAAAGAAGGTTCACTCGGTTAATCCCGGGGATGAGGGGATGGACATATGAGGAGAGGTTGAGTAGATTGGGACTCTACTCATTGGAGTTCAGAAGAATGAGAGGCGATCTTATTGAAACATATAAGATTATGAAGGGGTTGGATCAGGTGGATGCGGGGAGGATGTTCCCGATGATGGGTGAAACTAGAACTAGGGGGCATAGTCTTAGAATAAGGGGCTGCTCTTTCAAAACTGAGATGAGGAGGAACTACTTCACTCAGAGGGTGGTAGGTCCATGGAATATGCTGCCCAGAAAGCTGTAGAAGCTACATCATTACATAAAATTAAAACAGAAATAGACAGTTTCCTAGAAGTAAAGGGAATAAAGGGTTATGGGGAGCGGGCAGGAATTTGGACATAAGTCTAGGTTCGGATCGGTCATGGCCCTGTGGGTAGCGTAGCGAGCCCAGGGGCCATGTAGCCTGATCCTGCTCCTATTTCATGTGTCTAATTCTGTTAGATTCAGGAGATGGTTCTGTGATAGTAGATTGATGGTTAGGATCAGATCAGCCATGATCTTATTGAATGGCGGAGCAGGCTCGAGGGGCCGATTGGCCTACTCCTGCTCCTATTTCTTATGTTCTTATGTTCTTATGTAGGATGCCATTCTGCAGAACATGATGGTCTGCTCTAGAGCATTGTAAGAAATCACACAACACCAGGTTATAGTCCAACAGCTTTATTTGAAATCACAAGCTTTCGGAGCGCTGCTCCTTCGTCAGGTGAAGTGGAGAGATGCATAAAAACACAGCTTATATAGTCAGAGAATAATGTCAGATGTTTACAGGTAATCTTTCTATGCATCTCTCCACTTCACCTGACGAAGGAGCAGCGCTCCGAAAGCTTGTGATTTCAAATAAAGCTGTTGGACTATAACATGGTGTTGTGTGATTTCTTACATTTGTCCACCCCAGTCCAACACCGACATCTCCACACCATGGCTACTCTAGAGCATGACAGCAGACGTTGGAGCATGACGGCGTTCTCTCGAGCATGATGCCATTCTCTAGAGCATGATGGTGGACTCTAGAGCATGATGGCTTTCTCTAGAGCATGACGCTGTTCTCTATAGCATGACAGCATTCTCTAGAGCATGACGCCATTCTGTAGAGCATGCCGGCAGACTCTAGAGCATGACGCAGTTCTCTAGATGATGACGGCATTCTCTAGAGCATGATGGCATTCTCTAGAGCAGGACGATGTTATCTTCAGTTTGACGGCATTGTTTAGATAATGACCGCATTCACTAGAGAATGACGGCGCTCTATGGAGCATGACGGCATTGTTTAGATAATGACAGCATTTTCCGGAGCATGATGGCATTCCCTATGGCATGACACCTTTCTCTAGAGCATGACACCGTTCTCTATAGCATGACAGCATTCTCCAGAGCATGACGTCATTCTCTAGAGCATGCCGGCAGACTCTAGAGCATGACACAGTTCTCTAGAGCATGACGTCATATTCTAGAGCATGAAGGCCTTCTCTAGAGCATGATGCCATTCTGCAGAGCATGATGGTCTACTCTAGAGCATGACAGCGGATGCTGGAGCATGACTGCATTCTCTAGAGCATGACAGCTTTCTCTCCAGCATGATGGCATTCTCTAGAGCATGACGGTGTTCTCTAGAGCATGACGGCATTCTCCTGAGCATGATGGCTTTCTCTAGTGCATGACGGTCTTCTACATTGCATGATGGCATTCTCTAGAGCATGACGGTGTTCTCTAGAGCATGACGGCATTCTCCTGAGCATGATGGCTTTCTCTAGTGCATGATGGCCTTCTACATTGCATGACGGCATTCTCTGGAGCATGACGCCGTTCTCTAGAGCGTGACAGTGTACTCTAGAGCTTGACAGCATACTCTAGAGAATATAGGCCTACTCTAGAGCATGACGGCATTCTCTAGAGCATGATGTCATTCTCTAAAGCATGATGGCTTACTCTAGAACATGACGGCAGACTCTAGAGCATGAGGGCGTTCTCTATAGCATGACGGCAGACTCTAGAGCATGAGGACTTGCTCTACAGCATGACAGCATATTCTGGAGCATGATAGTGTTCTCTTGAGCATGACGGCCTATTCTAGAGCACGATGGCATCATCCAGAGCATGACGGCCTATTCTAGATCATGACAGCATACTCTAGAGCTTGACGGCCTATTCTAGAGCATTGTGTCACTCTCTACAGCATAACGATGGACTCTAGAGCATGACAGCTTTCGCTAGAGCATGACGGCGTTATCTCGAGCATGACGGCTTTCTCTAGAGCAAGATGGCTTTCTCTAGAGCATGATGGCCTACTCTAGAGCATGGTGTCATTCTGTACAGCAGGCCGGTGAACTCTAGAGCATGACGGCTTTCTCTAGAGCATGATGGGGTTCTCTAGAGCATCACGGTGGTCTCTAGAGCATGAGGGAGGACTCTGGAGCAAGATGGTCTAATCTAGAGCATGACGGGGTTCTCTACAGCATGATGGCGGACTCGATAGCATGGTGGTCTACTCTAGAACATGACGGCATTCTCTAGAGCAGGATGGTGGAATCTAGAGCATGATGCCATTCTGAAGAGCATGACGGCGGACTCTAGAGCATGATGCAGTTCTCTAGAGCATGACGGCATATTCTGGAGCATGAAGGCATTCTTTAGAGCATGACGCCATTCTCCAGTGCATGACAGCAGACTCTAGAGCATGATGGCTTTCTCTAGAGCATGACGGCATTCTCTAGAGCATGATGGTCTACTCTTGAGCATGACAGCGGACTCTGGAGCATGACTGCATTCTCTAGAGCATGACAGCATTTGCTAGAGCATGATGGCATTCTCTAGAGCATGACGGTGTTCTCCAGAGCATGATGGCTTTCTCTAGTGCAAGACGACCTTCTCCAGTGCATGATGGCATTCTCTAGAGCATGACGCCATTCTCTAGAGCATGACAACATATTCTAGAGCATGACGGATGAGGGTAGTACAGATCCCTACTCAGGGTTTATGTACAGGTGTGGTCACTGCTGGTACTACAGTATACAGGAGCTGTAAAAGTAGTTCTCCTCTTAAAGGTACATACACTACAATGGCGACGTTCTCTAGAGCATGACGGTGGAACTAGAGCGTGACGGCGAAATATAGAGCATGACGGCAGACTCTAGAGCATGACGGCAGACTCTAGAGCATGACGGCAGATTCTAGAGCATGACAGTAGATTCTAGAACATGACGGCATTCTCTAGCGCATGATGGCCTGTTCTAGAGCATGATGGCACACTCTAGATTATGACGGCCTACTCGAGAGCACGCGGTCATTCTCTAGAGCATAAATGGCCTATTCTAGAGCATGACAGCATACTCTAGAGCATGACGGCCTACTCTAGAGCATGATGTCATTCTCTATGGCATGACGGCGGACTCTAGAGCATGACGGCTTTCTCTAGTTTATGATGACGGACTCTAGAGTATGACAGATTTCTCTAGAGCATGACGGGTTTCCTATAGAGCATGACGGCATTCTCTAGGGCATCAGGGCGTTCTCTAGAGCATGATTGACAGCGTTCTCTAGTGCATGACGGTGGACTCCAGAGCATGATGGAATTCTCTAGAGCACAACGGCGATCTCTAGAGCATGATGGCATGCTCTAGGGCATGCGGGCGTTCTCTGGAGCATGATGTACAGCATTCTCTAGTGCATGATGGCAGACTCTAGAGCATGATGGCCGACTCTAGGGCATGACGGCATTCCCGAGAGCTTGACAGCATTCTCTGGAGCTTGATGGCTTTCTCTAGAGCATGACGGCAGAGTCTAGAGCATGACGGCATTCTCTAGAGCATGACGGCAGGCTCTAGAGCATGACGGCAGACTCTAGAGCATGGCGCCATTTTCTAGAGCATGACTGCAGATCATAGAGCATGATGGCATTGTCTAAAGCATGACGGTGGACTGTGGAGCATGACAGCATTCTCTGGAGCATGACGGCATTCTCTAGAGCATGACGGTAGATTCTAGAACATGACGGCATTCTCTAGAACATGACAGCATTCTCTAGAGCATGATGGTTGATTCTAGAAAATGATGCCATTCTCTAGAGCATGACGGTAGATTCTGGAACACGACGGATTTCTCTACAGCATGATGGTGGTCACTAGAGCATGATGGGGTTCTCGAGAGCATGATGGTGTTCTCTAGAGCATGACATCGGTCTCTAGAGCATGATGGCGTTCTCTAGAGCATGACGATGTTTTCTTCAGCTTGACGGCATTCTTTAGATAATGACGGCATTCACTAGAGAATGACGGCGCTCTCTGGAGCATGATGGCATTCTCTGGAGCACGATGGCGCTCTCCAGAGCATGACACCATTCTCTAGAGCATGACGGCATTCTCTAGAGCATGACGGCATTCCCTAGGGCATGATGCCTTCTCTAGAGCATGACGGCATACTCTAGAGCATGACGGCATTCTCTAGAGCATGACGTCGGACTCTAGATCATGATGGCATTCCCTAGAGCATGAAGGCCTTCTCTAGAGCATGATGAGGTTCTTTAGAGCATGACGTCATTCCTTAGGACATGATGGCGTTCTCTAGAGCACGTCGGCATACTCTAGACCATGAGGGCATTCTCTAGAGCATGACATCGGACTCTAGAGCATGATGGCTTTCCCTAGAGCATGATGGCATTTACGAGAGCATGATGGCATTCTGTAGACCATGACGGTATTCTCTAAAAAATGACGGCATTCTCTAGAGCATGATGGCGGACTCTGGAGCATAACGGTCTACTCTAGAGCATGACAGGGTTCTCTAGAGCATGACGGCAGATTCTAGAGCATGACAGTCTACTCTAGAGCATGACAGCATTCTCCAGAGCATGACAGGGTTTTCTAGAGCATACGGAGTTCTCTAAAGCATGATGGCATTCTCTAGAGCATGACACCATTCTCCAGAGCATGATGCCAGACTCTATAGCATGATGGCGGACTCTAGAGCATGATGGCATTTTCTAGAACATGACAGCATTCTCTAGAGCACGACGGCAGAATCTGGAGCATGACGGTGTTCTCTAGTGCATGACGGCCTTCTCGAGAGCAAGACACCATTCTCTAGAGCATGACACTGTCCTCTAGAGCATGACGCCGTTCTCTAGAGCATGATGCTGTTCTCTAAAGCATGATGGCATTCTCTAGAGCATGACGCCATTCTCTAGAGCATGACGGCGGACTCTGGAGCATGACGCAATTCTCTAGAGCATGACCCAGTTCTCTAGAGCATGACGGCATATTCTACAGCATGAAGGCCTTCTCTAGAGCAGGATTTAGGTAGCAGTGGGGAAATTAAAAACCAGAGCGTGTCAGGAAGGGGCAGAAGGTATGGAGTAAAAGGTAAAGTAATAAAAAGGGCAAAATCAGGAACTAAGGCCTAGAAATTCAGTTGCTTGCGCCAGCCGGTAGCGCCTTAGGAGGAGTAGATGTTGGGCGCTAGGCGGCTAGCGGCCGGGCGCAGCGCGATCTGTGCCTCTCCCCAACTTCACTCACGATTTAGCGGCGGCGCAAAGTCTTTGCGCGCGCTCAGCTGCGCGCGCAGATCCTGACGTCATTTCCTCGTGCAACGCCCTTTGCGCGCCCCAAACCAGAAATTCAGTCGCGACGCCCTATTGTGCGCCTGGCGCCCCTAGCGACTGGTAGAGGGGAACGGTTCTCAGTCGATGCGGGGCGCGGGGGGCGCAAATTAAAGGGCACTCCTCCTGCACTAGAAAAGGCTGCCATTTCGCAGCACTCCTTCTTGAGAGACAGATCTTTGCAGAGAGACCAAGGTAGAGAGCTTTCTGCTTTGGCTCAACACTCGGACAGGTACTTGTGGCTTCAGGCCACAGCTTTCCACTTGTCTTTGCCTTCATTGACATATCATTGTTTGCTAACATATAATGGGGGCTGCAATGGGTGCAAACGCTGGCCTTCTCCATTGCATCCAAAGGGCTCACAGACGCCGTGAGAGAGTGGCAGTCCTGGCTAGACGGAGAGGGGGCAACAGGCGTCGGGAACGGAGGCCTTACCCACCCAGGGTATACCGCCAGCAGTTTTCCTATCTCAACATGTCTGACGAGCAGTGTGTTCGGAGGCTGCGATTCCGAAGGGAGGTGGTCACAGAGATCTGCCACCTGCTTGGCGGTGATCTGCAGCCACATCTGAGGAGCAGGACGTCTCTGTCGGTGGCAGTGAAGGTGACGGTGGCTCTCAACTTCTATGCCACCGGCTCCTTCCAATCCGCTACTGGGGACATTTCCAACATCTCCCAGTTCGCCGTGCATTGCTGCATCCGCCAGGTGACCAATGCCCTTTTCAAAAGGAGACGTCAGTTCATCTCCTTCTCCATGGCCCTTGCCAAGTAGCAACAGCGTGCAATGGGCTTTGCAGCATTCGCGGGCTTCCCCATGGTGCAGGGCGCCATTGACTGCACGCATGTGGCTTTGCGGGCACCTCTGGAGAATTGCGAGGATTACCGCAACCGGAAGGGCTACCATTCGCTCAACGTCCAGCTGGTGTGTGGCCACAGGCAGCTCATCCTAGCTGTCAATGCCCGCTTTCCAGGCAGCAGCCACGATGCCTTCATCCTGCGCCAGACTTCTGTGGCAGACATGTTCCAGGCCCAGCCTCACCCATGAGGACGGCTTCTCGGGGACAAAGGCTATCCTTTGTGTACCTGGCTGATGACCCCGCTCCGTGCGCCCAGCACACCTGCTGAAGAGGGATACAACGACAGCCATCAAGCGACCAGGAACATCATTGAGCAAACAATCGGTGTCCTGAAGCAATGGTTCCGCTGTCTGGATCGTTCCGGTGGAGCCCTACAATATTCGCCAGAGCGAGTCTCCCATTTCGTGGTCGTGTGCTGCATGCTGCACAACCTGGCTATCCGCAGGACTCAGCCACTGCCACCAGAGATTGGAGGACCATGTGAGGAGGAGGAGGAGGAGGAGGACCAGCACAGGAGGGAGGCAGAAAGTGCAAGGGCCGCCCGTCGCCGGCTTATTGAACGTCGGTTCTAGGCCCCCTCTCAGGGAATGGCTTGTGCCAATGTCAGCAGATGAATGTAGCCGCTCCACAAGCCCTCAGCCGAGCAGGGCAACCAGGTCTTGCAAAAAAAACCATGCACAGTGCGATTTAAGAACATTAATTTATTGCAAACCTCTGCCCTTCCCACATTACAACCTCATGTTGAGAAGCCCCCTCCAAAAACACAAAACTAACAGTCTCGGCCTTACAAAAACAAAGAAAGACACCAGTCTCGGCCTTACAAAAACAAAGAAAGACACCAGTCTCGGCCTTTCAAAAACAAAGAAAGACACCAGTCTCGGCCTTACAAAAACAAAGAAAGACACCAGTCTCGGCCTTACAAAAACACAACTACACCAGTCTCGGCCTTTCAACAAACACAAAGCATTTGTGCAGACCTTCTACTTTTTGCCCTGCGAGGGCGATGCCTTTCGCATCCTTGCCTGGCCCCTGCCCGCCCTGCAGCTCCTCCTCAATGGGAGCCCAGTGGCTGCAGCAAGGCTGGGGGAAGGCTGCTGAGGGTCAGATGGTGAGACGGCAGATGCCCTTGGGAGTCGGCCTGCACCAGCTCTGGCCCTGGAGGGGCCGGCTGCTGACTGCTCCAACTCTGCTTGGGCGGCAGCAGTCTGTCCAGCGGCTCGTGGCAGCTGCAATGGTGGAGTGGCAGTGTCGGCTGCAGGAATGGTGCCAACCTGACAGATCGCAGGTGCTCCCTGGTTGCCTGATACATTGGCACTCACACGGCCCAGCACTGCAGCATGCGCAGCAAACAGCTGAAGAACAGACTGCTGGGCTGCTGTTGCGTGGCGAGTGCCCTGGCGATGCCTGGCTGATCCAGCGAGGGTGGCAGCAGTTAGTGCCCGCGTGGCCCTGGTCTGTGTCCGCATGACAACAGCCAGTGAATGGACGGCACGACTGAGCACTTGGCTCGAAGCTGCCTGTGCTGCCGCAAAGTCCTGTAGGCTCCTGGCCTGTGCTGCTCCAAATTGCTGCACACTCCTTGAAAGAGACTCAATGGAGTCAGGCATCCTTGCCACTGCAGCCATGCGCTCATTGTGCCTGCGCTCAGCCTGGACGGCCATTTCCTCCAGGAGCCGCACCTCCTCTGCGCTCACCGTCGCAGGACTGGAGGCCGCACTCACCCTCTGGGGAGAAGTCCGCCGAGCTTCCCCACCCCTCCCGCGTTGCTGCAGGCCGCTGGGCCCCGGAGCTTCACTCTCCTCCGACCCTTCCCCCCGGCTCCCCTCCAGGGAAGACGTGTCCCCTTCATCGCCATGGGCTGGCGCGGCTGAGGGTGGCACTGATGGGCCAGCTTCCTCTTCCTCCTCCTCGAATTCGGAATCACTGACAGTGGCAGCTTGAGGGCCCGCCTCCTCACCTGGTGATTCACCATCTCAAAGCAGGAGGGCACAAGAGTAGCTTTAGAGTGAGGACAGGGCAGCAGCGAGGGAGGCATGAGTGCTGCCATGCACTGCATTGGTCGGACAGTGGCAAAGGATGCAGATCTGAGGCGCAAGTGGAAAGAGAGAGGTCAAAAAGGTGATGCCCTTACCATTGGTGCCCAGAACAGGGTCGGCATCTCCACTGGCGACGGGGCCAATCAGCCGGCCTGCCATAATGCGCTCCACATGCTGGTCGAGGTCGGAGAGCTCTTTGACGTCAGGACGGCCTCCCCCGGTCTCACTTAGTTTCCGCCGGTTGTGCGCCACCTTGGCCTGCAAGAGAAAGGACGGCCTCTAAGTACAGTGTGAAGCCCTGATCTTGTCTGCACTGCCTCCCATGGTCGAATAGCTTGTACAGTGTGAAGCCCGATCTTGTCTGCAATGCCTCCCATGGTGGACTGGCCCTGACAGTGTGAAGCCCTGATCTTGTCTGCAATGCCTCCCATGGTCGAATAGCTTGTAAAGTGTGTAAAGTGCTGAATGTTGTAAAGTGCTGAATGTGCAAGTGATTTTCATGACAGTCCCATAGCTGCTGGATGAGGGCTGGCCATTAGGGCTTTCAGGTCCCTTTGCCCATAAACTGAGGTGCACATGCAGGGATGAGGAGGACACTGGAAAGGGTACTCACCCTGACAACCCGAGTGAGGTCGTTGAACTTTTTCCGGCATTGCACAGGGGTCCTGGCAACCACGCTGTTGGAAGTCACCCTGTTTGAGACCTCCCTCCAGGCTTTCCGGTAGGCGCTGGGCAGCGGCCTCCTGCCACCTTCTGGGAACAGAATATGGCGCCTGCGCTCCACTCCGCCAACCAGCACCCTCAGGTCACCGTCGCTGAAGCGCTGCGCTCTCTCCCTGGCCTTCTCCATAGCCCTGGGCGTTGTGCAGATGAAGCAGAAGTGGTCAGGCCTAGGTTGAGGGCTGCAGTGTGCAGGGCATGGCAGGCAAACAAATCCACCCTCCCCCTTTAAGAGCTGACCGGCGCCAGAGTGTCTGCCGTCAACCAACAACTCGCCGCACCTGCGTTGCGCCCGGCCTCGGGGGTATCGCTCAGCACCGCCGGCTTAGTGCCTAAAGATAGTCCTGCATCGCCTGTTTTAGCGCAGCAGCAACCTCTTGGGGCGATGCGACTGAATATCGGCGAAGGTGGCGCGACTTTGCGCCGGGCGCAAACTTTAGCGGCCACCCGACTTAAGCGCCCCAAACGTGGCTATACTGAATTTCTAGGCCTAAGTGTCACAAAACATATTTGAAAGTTCTCTATCTGAATGGACGTAGCATTCGTAACAAAATAGATGAGTTAATGGCACAAATAACTACATATGGGTATGATCTTGTGGCCATTACAGAAACATGGCTGCAGGGTGACAATGCCTGGGAAGTATAACATACCAGGTTATTTAATGATCAGGAAGGACAGGCAGGAAGGAAGGGGAGGTGGGGTGGCTATGTTAATAAAGGAAGGAATCACTGTAATACAGAGAAATTATATTGGGTCAAAAGATCAGGATAATGAAACAGTTTGGGTGGAGGTAAGGAATAATAAGGGGAAAAAACACTAGTGGGCGTAGTCTATAGGCCTCCGAACAGTTGCAACTCTGTTGGACGGAGTATCAATCAGGAAATAGTTGAGGCTTTTAATAAGGGAGCATCTATAATTATGGGGGATTTTAACTATCATATTAATTGGACAAATCAAATTGGGCAGGGCTGCCTTGAGGATGAGTTCATTGAGTGTATTAGGGATGGGTTTCTTGAGCAGTATGTAACTGAACCAACCAGGGGGCAAGCAACCTTAGATCTGGTCCTGTGTAACGAGACAGGATTAATTAAAAATGTCCTAGTAAAGGATCCCCTTGGAATGAGTGACCATAACATGGTTGAATTCCATATTCAATTAGAGGGTGAGAAGGTTGGAACTCAAACAAGCATGCTAAGCTTGAATAAAGGAGACTATGAAGGTATGAGAGTGGAATTGAGTAGAGTGGATTGGGAAAATAGATTAAAGGGTAAGACGATACATGATCAGTGGTGTACATTTAAGGAGTTATTTTACAACTTCCAAAAAAAAAATATTCCACTGAGAAGAAAAGGGTGTAAAAGAAAAGACAGCCATCCGTAGCTAAGTAAAGAAATTAAGGATAGTATTCGACTAAAAACAAGGGCATATAAGGTAGCCAAATCTAATGGGAATATAGTGGATTGGGAAAACTTTAAAAGACAGCAAAAAATAACAAAAAGATTGATTAAGAAAGGGAAGCCAGATTATGAAAGTAAATTAGCAAAAAATATAAAAACAGATAGTAAGAGATTTTATAGTTATATAAAAAGGAAAAGGGTGGCTGAAGTAAATGTTGGTCCCTTAGAGGATGAGACCAGGAAATTAATGGTGGGAAATATGGAGATGGCAAAAACACTGAATGAATATTTTGTATCAGTCTTTACAGTAGAAGACACTAAGAATATCCCAACACTGGACAAACAGGGGGCTATAGGGGGGGAGGAGCTAAACACGATCAAAATCACTAAGGAAGTGGTACTCGGTAAAATAATGGGACTCAAGGCGGATAAAGCACCTGGACCTGATGGCTTACATCCTAGGGTCTTGAGGGAAGTGGCGGTAGGGATTGTGGATGCATTGGTAATAATTTTCTATAACTCCCTGGACTCAGCAAAGGTACCAGCAGATTGGAAAACTGCTAATGTAACGCCCTTATTTAAAAAGGGCAGTAGACAGAAGGCTGGAAACTATAGACCAGTTAGCCTAACATCTGTGGTAGGTAAAATATTGGAGTCCATTATTAAGGAGACAGTAACAGGACATTTGGATAATCATAATTTAATAGGACAAAGTCAGCATGGTTTTATGAAGGGGAAGTCATGTTTGACAAATTTGTTGGAGTTCTTTGAGGAAGTAACATATAGGGCGGATAAAGGGGAACCAGTGGACGTAGTGTATTTAGACTTCCAAAAGGCATTTGACAAGGTGCCACACAAAAGATTATTGCTTAAGATAAAAAATCACGGGATTGGGGGTAATATTCTGGCATGGATAGAGGATTGGCTATCTAACAGAAGGCAGAGAGTTGGGATAAATGGTTCATTCTCGGACTGGCAATCAGTAACTAGTGGTGTTCCACAGGGGTCAGTGCTGGGTCCCCAACTCTTTACAATCTATATTAACGATTTGGAGGAGGGGACCGAGTGTAACATATCAAAGTTTGCAGATGATACTAAGATGGGAGGGAAAGTAGTGAGTGAGGAGGACATAAAAAACCTGCAAGGGGACATAGACAGGCTAAGTAAGTGGGCAGAGATTTGGCAGATGGAATACAATACTGGAAAGTGTGAGGTTATGCACTTTGGCAGGAAAAATCGTAGAGCAAGTTATTATCTTAATGGCAAGAAACTGGAAAATACTGAAGTACAAAGGGATCTGGGGGTCCTGGTGCACGAAACTCAAAAGGTTAGTATGCAGGTGCAGCAAGTGATTAAGAAGGCCAATGGAATGTTGGCTTTCATTGCTAGGGGGATAGAATATAAAAATAGGGAGGTATTGTTTCAGTTGTACAAGGTATTGGTGAGACAGCACCTAGAATACTGCATGCAGTTTTGGTGTCCATACTTAAGAAAAGACATACTTGCTCTCGAGTCAGTACAAAGAAGGTTCACTCGGTTAATCCCGGGGTTGAGGGGATGGACATATGAGGAGAGGTTGAGTAGATTGGGACTCTACTCATTGGAGTTCAGAAGAATGAGAGGCGATCTTATTGAAACATATAAGATTGTGAAGGGGTTGGATCGGGTGGATGCGGGGAGGATGTTCCCGATGATGGGTGAAACTAGAACTAGGGGGCATAGTCTTAGAATAAGGGGCTGCTCTTTCAAAACTGAGATGTGGAGGAAGTACTTCACTTAGAGGGTGGTAGGTCCATGGAATATGCTGCCCACAAAAAGCTGTAGAAGCTACATCATTACATAAATTTAAAACAGAAATAGACAGTTTCATGGAAGTAAAGGGAATAAAGGGTTATGGGGAGCGGGCAGAAATTTGGACATGAGTCTAGGTTTGGATCGGTCATTGCCCTGTGGGTAGCGGAGCGAGTCCAGGGGCCGTGTAGCCTGATCCTGCTCCTATTTCGTGTGTCGAATTCTGTTAGATTCAGGAGATGGTTCTGTGATAGTAGATTGGCGGTTAGGATCAGATCAGCCATGATCTTATTGAATGGCGGAGCAGGCTCGAGGGGCCGATTGGCCTACTCCTGCTCCCATTTCTTATGTTCTTATGTTCTTATGTAGGATGCCATTCTGCAGAACATGATGGTCTACTCTAGAGCATTGTAAGAAATCACACAACACCAGGTAATAGTCCAACAGCTTTATTTGAAATCACAAGCTTTCGGAGCGCTGCTCCTTCGTCAGGTGAAGTGGAGAGATGCATAAAAACACAGCTTATATAGTCAGAGAATAATGTCAGATGTTTACAGGTTATCTTTCTATGCATCTCTCCACTTCACCTAACGAAGGAGCAGCGCTCCGAAAGCTTGTGATTTCAAATAAAGCTGTTGGACTATAACCTGGTGTTGTGTGATTTCTTACATTTGTCCACCCCAGTCCAACACCGGCATCTCCACACCATGGCTACTCTAGAGCATGACAGTAGATGCTGGAGCATGTCGGCGTTCTCTAGAGCATGATGCCATTCTCTAAAGCATGATGGTGGACTCTAGAGCATGACGCCTTTCTCTAGAGCATGACGCTGTTCTCTAGAGCATGCCAGCAGACTCTAGAGCATGACGCAGTTCTCTAGAGCATGACGGCATTCTCTAGAGCATGATGGCATTCTCTAGAGCAGGACGATGTTATCTTCAGTTTGACGGCATTGTTTAGATAATGACCGCATTCACTAGAGAACGATGGCGCTCTCTGGAGCATGACGGCATTGTTTAGATAATGACAGCATTTTCCAGAGCATGATGGCGCTCTCTAGAGCATGACACCATTCTCTATAGCATGACACCATTCTCTATAGCATGACAGCATTCTCCAGAGCATGACGCCATTCTCTAGAGCATGCCGGCAGACTCTAGAGCATGACACAGTTCTCTAGAGCATGACGGCATATTCTAGAGCATGAAGGCCTTCTCTAGAGCATGATGCCATTCTGCAGAGCATGATGGTCTACTCTAGAGCATGACAGCGGATGCTGGAGCATGACTGCATTCTCTAGAGCATGACAGCTTTCTCTCCAGCATGATGGCATTCTCTAGAGCATGGCGGTGTTCTCTAGAGCATTACGGCATTCTCCTGAGCATGATGGCTTTCTCTAGTGCATGACGGCCTTCTACATTGCATGATGGCATTCTCTAGAGCAAGACGCCGTTCTCTAGAGCGTGACAGTGTACTCTAGAGCTTGACAGCATACTCTAGAGAATATAGGCCTACTCTAGAGCATGACGGCATTCTCTAGAGCATGATGGCTTACTCTAGAACATGATGGCAGATTCTAGGGCATGAGGGTGTTCTCTACAGCATGACGGCAGTCTCTAGGGCATGAGGACTTGCTCTACAGCATGACAGCATATTCTAGAGCATGATAGTGTTCTCTTGAGCATGACGGCCTATTCTAGAGCATGACGGCATACTCTAGAGCATGACGGCCTATTCTATATCATGACAGCATACTCTAGAGCATGACGGCCTATTCTAGAGCATGGTGTCACTCTCTACAGAATGACGATGGACTCTAGAGCATGACGGCTTTCTCTAGAGCACGACAGCTTTTGCTAGAGCATGACGGCGTTCTCTCGAGCATGACGGCTTTCTCTAGAGCAAGACAGCTTTCTCTAGAGCATGATGGACCACTCTAGAGCATGGTGTCATTCTGTACAGCAGGCCGGTGAACTCTAGAGCATGATGGCTTTCTCTAAAGCATGATGGGGTTCTCTAGAGCATCACGTGGTCTCTAGAGCATGAGGGAGGACTCTGGAGCAAGACGGTCTAATCTAGAGCATGACGGGGTTCTCTACAGCATGATGGCAGACTCGATAGCGATGGTCTACTCTAGAACATGACGGCATTCTCTAGAGCAGGATGGTGGAATCTAGAGCATGATGCCATTCTGAAGAGCATGATGGCGGACTCTAAAGCATGATGCAGTTCTCTCGAGCATGACGGCATATTCTGGAGCATGAAGGCATTCTTTAGAGCATGACGCCATTCTCCAGTGCATGACGGCAGACTCTAGAGCATGATGGCTTTCTCTAGAGCATGACGGCGTTCTCTAGAGCATGATGGTCTACTCTTGAGCATGACAGCGGACTCTGGAGCATGACTGCATTCTCTAGAGCATGACAGCATTTGCTAGAGCATGATGGCATTCTCTAGTGCATGACGGCCTTCTCCAGTGCATGATGGCATTCTCTAGAGCATGACGCCATTCTCTAGAGCATGACAGCATATTCTAGAGCATGACGGCATTCTCTAGAGCAGGATGCCGTTCTCTAGGCAAGACGGAGTACTCTAGAGCATGAGAGCATTCTCTAGAGCATGACGGTCTACTCTAGAGCATGACAGCGGACTCTGGAGCATGACTGCATTCACTAGAGCATGAGAGCATTTTCTAGGGCATGACGGTGTTCTCTAGAGCATGACAGCGGACTCTGGAGCATGACTGCATTCTCTAGGGCATGAGAGCATTTTCTAGAGCATGACGGTGTTCTCTAGAGCATGACGGCATTCTCTGGAGCATGACGGCCTTCTCTAGGGCATGACAACATTGTCTAGAGAATGACTGCTTTTTCTAGTGCATGACGGCCTTCTCTAGAACATGACGCCATTCTCCAGTGCATGATGGCGGACTCTACAGCATGACGGCATTCTCTAGAGCATGACGCCATTGTCTAGAGCTTCATGGCTATCTCTAGAGCATGACGGCCTTCTTTAGGGCGTGGCGGCAGAACTAGAGCATGACAGCAGACTCTAGAGCATGATGCCATTCTCTAGAGCATGACGGCGTTCTGTAGAGCATGACGGCGTCCTCTAGAGCATGACAGCATACTTTAGAGAATGACACCATTCTCTAGAGCATGACGGCATCCTCCAGAGTTTCACAGCGGACTCTAGAGCATGATGACATTCTCTAGAGCATGATGGCAGACTCTAGAGCATGACCGCGGAGTTAAGAGCATGATGGCATCCTCTTGAACATGACGGCCTACTCTAGAGCATGACGGCAGAATCTAGAGCATGATAGCTGACTCTAGAGCAAGACGGCAGTCTCTAGAGCATTACGGCATGCTCTAGAGCATGACGATGTTCTCTAGAGCATGACAGCATTCTGTAGAGCATGATGGCCTATTCTAGGGCATGATGGCAAACCCTAGAGCATGATGTCATTCTCTAGAGAATGATGGCCTACTCTAGAGCATGAGGGTTTTCTCTACAGCATGACCATGGACTCTAGAGCATGATGACTTGCCCTAGAGCATGATGACGTATTCTAGAGCATGATGGCATTCTCTTGAGCATGACTGCCTATTCTAGAGCATGACTGAGTGCTCTAGTGCATGATGGCCTACTCTAGAGCATGTAGGCATTCTGCAGAGCATGATGGCCTACTCTAGAACATGAGGGAATTCTCTATAGCATGACGGTGGACTCTAGAGCATGATGGCTTTCTGTAGAGCATGACGGCCTTCTCTAGGGCATGACAGTGGACTCTGGAGCTTGACGGCTTTCTCTAAGGCATGACAGTGGTCTCTGGAGCTTGACGGCTTTCTCTAGAGCATGATGGCCTATCTCTAGGTCATGACAGCATTCTCTAGAGCATGACTGCCTTCTCTAAAGCCTGACTGCCTTCTCTATAGCATGACAGCATTCTCTAGAGCTTGACGGCCTACTCTAGGGCATGACGGCATTTGCTAGATCATGACACAGATTCTAGAGCATGACGGCCTACTCTAGGGCATGATGGTGATCTCTAGAGCATGACAGAGTTCTCTAGAGCATGACGGCCTTTTCTAGGCCATGGTGTCAAGCTTTAGAGCTTGACGGTGTGCTCTAGAGCATGCCGGACTACGCTAGGGCAGGACGGCGTTCCCCAGAGCATGACGGCCTTCTCTAGGGCATTATGGTGAACTCTAGAGCTTGACGGTGTTGTCTAGAGCATGACAGCATTTTTTAGGGCATGATGGCACTCTCTAGAGCATGATGGCTTACTCAAGAACATGACGGCAGACTCTAGAGCATGAGGGCGTTCTCTACAGCATGACGGCTGACTCTAGAGCATGAGGACTTGCTCTACAGCATGACAGCATATTCTGGAGCATGATAGTGTTCTCTTGAGCATGACAGCATATTCTGGAGCATGATAGTGTTCTCTTGAGCATGACGGCATATTCTAGAGCATGACGGCATACTCTAGAGCATGACGGCCTATTCTAGATCATGACAGCATACTCTAGAGCATGACGGCCTATTCTAGAGCATGGTGTCACCCTCTACAGCATGACAATGGACTCTAGAGCATAATGGCTTTCTATAGAGCAAGATGGGTTTCACTAGTGCATGACAATGGACTCTAGAGCATAATGGCTTTCTATAGAGCAAGATGGGTTTCACTAGTGCATGACGGTGGACTCTAGAGTATGACGATGTTCTCTAGAGCATGACGGCTTCCTCTAGAGCCTGATGGGGTTCTGTAGAGCATGACGGTGGTCTCTAGAGCATGAGGGAGGACTCGGGAGCAAGACGGCCTAATCTAGAGCACAGCGGGATCCTCTATAGCATGACGGCGGACTCAATAGCATGATGGTCTACTCTAGAGCATGACGGCATTCTCTAGAGCATGATGGCAGAATCTAGAGCATGACGCC
Source organism: Somniosus microcephalus (assembly GCF_052327205.1). Classification (NCBI taxonomy): domain Eukaryota; kingdom Metazoa; phylum Chordata; class Chondrichthyes; order Squaliformes; family Somniosidae; genus Somniosus; species Somniosus microcephalus. The sequence goes on along the minus strand of NC_140987.1, from coordinate 141,066,964 downwards.
ATTCTGTAGAGCATGACGGCGGACTCTAGAGCATGACAGCATTCTCTATAGCATGACGGCCTTCTCCAGTGCATGACAGCATTCTCTAGAGCATGACACCATTCTCTAGAGCATGACAGCAGATTCTAGAGCATGATGCAGTTCTCTAGAGCACGACTGCGTATTCTAGCGCATGACAGCATTCTCTAGAGCAGGACGCCATTCTCTAGAGCATGACAGAGTACTCTAGAGCATGAGAGCATTCTCTAGAGCATGACGGTCTACTCTAGAGCATGACAGCGGACTCTGGAGCATGACTGCATTCACTAGAGCATGACAGTGTTCTCTAGAGCATGATGGTGTTTGCTAGAGCATAACGCCGTTCTCTGGAGCATGGTGGCATTCTCTAGTGCATGACAGCCTTCTCAAGAGCATGACAGCATTATCTAGAGAATGACTGCTTTCTCTAGTGCATGACGGCCTTCTGTAGAACATACCGCCATTCTCCAGTGCATGACGGCAGACTCTACAGCATGACGGCATTCTCTAGAGCATGACGCCATTCTCTAGAGCTTCATGGCTATCTCTGGAGCATGACGGCCTTCTTTACAGCGTGACGGCGGAACTAGAGCATGACGGCATTCTGTAGAGCATGACGGCGGACTCTAGAGCATGACGGCGTCCTCTAGAGCATGACAGCATTCTCTAGAGCATGACACCATTCTCTAGAGGATGACGGCATCATCTAAAGAATCACAGCGGACTCTAGAGCATGACGACGTTCTCTAGAGCATGATGTCAGACTCTAGAGCATGACCATGGAGTCTAGAGCATGATGGCGTCCTCTAGAGCATGACGGGCTACTCTAAAGAAGGACGGCAGAATCTAGAGCATGATGCCAGTCTCTAGAGCATGACGGTGGACTCTAGAGCATGACGGCATTCTGTAGAGCATGACGGCGTCCTCTAGAGCATGACAGCATTCTCTAGAGCATGGCGGCATCCTCCAGAGATTCACAATGGACTCTAGAGCATGACGATGTTCTCTAGAGCATGATGGCAGACTCTCGAGCATGACCGCGGAGTCTAGAGCATGATAGCTGACTCTGGAGCATGGCGGCGGTCTCTAGAGCATGACAGCATGCTCTAGAGCATGATGATGTTCTCTAGAGCATGACAGCATTCTCTTGAGCGTGATGGCCTAATCTAGAGCATGATGGCAAGCTCTAGAGCATGATGGCGTTCTCTAGAGAATGATGGCCTACTCTAGAGCATGAGGGTGTTCTCTACAGCATGACCGCAGACTGTAGAGCATGACGACTTGCTCTAGAGCATGATGACGTATTCTAGAGCATGATAGCAATCCCTTGAGCATGACTGCCTATTCTAGAGCATGACTGCGTACTCTAGTGCATGATGGCCTACTCTAGAGCATGTAGCCATTCTCCAGAGCATGATGGCCTACTCTAGAGCATGTAGCCGTTCTCCAGAGCATGATGGCCTACTCTAGAACATGAGGGCATTCTCTAGAGCATGACGGCAGACTCTAGAACATGACGGCTTTCTGTAGAGCATGACGGCCTTCTCTTGGGCATGACAGTGTACTCTGGAGCTTGATGGCTTTCTCTAGGGCATGACAGTGGACTCTGGACCTTTACGGCTTTCACTAGAGCACGATGGCCTATCTCTAGGTCATGACAGCATTTTCTAGAGCATGACTGCCTTCTCTAGAGCCTGACTGCCTTCTCTAGAGCATGACTGCATTCTCCAGAGCATGACGGCCTACTCTAGGGCATGATGGCATTCCCTAGAGCATGACACAGACTCTAGAGCATAACGGCCTACTCTAGGGCATGATGGCGATCTCTAGAGCATGACGGAGTTCTCTAGAGCATGACGGCCTTCTCTAGGCCATGACAGCAAACTCTGGAGCTTGACAGTGTTTTTAGAGCATGACGGACTACGCTAGGGCATGAGGGCGTTCCCCAGAGCATGACAGCCTTCTCTAGGGCATTACGGTGAACTCTAGAGCTTGACGGCATTGTCTAGAGCATGACGGCGTTCTTTAGGGCATGATGGCATTCTCTAGAGCATAATGGCGTTCTCTAGAACATGACAGCAAACTCTAGAGCTTGATGGCATTCTCTAGAGCACGACGGCCTACTCTAGAGCCTTATGGTGTTCTCTAGGGCGTGACGGTGTTCCCTAGAGCTTTACGGCAGTCTCTAGAGCATGACGGCGGACTCTAGGTCATGACGGCATTCTCTAGGGCATACCGGCAGACACTAGAGCATGATGGCGGGTACTGGAATATGAGGAGTTCTCTAGAGCATGATGGGGTTCTCTAGGGTATGAGGGCGTTCTCTAGAGCATGATGGTGGACTCTAGAGCATGGCGACGTTCTCTAGAGCATGACGGCAGAACTAGAGCATGGCGCCGTTCTCTAGAGCATGAATGCAGACTCTAGAGCATGACGGCCTGTTCTAGAGCATGACGGCATATTTTTTGATCATGACGGCCTACTCGAGAGCATGCGGGCATTCTCTAGAGCATGAACGGCCTATTCTAGAGCATGGCAGTGTACTCTAGTTCATGACGGCCTACTCTAGAGAATGATGTCATTCTCTACGACATGACGGCGGACTCCAGAGCATGTCGGCTTTCTCTAGAGTATGATGATGGACTCTAGAGTATGACGGATTTCTCTAGAGCATGACAGCGTTCTCTAGGGAATGAGGGCGTTCTCTAGGGCATGAGGGCGTTCTCTAGGGCATGAGGGTGTTCTCTAGAGCATGAGGGTGTTCTCTAGGGCATGAGGGCATTCTCTAGAGTATGATGGACAGCGTTCTCTAGTGCATGACGGCAGACTCTAGAGCATGACGGCGTACGCTAGGGCATGACGGCATTCCCTAGAGCATGACAGCATTCTCTAGAGCATGACAGCAGGGTCTAGAGCATGACGGCATTCTCTAAAGGATGGCGCCATTCTCTACAGCATGACTGCAGACTCTAGAGCATGACGGTGTTCTCTAGGGCATGATGGTGTTCTCTACAGCATTACGGCAGTCTTTAGAGCATGACGGTAGACTCTAGAACATGATGGCATTCTCTAGTGCATGATGGCAATCTCTAGAGCATGATGTCTGATTGTAGAAAATGATGCCATTCTCCAGAGCATGACAGTAGATTCTTGAACATGACAGATTTCTCTAGAGCTTGACCGGGTTCTCGATAGCATGATGGTGGTCACTAGAGCATGATGGGCTTCTCTAGAGCATGATGGGATTCTCTAGAGCATGACGGCATATTCTAGAGCACGACCGCGTGCTCTAGAGCATGTCAGCGGACTCTACAGCATGACGACCTTCTCTAGAGTTTGACGGTGTTCCCTAGGGCATGATGAAGTTCGCTAGAGCTTCATGGCTATCTCCAGAACATGACGGCCTTCTCTAGGGCATGACAGCGGAACTAGAGCATGACGGCAGACTTTAGAGCATGAGGCCATTCTCTAGAGCATGACGGCAGACTCTAGAGCATGATGGCATTCTCTAGAGCATGACGCCGTACTCTAGAGCATGAGGGCATCCTCTTGTGAATCACAGCATACTCTAGAGCATGACACCGTACTCTAGAGCATGATGCATTCCTCTAGAGCATGACGGCAGATACTAGAGCATGACCGCGGACTCTAGAGCATGATGGCATCCTCTAGCGCATGACGGCCTACTCTAGAGCATGACGGCAGACTCTAGAGCATGATAGCGGACTCTGGAGCATGACAGCGGTCTCTAGAGCATGACGGCATGCTCTAGAGCATGACGATGTTCTCTAGAGCATGACAGCATTCTCTCAAGCATGATGGCCTAATCTAGAGCATGATGGCAAGCTCCAGAGCATGATGTCATTCTCTAGAGAATGATGTCCTACTCTAGAGCATGAGGGTGTTCTCTACAGCATGACCGCGGACTCTAGAGCATGACGACCTTCTCTAGAGTTTGACGGTGTTCCCTAGGGCATGATGAAGTTCGCTAGAGCTTCATGGCTATCTCTAGAGCATGACGGCCTTCTCTAGGGCATGACGGCGGAACTAGAGCATGACGGCAGACTTTAGAGCATGAGGCCATTCTCTAGAGCATGACGGCAGACTCTAGAGCATGATGGCATTCTCTAGAGCATGACGCCGTACTCTAGAGCATGAGGGCATCCTCTTGTGAATCACAGCATACTCTAGAGCATGACACCGTACTCTAGAGCATGATGCATTCCTCGAGAGCATGACGGCAGATACTAGAGCATGACCGCGGACTCTAGAGCATGATGGCATCCTCTAGCGCATGACGGCCTACTCTAGAGCATGATGGCAGACTCTAGAGCATGACGGCATGCTCTAGAGCATGACGATGTTCTCTAGAGCATGACAGCATTCTCTCAAGCATGATGGCCTAATCTAGAGCATGATGGCAAGCTCCAGAGCATGATGTCATTCTCTAGAGAATGATGTCCTACTCTAGAGCATGAGGGTGTTCTCTACAGCATGACCGCGGACTCTAGAGCATGACGACTTGCTCTAGAGCATGATGACGTATTCCAGAGCATGATAGCAATCCCTTGAGCATGACTGCCTATTCTAGAGCATGACTGCGTACTCTAGTGCACGATAGCCTACTCTAGAGCATGTAGCTGTTCTCCAGAGCATGATGGCCTACTCTAGAACATGAGGGCATTCTGTAGAGCATGACGGCAGACTCTAGAGCATGACGGCTTTCTGTAGAGCATGACAGCCTTCTCTAGAGCATGACAGTGTATTCTGGAGCTTGATGGCTTTCTCTAGGGCATGACAGTGGACTCTGGACCTTTACGGCTTTCACTAGGGCACGATGGCCTATCTCTAGGTCATGACAGCATTCTCCAGAGCATGACTGCCTTCTCTAGAGCCTGACTGCCTTCTCTAGAGCATGACAGCATTCTCTAGAGCATGACTGCCTTCTCTAGAGCCTGACTGCCTTCTCTAGAGCATGACGGCATTCTCTAGAGCATGACTGCAGACTCTAGAGCATGACGGCGGACTCTAGAGCATGACGGTGTTCTCTAGGGCATGATGGTGTTCTCTAGAGCATTACGGCAGTCTCTAGAGCATGACGGTAGACTCTAGAACATGATGGCATTCTCTAGAGCATGACGGTAGATTCTTGAACATTCTCTAGAGCTTGACCGGGTTCTTGATAGCATGACAGTGGTCACTAGAGCATGATGGGCTTCTCTAGAGCATGACGGCATATTCTAGAGCACGACCGCGTGCTCTAGAGCATGTCAGCGGACTCTACAGCATGACGACCTTCTCTGGAGTTTGACGGTGTTCCCTAGGGCATGATGATATTTGCTAGAGCTTCATGGCTATCCCTAGAGCATGACGGCCTACTCTAGGGCATGATGGCGTTCCCTAGAGCATGACACAGACTCTAGAGCATGACGGCCTACTCTAGGGCATGATGGCGATCTCTAGAGCATGACGGAGTTCTCTAGAGCATGACGGCCTTCTCTAGG